>NW_022631048.1:12552756-12840853 GCF_010015895.1 Lontra canadensis
TGTTGGCCATGACCGTGTGATCCGTCCCTATCCTCTCCCGTGTCTGCCCACATCCTCGTGCTCACCTTCATGTCCTGCCACGGCCACAGCCATGTGCCTCCTACCCGCCTTCCAGGCTCGGGGCATCTTCCCAGCCAGGCTGTGCGCTGGGGTCCTTCTTAGGGAAACCTCTAGAATGATGTGAACCCATCACAGTCCTCTGCAACTTTGTATCATGTTTCATGGAACGTCTGGGTTGTCCTTCTCCAGGGAAGGAATGAGGCAAAGAGAAGCCTTCAAAGCCGTTGAGAACCCACACGTGCGGAGCGATGAGGACTTGCATGAGCAGAACCCCTGGAAACCGCAGAAGAGCAGGAAAGGGCGGACAGCGCGGGGGAGGGGTGAGTGCCACCAGTGACGTGAGCGGGTTCCTCGGAGAGGAGTGTCCTCACCTCTGAAGACAGGGGACGAGGCCGGCCCGGATGACCCTCCCGGCGTGACCAGCCTCCGTTGTGGGGACAGCAGGGGGGAGGGCGGGCAGCTCGGGCTCTGTGGGAGATCCCGCAGCAGGGAGTCGGGACGGAGCCCTCCCGGAATCACAGAAACCCGAGAGGTTTCTGGACGGAGAGGTGAGGTACAGATTTATGTTTTCTTTATTTTTCTCTTTCACTGTGGTAAAATGCGCAGTTTTCCATGCTCGCCATGTTTAACTGTACATTCCCTTAACGTGGTGGCATTAAGCACGCTCCCGGTGCCACAGGGACACCACTGTCCACGTCCAGAACGTTCTCATCTCCCTGGACAGAAGCTCTGTCCCCACGAAACTCCAGCTCCCCGACCCGCCCCCGGCGCCCCCCACTCTGCTCTTTCCTCTGTGGATTGGACCACGCTGGCGACCACATGCATGTAGAGTCACGCAGTGTGTCCTTGTGTGACTGGCTCTTCCCACAGCGCTCGGTGGGACAAAACTGGCCCGGAAGCTCGTGTGCGGAATCTGCATCCTCACAAGCCCTGAGCCCGGCGGGTCCGCTGGCCGCTCACCCACAGGAAATGCTTCTCTGGGCCAGTGTATGTCTCAGAAGACTGTTCAGAGTAAAGGCGACTGGGTGGCTCAGTGTTTAAGCCTCTGCCTTCGGCTCAGGTCATGGTCTCAGGGTCCTGGGATCGAGTCCTACATCGGGCTCCCTGCTCAGCGGGGCACCTGCTTCTCCCTCTCTCTCTGTTGCTCCCCTTGTTTGTGTTCCTTCTCTCAAATAAATGAATAAAATCTTTAAAACAAAAAAAGAAAGAAAGACTGTTCATAGTAGCCCCAAATCAGGACAACCCAAAAGTCCCTCAAAAGCAGGTACGCAGACACACCATGCGGGGCTGGAGCAGAAGGAGTGAACCACGGCTGGAGCAACATCCATGGATCTCACGGCCATCAGGTGGGCGCAAGAAGCCAGACACGGAAGGACACGTGCATCCTCACAGAAGGGTTCTAGAACAGTCCTGATCCTGCTGAGTGCCATCCCCGTACAACATCAGTCTGTCACCGAGAACCTTCGACCTCCCAGATGGGCCCCATCCTCCCGGGAATCTCATCACAGAAGCCATTCAGAGAAACGTTCTCCCCAGCAAGGATGATGTTTTCCCTCCTAAACAGAGGCTCTTTCACACGATCCGGGAACAAGACAGATGTTGGACATTTCTGCGGTCCGGGGGCATGATCGTGAAGGCCACACTGCCTTTGGCATAGATAAGAGAGTCCTGGAAAGACAGGTCAGAGGGAGCTGGAAGAGGGCTAAAGCCACCGCGTCCAGCCAGCCAGGGAAGAAGTTCCCTGGGCCCCCCACCGTGTACCCGCCAGCGCCGGCATGAGCGCACCATTCCCACGACCCTCAGTCCGGCCTCAACTGTCACCCCCGTGGTTTCCTGCCATCTACGCTGTGGTCAGGAAGCCTCCTTCATCCATAATTTCTTCCTTCCCCCTCCATCTGGGGTCCCCACCTCCCGACCCTTCCCATTCCTGAAACCTGCCATCTCCCTCAGCCAAATGTCTCTCCCCTCTGACCACTGGCCATCCTCCTCTGGGCTGATCCCTTCATACCTTGCGGGATAGAAAGCTCCCGCCCCATTGTTCCAAGGGCGCTGGAGGGTTCCAGCCTCTTTCTCCACCAGCACCAGCGCCTCCCATTGCGGGGAAGTCACCTGTCAACGGTTTAAATGTATGGATTGATAGACACCTCGTCATCTTGTTAGGTCCTAAATGCTTCTAGGATGTCAAAAAAAGAATGGTCTGGTTTTGGGGAAGAGTGTCCCTTATAGCATCTCCTCAAATACGTTAGAGGAGATGGTGCAGACCGTTAAGAAAGTCGTCAACTGGTTTCCTGCCACCAGCCACTCTGCAGAAGGGAAGCTCGTGAACCAGTACCTGCTTTCTTAGAAGTCAGCTGACTATTTTATCCTTCCTGATGTTTCTTGAGGACTACGACTCAGGGACTCCTGTGTTACCTCAAGTACACATGAAAATGTGCAGCACCTGCGCCCGGGACCTCTTGAGGAATGAGTGCGGGGCTTCCTCTGGGAGGCACTTCCTGCCGTAACATGTGCCACTAGGTGCCAGTGTTGGGCTGTCGAAATGCCCCTCAGACCACGCAGGTGGTCCACACTCTGATACGCTTGGGTTCCAGAAAAGAGAGGTTTTTAAGAAGAATGCAAAGTGAATGCAAACCTAGTCGGCAAATAAACAGTTTTAAGTCGTGTTTTCATATTTTGACGTCATCACGTTAAACACCATGATGAGCCAGAGACGGACTGAAGGACACACAGGGGCTTATTAGTCAGTATTAACTGGCTGAGAGGCACCCGGCATAGGACCATTTCTGTCGAAACCATCCTGCCTTCAGGAACCATGACTTAGTCCTTGCTCACGGAGCCCGTGAGGCCAAACTGGAAGTCAGCTTCCGATGTATACCCTGCTTTCATGAGGAGCTCTGTCTCGCCAACGTGTGGAGATCTCCCTTTGATCCCCCAGTAAAATTTCCCATGTCCCTTGTTCCAACATGTCTTACCCCAGAATAACTATGTGAAAACCCTGTGTCTAAAAATAACCAATGATGGCTCCGCAGATGCTGGACTCACTTGCGTTTCTAGTACCTTCCTTTGTCTGTCTCTGTCCTTGCCTCATGACAGGCACCGAAGACCACGCGGCTATTACCTCCGATCAGTTTGCCATGACATTAGGGGTCACCGGGGGGAGGGACCTAAGTCCCCACCTGTGTGGCCACGCCCTCCGGAAATGTGGCAAAGTGAACGCACACAAGTTGTGTGCGCAGGAGAGGGCATCCTGGCGATGGTGTGATCCTCGGACACAGCCACGCAAAAATACGTGTTTTCTGAAGGATGAGATTCGCAGCCGGCGTCATGAGTCCAACACTCCCTGCCTGAGACAGTCGCTGACGTCACACGTCTCCAGCCGAAGGGAGAGGAGCGCCCGCTCCTTTGCTTGTCATCCGCCGCCATGGCACGTCTGACCTCGTCTGACATCCTCAGGCTTTGTGGCCCATTAGCACCTGCCATTCAAGCCCCTCGGTGGAAAACCGCACCAAACCAGAATCCCTCCTGGCGACGGGGGTCAGGCGCGCAGACTGCGTGCACAGAGGACCTTGCTCTGTGCCTGTGACCGCAAACGCATCCTGATGAAGCCAGAGACCCTCCGGCGGGACCCTGCAGCCGGCCAGGCTGTCCCCGGGCGTGAGGATTTCACTGACTCGGGACTGTTCTCTTTCCTGCCCCTAAGTGGAGCCTCTGCCTTCCCTGGAGTCTGATGAGATTCAAATAGCAGTTTCTCACCTTCTCTTTCATTTTGTCTCTCCTTAACGTGTATTAACAGACACTTACTTATATTTTCAATATGTTTGTCTGTAGCCTAAAAGTAATTATGAGCCAAAAATAATGCATATCAATAATTTATCCAAGTGTGAGCTGTAAACGAAACCAATAATAATCTTAATAAAGCCAATAAAAGCAACAAAAACACATTGGACAGAAGGAAGGCGCCCTCCAGTCCCAGGGCCCCACACGCGTCCTCGCGTTGTCTCTGTATTTGAAGGTCGGTGGCCGTGCGTGGCAGGGAGCAGCGGACAGGAAGGGAGCCCTGCCGTCTTGTGCGGACCCCCTGCAACCTGCAGTACATTTGTATGTGAACAGACTACACAATTTCCTCCAGAAATATAACTGAAACCTCTGGGTGTGACACGGAAAATCTACAGGGACCAACAATCCTGCAATTAATTGAAATGACACTGGAGACCATCACAGCAATGCCGGCAACAATGGTGCCGACCAAGCGAGTTGTACAAAAATGCGAGGACATAAAATCCTAAACATACACAGGCCTTTTCCAAAAGGAAGATGAAACAAAAAAATAGAAAAATTCCCAAAAGAAATTTAAGAAGGTTTACGATATAAATCCAGAATCGAGTGTGTGGAGAAGCAAGCCTATAGGCCACATTGTTTGTGGGCACGATGGCTGTATCCTGAGAGTTTCAGCAGAACTAAGCCAAGCGTGGGACGCTAAGATAGTGTCCCAGCTGAGATCCTCCCAGGCGTGCCGGGCGACATTGAAAGCAGACCCTCCATTCCTGGGAGTCACCGCTTTTGAAATCAAAGAGAATAAAACACAAGATCTCGTACACTTTATGCAAAAAAAGCTTTCGATATATAAAAGTTAGGAACTAGTTTAATAAGGTATTACTCAGGGTAATAAGGTTTTTCAACATGAAAAGTCTCCAGTCTCCCAAAGGCAATGCTGAGGCACATGCACATTTCAAAGGATAGAGCCACTCTTCAAGGTTTCACCCACAAAGGTAAAAACCAGGGACACAGTACAGTGTAGACACAGATCCATGAGCCCAGCCCAGAGGAGCCTGAACATGGATAGACAGTAGCATCCCTACCACGTAACCCCAGCCTTTGTGATCACTGGGGCCATGGTGGGGGAGTGGTTGATGCTGTTTCGTGAACACAGGACAAGAGACAAGATAGATGTGATGGTGGAGTGCAGGCAGCCTTTCTGTAAACTGAGGAGGCATTTGTCAGTGCTGAGAAAACTAGGAAGTGTCGCTACCATGCAGCCCCACAACCCACTCCTCTGCCTGCATCCCCCAGAAAGAAATAAGGACACGGGCTCAGGAGCATCCACGGCCACAAACGGAACAGCTGCAAAGAGCGTTGGCAGAGGAGGCTTGAACACACTGGTGTGTCTTCATTCCACGAGATGTGCTGAAAACGGATGCCTTAGAAATGCATGTATCAATATGAAAAATGAAGAAAAAATAAGCAAGTAAGAAAAAGAAGCATAGGATAACGGGAAAGAAGCTCTTGGCAGGGGTGGGGCTGTCAGAGCAGCAGAAGCAGGTGTGAGGACCTTGCTGGCTACTGTTCTACACACAAGGCAATAGGGACCCTCTCAGGTTCCTGCATGTGCAGCCCTCCGGCCCTGGTTCCTTCGAGAGAGAAGACAGGAGAAGCAGACCCTGGAGGCCATGCCGTGTGATGTTGCAGGCATGTTTTAATAGTGAGGATGAGGGACGAGGTTTACTGTATGACGCTTCCCGTGTGTGCATGTTCGAAATATCTCATAATTTACAGACAAGTCATGTGTCTGCAGCTGATGTTCAATCCCCTACAGCCCTGCTCCCTAGAGCTCCCTGCATGGGCTCTAGAGCCTTCTAGGCACCTGCATGCTGGGGGTCTCTGCACCCACTGCTCACCCTCCCCACCCCACCTCTGCCTCTACGTCGGTCTTTCTGCCTCCAGGCCTCTCTCCGCCCTTATATCTACTAAAATATATATATTATCAAAGATACTCACAAACACAACCCGGCTTTTAAAAACTTTGATCATTTTATAATGTGATAGAGCTTCTGAGTATCACTGCGGTGGCAAACATATTGCCATATATAAATGTATCCGTTTGAAATGTTGTGCACCTTAAATCTACTCATGTTACATGTCACCTATATTTCAACAAAGAAGCAAAGTGTATGTTGCCTGCGGCTGTGGTCCCGTCATCACACAAGTCAGCACGCCTCACCCCTCCTGGCATCGACACTGCTGTCCTCAGAGCACACACACGTCATGGTGACTTTCCCTGACACGTGTCATCAGCTCCTACTAGCCTTTTCTCTTCCAAACAGAACTTCCCAAGTCTGTGCTCTCGTGCATGGAATTTATAAGGTGAATTGAACGCCGTGGCATTGCTGTCGGATAGATTGTAAATGTTCGTTGAAGATAACGCAAAATATTATAAAACTTCTCCAATGTCACGGATGCAAGATAAAATGTGTCATTATATTGTTATTTGAATTCCACTCCTCTGGTTTTTAGTGGAAGCATATTGTCACGTAAATTTTATTCTGTTATAAAATTCACCCATGAGCCCGTCTCGCCTCGTTCGTGTTGAGAATAGATCTGAAAGTTTTCCACGTTTCCCGGCGCTGAGGGCTGTCTCGGGGTCATTTGGAGCGTTGATGTTTCCTAAAGCCCACAGGCAGTTCCCGTCTGTGTGCACACGGCAGAGCACACGCCATCGAATGTCCTGGAGATGGTTTCCGTTCTCCGCTGGTCGGATTCCGTGGACTTGGGTCATTCTCCTTTTCTCTTAATGTAGCTGCCACGTGGCTACGTTGATGCTGTCGTTGTCCCCGAGGGCCTGTGCTCGTTCCCCCCAGGACAGCGTGCGTCCCCGGGGAAGACTTCACTCCCAGCACCGCCGCAGTGCCCAGGAGGAGCCCTGCTCAGCGAGCCTCCAAGGGGCCCACGCAGCCACGCGCTTTTACGTTCGACTTGGTGACAGATTCCTCGTTGAAGACAAATACTTTCAGTTAATAATGGGGAAAGATGAATGTCAGCCTCCATCTACGTCTCTCCAACAGGGACATTTAGGCCACTTGAAGATGTGACTCCTTGCTCAACACCCGAAAACGTCATTGATCCTGGCATCTGACTCTCCCGTCCTCTCGCCGCTGATAGACTGTCGCTTTACCCCACTAACTGCCTGGGTGACCGCGGACGCGTTCCTCCACGTTTCTGAGCCGTACTTCCCCATTCCTGAAATGCAAAAATGCATGCACCTTTGAGGAAGAGGCATTATCGGAAAGACAGAGCGCTTGGTCTGCACCATACGTACTCGGCGTATCGGTTCTGACGATGACCGGCTGCGACCCACACCGCCTTGCCACCAGAAAGAGCCTCACACACTGGCCGGGCTCAGTGCTTTTCCAGTCTGCACCAGAGACTGTCAGCAATACCACTGCACGCGTCCCGAAGCTCAGGCACCCGGCGCCGCCTCGCTGGGTCCTCTGCATGGAGCGAACCACTCACGAAAGCAGTCTGTGGTTTTCCCTGTTTTTGTTTTTCAAGATTTTATTTATTTATTTGACAGACAGAGACATGGTGAGAGAGGGAACACAAGCAGGGGGAGAGGGAGAAGCAGGCTTCCTGCAGGGCAGGAAGCCCAATGCAGGGCTCAATCCCAGGACCTCAGGATCATGACCTGAGCCAAACGCAGATGCTTAACGACATGCCACTCAGGCGCCCAGTTTTTCCTGCCTTAATCCGGAAAGCCTAGGGGATGGTTTTCCTGGGACAGTTACACTCATAACATTGAAAATCCTGCACCTCCAAAAACCACGGTCCCCAGGACAAACCCAAGGTCCCCCCATCTGTTTCAGGTGTGGGCCCACCTGCTGCCATCCAAAGACTCCTCGCAGGAGGGACCCGCCTCTGAGCTCAGGGGTTGTTGGCACAACCCACTACCACGCTGGTCCTCTGACCAGACTCCCCGTTCTCGGCACGTGGGTCCCTCCAGCAGGGCAGCGTGCCTCACTGGAGCAGGAAAACCAAGAAGGGGACGGGAGACCCTGTTGGCATAGTCTTCTAGAACCTGGTCGTGAAGCATCCCGAAAGTCAAGCGCACACTCTGGGGGGAGGCCATTACACACGCGTACAGATCCCACAGTGGGCGATGGCTGGGGGTCTGCTGGGAAGTAAGACACCCACCCCCAGGAGCCTCTTTCCAGAGCTAGAGTGGGATCCCAAGACTTCCAGGACACTTTTCAGAGGTTTTGTGGGTTTGGGGTTTTTTGTTTGTTTGGTTTTGGATTCTTCCCTGACAAGAGTGCCCCTTGTCTCCCACAGAGGACTGAGATCATTCCGAAACAACCCAATCCACTCCATCTCCCACTTACAAACGTGCCCTCGTAACCCACACAATCCTCGTCACCGACTGGTCCAGCCTCTTCTCTCACGGCCTCGTGAGCATGAATTCGGTGCCTGTCCCAGGTGGTAATTAACTGTCAAGGTGCTTTTCTTCTCTAGACCTTCAAGCCCTGAAGGAAAGATCTTTTTTTAACCTGCACAACTTCTTCCACATCATGTCTATTCTACAAACACTCCCGCAAACCCCAAAAGTGACGACCAGGGTGACCTTCAGCCCCACCACGCAATTTGGAGAGATGGGACGGGAGAGCAGGGGCATCTCCCCAGAGGGGGTCCTATGTGCCAAGGTATGAATAATGGAGGGGAACTCCTCAAAGCCGGGGTGACATCAAGGGTATGATTTCGCGCTGACTCACGCCCTGGGTTTTCACACCCTGCTGTTTCACGCCGCTCTGCCCGAGCGCCTAGCCCTTCTGATGTGACGGTGAGTCACGCGTCCGCAGACTCAGCCGGGACTCCCAGGGCGGGGAGGCTGTGCCAGCCCCGAGCCGGTGTCCATCAGTCCGCGTGCGCATCCCGGCGGCCCTGCTGAGGCCTGTGGGCTCGCGGAGACATGGCTGCGGGCCTCTCGCCCCCGCTCGGGATATTTACTTACAAGCATTTAGCACGAGGACCAGCGTCTTCTGCACACGCTTCACAGAGCCCCGCGGTGACAGAGTCCATCAGCCGGACCAGCGACGCGCAGGGAGCCCCTCTCGTAAGTGTGCGTTTATCTTCTGCTTCAGAGATGGTCCCATCGGAGCCATTCGGGAAAACTCAAGACAAACCCATCAGCACAACAATGGTCCCTGCCAGGTCCCTCAGAGCCGCGGCCAGAGGCGTTTCTGGTGTGTCCGTGGCTCCCGCGCTCACAGCGAGACCAAGAGGAAGGTCAGGCTGGTGCGGGAGGCAGAGAAGGTCCGCGCTGCCTGTCGCAGGGGACGGCGGGGGTCCGTCTGTCCACTGCCAAGCGCGCGGACACTTGGAAACCTTTATCCCCCAGACACACGTAGGACTGTGTACACGGTAATTAGCCTATTAATTGGTTGATTTGGCGTCGTGTGACAGAGACACTTCGCGTGAGTCTGGACAGCGGCTGAGGAGGTGCGGGGTCGCTGATACGAGCTGAAACGTCCCCACCGCAGAGCGCTCCAGACGGCAAACCTCCGCCCACTGAGTGGCTGTCCCTGCTGCTGCGCAGAATGGATAATAGACAGGTAGACCATCCTCTGTCGAGGAAATATCGACACACAGCAGTGGTATTTACAGAATGGTCTAAGGAGATTACAGCCTACACCTGTCTACACTGCACAGCTCAAGCAATGAAACCCCCATAAAAACCCAAAGGACAGGGTCTGGAGAGCTCCAGGGTTGAGGGGACTGTGGGCCCTAACCGGGGGCAAGGGAGCCCCGCACCCCCTTCTCCAGGCCCCTCCCCTGGTGGCTTTTCTGTCCCTTCCTGAGTTAACCCTTTGATAACAAACCGGTGATCCAGGGAGTGAACCGTGTCCCTGAATTCTGTGAGCCACTCAGGCGACTTCATCAAGCCCAGCGAGGGGCCGTGGGAACGTCTGGTCTGTGGCTGGTCACTCAGGACCCAGGTGACAGCCTGGACGTGGGGTTGGGGTGGGGAGGGCGGTGCTGGGGGACCGACCCTGGACCGGTGGGTCTGACTGTGTCTCCGGGCAGATGGTACGGGGTCGAGGTGGATTGCAGGAGCCCGGGCGGCCTCGGAGGGCTGCCTGTTGGGGTGGGGAGCCCCTCCGGGATGCATATCGTGGCACGATGCGCTACGGTTTCCACAAACATGCAGAATCTGTGCTCACCCCGTCACACCATTCAGGACAGCTCATCCCCCTCAAATCTGTCTTTGGGAGATTTCCCTCTCCCCAAAGCTCTGGCAACCATTCATCTGTTTTTGGGCCCCTCTATCCATTCCCTACCCTCCCCCCAGGAATGTTATGTGAGCGGAGTCCAGCAGCTGCCTGCTGGGTCTGGGGTCTTTTGCTTAGAACTGAGAACCAACCGCCTGTGCTGCGGTGCGGACGGGTAGCCCCTCCTTCTCACCAAGAGCGGTGCCCACACTTGCCCACTCAGCCTTCACTGGGGAGAAACTGGATTGTCCGCGGAGAATAAATCTGCGGGAAACAGTTACACACTGGCTTGTGCGTGAGTGTTTCTCTCTTCAAAACTCCGAGGCACTCGGTCGTGCAGCATGTGTCCAAGGCCAGGAGGGTTCCACAGGACGGCCCCACCGACGTGCCCGCTGCCCGCATTGTGGTTTGAGTTTCCTTTGTCCTGACGACCGACAACGCTGGGATTCTCTGCATGCGCCTTCCTCTCTCTAGAGCCTCCTTGATGAGCATGTGCTCACGTATCTCGCTGTCTGTCTATCTGTCTGTTTTGCTATGGTTGAACATCGTGTGTTCTTTATGCTTCCCAGAAAAGTGCTGTTTTTCAGACGTGTGAAATTACCAAATTTTTTTTCACGGATCTTACTTCCGACGTTGTATTTAAACACTGATCGCCATATCCGAGGTCCTACAGCCTTTCTCTGGTATCTTGGAGGTATTCCGTAATTTCATGCCCGACGCAGAGGTCAGTAGTGACTTCTGGGTTTCTGTTGTGAAGGAAACAAGGCTCTGTTTGTCCAGCCCTCGGACGCCTGGTTTTCCCAAGGGCGTGGCTTGCAAAGACTAATGTCCCAGCTTGAGTAGCCTTGATGCCTGTTTAAACGCGAGTGGACCATCCCCCTGCGGGTGGGTCGTGTGTGTGCCTCCTGCTCCCTCCCCTAAGACTGTGTCCCTCCCTTTGAGAAGGTGCAGCCCTGTGGGCATTGTGGGTCCATGAGGCCCGCAACGGGGACACACTTCTGGAATGGCTTTGCCTATACCAGCCCCTCCGCCTTCCCGTCTAAGTTTTAGAACCAACTTGTCAACCTGCACAGGAAGCCTCCCAGGATGTTCATTTAGAGGGTACACTGAATCCATAGATCCTACTGGGAGAAAATGACTTCCTCGTACTCTTGAGTCTTCCAATCAAAGAATATGGTGTTTCCATTAATTGAGATTTTTTTTTAAAAATCTTTCATCAGTGTTTTGGTTTCTTATAGTTTCATTTTTCAATTATTTCATTTTTTAAATTTCTCACGAGCCTTCCTCTTTAACCCATGGGTAACGTGATAGCGTTATCGTCCACTTTCAAAATCATCAGTGTCTTACAGATATCATTTTATTACTGATTTGTTCCTGATTCTGGTGTAATTCTCTTGTGGTCTGAGCACATACCCTGTGTGGGTTTCGTGCTCGTAGGTTTGCTGAGTGGTGTTTTGTGGCCCCCACCGTGACCCCAGGAGAACGTCCCACGCACACTTGGGGGAGGAAGTTCCCACTTTTGGTGGGATGGAGTTGCAGACAGAAACCCGGGCGGCGTTCCCTTCCCGCTGCGTCGCCATGGAGAGCGCCGTCAGCCCCTCACACGCGCGCGCTCAGCTGTTTCTCCCTTCAGGTTCATCTGCTCGGTCTCATCTGCTCTGAAGCTCTGAGGGGAAGAAAATACACGGTGAGGGTCACTGTTTCCTCTGAAGGTACCAGGTGTGGGGGGTAGCTTTGTTCCTGCAGGCCGTGCTTCTCTTCATGTTTCTGAATGTCTGTAGTATTTTGTTGAAAGTGGTGTATTTTGTATGGGACGACAGGTAATGGAATCAACGTTTCTGATGCTTGGAAATGAGCATGTTTTCTCTTCTGGGTTTCTGGTGGGGGTTCCTGCTCCTGTCTTCAAGAGCGGGGCCTCCCCTGCGTGTCTGCTAGAGAGATGTCTGGGGCGTCACACTTCAACCCACTGCTGGGTGAGCAGCGGTGGCTCTGGAGCTGCGGGACGCGGGTGTGCCATCCCACAAAGCCTCGGTGTCGGCAGGCATCTGGAAGCTGAACCTCCTGGCGTGGTGTTCACCAAGTTCCCGAGTCCCACCCAGATGGAACGTGGGGCCAGCAGGTCTCAGGGCTTCCCAGAGTTAAACTGGTCTCTTGTCTTCCTCCATGTGGTGAATTCCCAAAGTGCCCACAGGCCCAGGCTGGTCCACAGAGGCCATGGGAGCGATGGGTCTTCACGGAGACGTGGCTGCTGTCCCCACCATCACAGAGCACGCCGGGGAGGCTTCTTGGGATTCCCCTGAGGTCCCATCTTTTGGGGTCCCCGAAGTAAAGGCATGCAAGTGGAGTGAGGGCAGCAAATCCCCAGGCTCTCTGCCACCAGGCTAGCCCACACTGAACTTGAGCAGTTCACTCAAAATTTCTAGCTCGGGCTTCCTCCCGTCCTAAGTGGCGCCAGGCGCGCCTGCTCAGGGAGCGAAGCTGAGGGACCAGTTTCTCATTGGCTGTTGGCGCTATGACCTCAGTTCTTTCCCGGGTCCGACAACAGCCTGTACTCAGCACGTCGTCCAGGTTTGTCCTTGGAGTGGGAGTGGGAGTGGCTCTCCAGCCCCACGTCCAGCAAGCCCACCCACTCCGTCACCCGTGAGATGCTCAGTAAAGAGGTGATGTCGCCGACCCCCCTCCCACCGTGTCCTTTCCAAAGATCCCACAAGACGTGTTCATGGTGACCACGGTGTGCAGAAACAGCGTTGAAGTTAGGATCGAGTTCATTTCTGCCATTTTCCGGATTTGTGGCATCAGACATTCTGCTATGGTTCTGGGGGTCTCCACCGTGTCCTCGGGGAGCGACTGCAGTCCCTGCCTCGTGCAGAGAAAGTTTGCTCGGCCCCTGACACTCCTCTTCACTCGGTTCCCTGATGCCCTGTCGTGTAGACAGACGGGATGAGGATACCCGGGTTCACTTAGTAGGGAAAGTAGGCCACCTGCGGCCAGGGTCGTGCTCAAGGTCGTCCAGCTGCACGTGGCATCCCAGCTCGGCACTCCCTTCCCTAGCAAAGAAACACTGAAAATCTAACTCCGTACCTTTATGACTGCGTCGCCCCGAGACTCAAGACATCCTCTGACTGAATCCGGAGGCGCTGGAGGAGACAGACTCACATGGTCAGTTTTGCCAAGCGGGGCTGAGCGGACACGGCCCGCCGAGGAGGCCGGCGGCTCCCCCTGCCCCACGAGCACAGTCACTGTTCCGGAATCCATAGCCTGCAGCACATTTCCTCGTCGTGGTTATAACTAGGGACAAATTCATCTCTAACTCAATTTGTATTTCGTGGGAAAAACAGTGTATGGATGGTTTTTAAATATAAAAATAGGAAGCAAGATTCCATGACGACTTGGAGTCAAATTAAGGTAAAATTAAGGCGATTAAGTCAAATTAAGCAAAGATGTGCTAATGAAATGTCAAAACTCCTCGTGCTCCTTGAGAGACAAGGACCGAGCAGCTTGCCGTGAGTTTCTGTGTCCCCGGGGGGCGGGAGGTGGGGGAGAGACGGTCAGTCGGAGCCCTTCGCCTCTGCCCTCTCCCCCCTGCCCCCGCCGATCTCGGGGCACGTCTGGGCCACCCGGCTCTCCGCCAGGGGTCTTGGTCAGCCAACTTGCCCTTAGAGAGGCTCCCAGGGAAATGATGAACTCCAGCAGGCTCAGGAAAGCCGCGCGGGGGCCAGCTGAGTGGACGTGTAGCAAACAGTCTTCTTTCTGAGGACACGTTTTGTGGCTGCGCGTCCCGGAGACCCCCGCCCAGCTTAGCATCCCTGTCATTCTAGAACGGAAGCGCATCTCAGCAAAACCGACAGCACCAGCCCCAGCTCACAGTTAAACAAAAAGGTGAAGTAAAATGACTCCAACGGGCCAGATACAGATTATAATCCATCGTTCGACCAATTCAACTTGACTCTGTTCTTGGACCTAATTATTGTATTCTGAGACATGGAGCGTTTTATCCTGACTTTCCGAATAACCAGGGAACTGTATTTATCTAAGTCCTATCTGTGTGTGTAGGGCCAGCACTGGACATATTTTAAGGGACTACCAACAGTGGGACAGTCACCATGACAGTGAGTGGGGTGTGGAAAGTCAGGAGGGAGGGGGCAGCAGAGGGAAGGAGACGCAGCCCAGACCAGTGAGCCCCCTGCAGAGAAGAGCCTTGGTGCTCCGGTAGGACCCAGGAGGGACCATCCCAGGGGCGGGACGCAGCGCCTGTCCTGCTCCCAAAGAACACCCTGGCTTTTGCAGCCGGCAAAGGTGATACTGAGAACTCGAGAAACAGGAAGGAAATTATAGGCGATTGGTTTGCATTTTTCTCAGATTTGGTCTTCTGTTATTTCTGTAAAAATTATCTCACTGAAATTAAAATGGGCAATTTGGGAATTCCTTACACACCCAGTTCTTTAAAACATAGTTCTCGGTTCACGATCCCGCGCGGTTCACGGGGCGTGAGTCCCGCCTGTGTTTTTGTTTGGAGGGAAAATGAAATGCAAAATAGCATGTGTGATGTTACGATAGAACCCAGGATGAGAGAAAACGGAAATACCCATTTAAAAATGATTTTTGAAGAGTAAACCTTCATAAAAGCTTCTGGGATGGAAAACACTGAAGCAATCCTCCACGAGACAGCTCCCACATCCCACAGTGCAGAACTCAAGCAAGTGGAGAAGTAAGGCGCTTTCCCCCTAACTTTCAGGTTTTTTCCTTATCAAAAAGGCATATGAGCTAAAAATGCCGAGGCTTCCTAACGTGTGCTATCCTCACCATGACTTCGTAGTAGTGTTGTTGCTGTGGCTTTGTTAAAGCACAAAACCACACTCCGATACAATTCTTAACACTTATCTAGGTATGAGGCAATAATTTGCTATTTGCATAAATAGCTCTACTTCCCTTTTGGGAGATTAATCAATTCCGTGTCAGCTGTTTCTTGCAGTTTCAATAGTCCTCACTCAGCTTTGCACCTGTCCTCAACGTGCCCTTTTTAGCCAGAATACCGTTTACAGCAAAGCGTTTCCCTGTGGATTTCAATGTAATACTCCTCATGTTCCAGAAGGCTTTGCATATATGCATATAGTTAGTTTTATTTTAAAAAGTATATGTGATTTTTTTTTAATTGCCTCAGTGGTGAAAATATATTTCACAGCACCTGTGTTTTCTGGTGCATTTTAGTACAAATGTCATTCATTGTTTCCTTGATACTCGTGCCCCCCAACTTATCTGGGATGCAGGACAGGTTTGGTTCCTGTCCTGATTTCCAAATATGAGGTAGACTGATTTGTTTAATCTACGTGCAACACTCAATCATTCTGGAAGTTCTCGTCCTGCATTCTCTTGTCTCTAGAGCACACGGGGGCGCAGGGGGGCGCAGAGGGGCACAGAGGAGCACTGACTGGCGACCCCCAGCTCCCACCATCTGGTGAAATTCACGGGTCTTCGAGCAATATCCACAATGTGGCCGGAGGAGAGACGTGCTCTCCACCCTCACCTCCCAGAGTAACTTTGCCCAAAGTCTCAAAAATTCCATCCCTAGAAAAGCCCTGGTTTTCCTACAATGCACGAATCCCTGGAAAAAAGTCCCGCACACGGCAGCCCTTTCAAGCTCTGTAGCTGGTTTTATCGTGACAACAAGCCGTTAGGCTGGCAGGAGGCCATCCATGACCCCACCGGCAGTCCATAAAACAGGTAGTTCGCCCTCTGCCTAAACGACAGTCAGCACCTAAGCCAGACTCAGGCACGGATGTCTCCAGACTCTGGAGGTTTTCCTTCTCCAGTAGGATTCAGACCCAAGATGGTACATTTTGGCTTCTACTTTTAAAACACAGAAAACGTAGGGTGAGCCTCTGTTTCTTTAGCTACATAACAATGAAATTATTCATTCACTTGTTTGGCCTGGTCCGCTACTATGGAAATTATGGCTCAGATGTTTTTAATCATACAATTTTGGTGCTAGGATGCGGGAAGATGAACATTTGCCCCAAATTCCCCAACACTTATGAAATGGATGTACCATTGTCTCATGAGAGGCTTATGCTGTGCGATCGGGCCTGGGGGCCTTGGGGCCACATCTACTCTCCACAGAAGTCAAGTGGCTCTGGGCAGGGCCAGGCTGCCTCTACTGCTGAGCCCCCTGCAGCCGGAGGTCTCTACCCCAGGCCCCTCTCCCTGCCTTGAAGTTGTCCCCCGACCGTGCCGTCTTGTTCACCATATCGGCCCCTCTCTCTGTCTCGCTCCTGGTCCTGCTCTTCCTCTCATGTCTCTCTCCAAGGACACTTACTCCCTCTGTTGACTCCAACTCCAACACCCTCCCATCTGATCTACAAAGAACCCGTGTGGGCTGTGTGGACACTTCTTCCTCCACCTCCGGACTGACTTGGACTCCTCACTCTCTTGCTGGTCTTTCTGATGCGGGCCTGGAGGCTCACGTCCTCTCTCTCCCACCTCCGAGAAGCGTCCAAGTCTAAGTGTTTCCAGCCAAGGTGATCTTTATTAAACTGCGCTGGGGCCGAGGACAGCATCCCAGGACCATGAACCTGCAGGTAGGGGCTGTCATCCTTGAGTAGCGGCTGGAGGCCAACCGAGCTCAAGGGTGAGCAGGTAGCCAGAAAGTTCAACAGACAGCTGAGCCGGAAAGACAGACAGGCACAGTTCCAGTGGTGGGTTAGGGACAAAGTTCAGGTCGCGCCTGCCTGAGGCATGAATGCTGCATAAGCATGTAGAAACAATTAATATGGGAAAGCGGTTTGGTAATTGTGGCTACAAAGGGACAAGAGTAGCAGGACTACTGAGGGACGAGAGTACAACAGCCCAGAGCAAGGAAGAGGAGATTCAGAAAAATTTAATGATGTCTCAGCAGAAATTACAAAAATGGGAGCCTTCTGATTTCGATCTTTATTTTATGCCTTCACAACGTGTTTTGGAAAATCCCCCATCTCAACGACACCTACAGCACAAGTAATAGAAGGTCCGTCCGTATCGTCTTGGGTGGAAGAAGGGCATGTAACAGATTCCCTGTAACCAACAGCTGCATCACTTCTAGCTCCTGCCGTCCCCCCAACACGGCCCCCATGGGCGTGTGCATAAATCCCATCGTCACAATAAGAAACGAAACTACTGATTAGAACAAGAAGCAGGTTGGAGAGGAGGTTATGTGTCCCTAACTGCCCTGCCCCTTTCCTGACCTTGAAATCGTCTCTTAAACATGGTTTTACGCACTTGGTTAAAGACGTGGTTTCGCTTTACATTGAATAATGGTAGTTATACAATAGTGATGGTATTTAGTTACAGTATTTCTAGTTATGGCATTTTTGTACTGTTACAATCCTCTGATTTTTTTTCCTGATTTTTGTTTGTTTTGTTTTTCCATAGAGATTTCCTTTGTGGCTATTAGTCTACAACATTCCTTAAGATTACAAAGCCCACTGTTAGTCCTCTTGTTTGCTGTGAGTGTCAGAAGGGTCTTGAGAGATGAGTGGCTCCCCCAAGACAGGCCTTGAACTCTGTAGAGTTCATGACTTCTGGGGGAGGCAGCTGACCGCGCCCACAGTAGCCCCTTCCTGTACCCTCTGCTGTGGCTTCCTCATTCAAGAGCGCTTCATGGGCCAGCTCGGATGCTGGAGCTCCAGCCATCACATCCGCCTTCCAGGACACCAGCCGAAGGAAGCAGGGGAGCGGGGAAGGACAGTGAGCCTGCTCCCTCTCTTGCAAGAACCTCTGCTGGGAATCCTCCCTGCCTGCCCCCTTCCTGGACGGAGCTAGGTCACCGGGCACTCACAGCTATCATGGGGCTCAGGAAACACACTTCGCCCAGTGGGCTCTGTGTTCAGGTAGAAAGTGGAGCTCTGCCACTCCCAGGTCTCTTACACATGTATTGTGAGGGTTTTTTCCATATTTATAGTATTTTCTATCTTTGTATTATCTTGAGTGATGCAGAAGCATTACTTTTAAACTCATTCGTACAATCAGTCTCATGTTTTCTGATCTAGAGCAACATTTAGAGATTTCCCGTCATGTCGAGATTATATCAACATGCGTTTTTCTCTCGTTGCTTTACAGGTATTTTTGCCATCAAATTTGAACCTTCAATCCACTTGGACTTTATTTTGGTCCAATGGTATAATGTTGAATAAATTTATCTGCGCAAGTCGACCACTCTCCCCAGTGTCGTTGGTGACACAATCTACCTGTTTGGGTGAGCACAGCACAGGGACACCTGCTCACCCCCTCCCTGGGCCAGACCACAACGTGGTCTCTCCCAGGAATTTTGGATCCTCCTTCCAAATGCTCTCCCTGCTGGTCTTCTGCACCTGCCCGCAGCCGCACCAGAAATCAGGTGTCACTTCTCCACTGAAGCCACACTCTCTGATCTTCACACGGAGGGGACCGTCCCTCCCGAGTTAAAAAGGCCTTGCCCGGGGAGGACCGATTGTGTCCTGCAGCACACTGATCGCCCGGTCCCCATTCCGACCTTGGCATGCCGACCCTGTCTCCCCACTGCCAGATGCTTCCTGCCATCCTCGGAATTACAAGAACCTGACGTAACCAAGAAACCTTGGGTTTTTACAGGACTTGGCAAGTCTTTTGGGTCTTTTTCATATAGATCATATTTGTTTCTCAAGAAATGCGTACTGTATTTTATGCTTCTCTGCTGATTGTGTATCATTTTATTGGTGAAAAGAATCACTTTCTTGCCTTGTTGTCCTGTAGATCATGACAAGAACATAAGGAAGTTATTTATGTTTGTACATTTATTTTGAACTAGCTGTTTTACTGAACTCAATTACTGTAATTGTCCTCCCGTTTCTCTCCAGTTTTCCAGGAGGATCGTGACACCATCCACAAACAATACTGTCCTCGCTCCTTCTGGAATGAAATTTTTCCAGTTACGGCTTCTGTGTTGACTCTCATTCCCTGCCGTTTCTGGAGCCGTGGGGACAGGAAGCCTCTGCTGCCGCGGGTCACAGGGCCGTGGCACCTGTGGCCTGCTTGGGATGCGACCGCATTACGTGGATGACGTGGAATGGCAGAGGCGCCTGGCCCCCGGCTCCAGGGTTTCCATCTAGAACGGCTCCTGCCTCTGCTGCCCTCCTGGCCTCGACTCCGGAGATGGTGACCTTGCACTAGTTTTAGGAGGAAACAGACATTTCCAGCTCTGACCACCCCCACTGGCCATTTGGACAGTCCCTCTCTCATGCTTGAACCACCTACACGACGTCCAGAGTTGCTGTCATTCCTTGACGGAACATTCTAGAAACCTCATAAGCGTCGCTAAGAAGATCTGTGTGCATCCCAGCTGGTTACCAGGGCTGCTGACGTGAACAAAGGGCACAGCAGTGGAACTCCAGAGGCAGGAGCCACGGCGTGGCCAAGGACAGAGAGGTAAGGCATCTGTGAGCACACGGTTTCCACAGAGCAGCCCTGGAAGAGTTCACACGCTCTGCCTCCTTGCAACAGTCAGCGGCCCCGAAGGTCAGCGGGGTGAGTGTACCCGCTGACCCCAGCAAGAGGCGTGCCGAGCTGACCTCTCGAGGCCACTGCCACCCAGCCTCTCCCCGTAGGAGCCCACCCTGGCAAGTGCTCACTGACCTGCCTTTCTCCTGGCCAGGCTGAGGGTTCCCCGAGGGCAAGCAGTTTTGCTCAAGCAATAAGCACACCCCTGACCCAGCACACGACACCCCTCCGTACAGGTGGGTGCACGCAGTACATCTCCAGTTTGCCCGCATCCCCCAACCTAACCCTCTGGGTTGACTGATCTCATTTCCTCTATGATGACATTGTAAATGCTTGTCACCCACTTCCTAGTCTGTGCTTTTTTAGGAGAAAAAAAAAAAAAGGTAAGACAAGGTGAGCTCTTCAAGTAAGGCAAGTGTTGCCTGGGTGCCCTGAGGGATGAGTCCCCAGTGAACACGGTCCCCAGTGAACACGGTCCGGTCTTGTAACCACCGAGCTGCGGGGTCAAGGGTGTGGCTGATGCGCGAGCACCACGGGGAGATGCGCGCGCCCTGCGTGCTGCACGGCTCTCTGCAGAAGAACGTCCCACTGACATCCCCGGCCTGGGTCCTCTTCCCGCGTGTTCCATTTACCTACCGCGTCTTAACAAGAAACCCCAAAACTGAATGCTTAAAGAATGATTGATTGGCGTCTCTCACGGTTCCATGGCTGGACTGGGCTCAGCGGGACATTCTGCACTGGGGTCCAGCTGTGGTCAGTGTGGGCTGGTGCTGTGGCCACGGGACGGGGAGCGGGTGGCACATCCCAGGCAGCTCGCAGCATGCGTTTGTTGCGGGGTCCCATCCGCCGGGGACAAACTGTCCTGGTTTGTTTGAAACGTCCCACATCCGGAGACAGCACCGCTCCCGTGAGAAAAGTTCTGTTTTCAGCAATGAGCGCAGAAGACTGGAGGGAAGGACGGGATCGGGGCTGAAGGCAGCTGTGACTTTTACTGTCAAATCGAGGGCACCCATCACCTGCCTCCCACGGTTGCTCATGCCGTCTTTTCCTCAGACCGCCGACGTTGGTGGCCAGGACTTGCAGTGCCCACCAATGGGGCCACCTGCTACCTCTGTCCGAGGACGCAGTGTGCCGTGGTCAGCCGTTGTTCTGGATTACCCACAGTGTTTTCCACCGAGCTGCTGCCCAGTTTGGTCTCTACCATGTAAACCCCCTGGCCGTGCTTTGTAAGATTCAGGTAGCAGAGATGAGGCTGATGACAACACCAATGTCAGTGGGACCCAGACATCACCAGACACGCTGGCAAGCGACAGCGCTGGTCTATACAGGTGACGGGGGGTGCACCCAGCTGGGCTACAGAGGTAAGCAACCAGCAATGCTCTCTCCACGGCGTGCATGAGGGAATTCGGAAGCAGCCCAAGTGTCCGTCAATAGATGAATGGATGAAGTAGGGGCGTAGATATACTAACGGAATATTACGTAGCCGTCAAAAAGAATGAAACCTTGCCATTTGCAACGATGTGGATGGAACTGGACAGTATTATACTAAGAGAAGTAAGTCAGTCAGAGAAAGACAAATCCTGTATGATCTCACTCATGTGTGGAGTTTAAGGAACAGACGAGCAAAGGAAAGAGAGAGAGAGAGAAACCAAGAAATAGACTCTTCAGTGCTGGGAACATGCTGCTGGTCACCAGAGGGGAGGGATGGGGGATGGGGAAGCAGGTGGTGGGAGGAAGGAGGGCACCTGCCGTGACAAGCACTGGGAAGGAGGTTTGGAATCTCCGTGTTACACACCCAAGACCAATAGCACACTGTACGCTAACTCCTTCAGTAAGTAAATGATTCGGACGCATGAGCACCTAGGACTATGGGAGCTTACAAGTCCAGGATGAGATGCACAGACTTGGAAGGACCCTCAAAACGTCATTTCTGTCTCCACCAATGCCAACGATGCTCGGTTAAAAACACCAGCTTTGGGCACACCACGTGGGCACCAACTTGCCACACCATTCCCCCGACCGCTCTGCAAAACGGAGCAAAGCTACTTTCCTGATTCCGAGGGCACTTATGATGGCCCGTTGTCTACGGAAGACACGTGAGGTCTGCAATGCGTTGGTGCCTCACGGGCAGACCCGACTCCGCCAGATCTTACTGACAATCGTGCTCTCCGCACAACCTGAGGGGGCGCCTAGTATCCTGGCAACAGCAGGACGCTGCCCCTGTTCACAGGTCGTGGGATGAGAAAACGGAGTCTCGAAGTATCTCCTTCACATGCACAATCACCTTCACGAAAGTGCAGGAGACAAAGGACAGCAGATTCTTGGCATCTTGTCCAAAGACACGCTAGATTGTGCTCACATGCCCGGGTATCTGGCTGACGGTGTGTTGTTTATTCTGCTGACTTCGTAGCAGAGAGAATGAGAGGATCCTACCTGCCGGATGCTGGGCGCACACCTTGAACTCAGGGCTCCTGTACGAGGCTGAGACCTGTCGTCTTAAAGACACAGCACTGCAGGGAGGCAGTGGCAGAGGAACCGAAGGACGGCACTGCTTTGCTCTGTGCCGGGCGCCGTGCTCAGAGCTCTGTGTGTTTTATCTTCATCGAATCGACTCTTTCCTCCAGTCAAAATCTCTGGGGACCAAACTCAGCTCGAGCAAAGGTCAAAGACAAGCGCCACGCTCCGAGACATCTGGGCGTCGCACCCGAGCACAGACGGTACTGTGGCCCTCGGGATGCTCTTCCAAAATCCTGTGAGAAAGACGAACATGTCCGAGGAAACGGACGAGCTAGCCACTTCTGAGTGACGGAGGGTGAGTAGCGATGAAGGAAAGACCCCCCAGCTTCAGCCGCAAGCCAGGTCGACCTCTCTGATCCTGTTTCCTCATGTGGAACCCGACGGCTCCGGCTGTACGGGCCGGGCGAGAACCAGACCTGCCCCACGGAGGCATGTGGCCAACACCCCCGGTGTGCCAGGGGCCTGGGGCCGTCAGCGGGGTAGGACCCCCAGGGAGCATACAGGACGGGCAGGCACTTTTTTACCATAGATGCTTTTCTTTCTAGAATGCCCACTTCCCGCCCCGTCCGCGCCTCTCTGGTTGTGAGGATGTTTGGCGCTGACTGGCACGCAGCCTGGAGGGGCGCCGCAGAGAGTGGCCGGAGACAGAGCGGGCAGCGTGTGGATCTCACAACCCGAGTCTCCACCGTGACGGAGGCCCGGCTGAGGATGCTCAGGGTACAGGAACGTCAGACCAGGCGTGGGGGCGAGCACTGTGCTCCAGCGTAATGGTCACTGTGAGTTCATCCCAAGCCCGGCATGGAAGCCCAGCAGGAAGACGGGCAGCCCTGGGGGGTGCGGACTGAGCCCCACACTCACATGCCCTTGCTCTGGGACCTTGCACGGTATTGTTACACAGGTAAGCCTCACCTGCTGGTCCACACACGGGTGAGCCCTACGCACCAGGATTCCAGAGGGTCATGAAATAAGGTGTCCAGAGTCACTGGAGCTGTATGGAGCCCAGATCTGCCTCTACTGGCCAGATAGGAGTCTCCCCTGAAGCCTGTTTACTTCCATGTAACCTGAGGGGGTGGCCGTGTCCCTCTCCCCACATCATCTTCGCGGCCCAGACTCGTGGTGGGCTCCGAGGGTTGGAGGGAGCAAACACAGGCATTCCTGAGGGCGGGACCCACCAGCCCCTTCCGTGCCAGACTGTCCATCCCAGCGCCACAGATGCACACATGCCCTCACGGAAACAATGACGGGGGCTCCCAGGGGCCAAGAGAAACATAGCGAGCGATATATAAGCCAGATGTGTGTTGTCTAGACGATTTAACATCATGACCAAATCCAGTCCCACAAATCAGATTATCTGCAGTGCCCCCTCCCACGTTTCCAGCCTCATAGAGAATCACTTAGCGGGAGACGCCGTGCCAGCATCTGCCCCCAGATCCCATTCTACTCCCGAGGCTGGAAGGCCTGACTTTGCCTCAGACAGAATTGTTAACATTTTTTTTTTAAGATTTTATTTATTTGAAAGAAAGACACACAGTGAGAGAGGGAACACAGAGGGAGTGGGAAAGGGAGAAGCAGGCTCCCTGCCAAGCTGGGAGCCCGATGTGGGGCTCGATCCCAGGACCCTGGGATCATGACCTGAGCCGAAGGCAGTCACTCAATCAACTGAGCCACCCAGGTGCCCCTGAACTGCTGACATTGAACCTCGGCTTTGCACACCGCCTGTGGAAGGAATGAGTGACATCAGTCAGAGAGGGTGGAGGGGAAATGCAGCCGGTCCGTCTCTCCAGGAACGATGGGAAGTCAAAGTGTCCTGCATGCAGGCTTTGGAACATTCCTCGGGGCTGAATCAATGAGAGCCGTGGGTGTTTCTGACAACTCCCACCCTGCATGCCAGGCCAGCACGGAGGCGTCTGGGGAACGTCGGTGCAACATGAAGTCTAGGGCTCCACAGAAGATTCTAGGTCTGTGTGGGATTAAGAGAGACAGCCGGTCTGCAGCCGGCAAGATTCTAGTCCTGGTGTCTCCTGGTGTGGGAACGTCAACAAGCCCATTCTGGCTCACAGCCTGCCTTCCCAGAGGTCAGAAGGAGATAAAACACTTATAACATGAACACGAGAGGAGTTGTACTCTGTCGTATTCATATTTCGGGTGTGTATGTGTGTATTTCTTGCCAGCTAGGAAGGAGTGTCTGCACCTCCCACAAGAAAGTGGTCTCAGAGGAGACCACTTATAACACATTGTAACAAGAAGTTGTAAAGTTCTTGTAAACACATTGTAACAAGAAGTGACCAAATGACAGTGACACGTGCAGGAACTTCGTGGGGTTCCCTGGATTGCACAACACACCGAGGAGACTTTCTCTGCATCTTAGGATACACTAAAAGAGAAGAAAGATAAAATACAGCTTTTCTTGCTGAATTTTAAACTGGGCATTTTTCTTGGCTAAAGTATTCAGGAAACATTAGGTTTGGTTTTCAAGAAATAGTCAACTAAGTAGTTTCTAAAATGTAGACGTTCGTCTCTCACTCACAGAAAAGAAGTCTGGAGGTGGAAGTCCAGGGCAGGTGGGCCAGCCCCACAGTTTCATCCGTGAGCCAGCACCTTCTGTGCTTAAACGGTGGTTTCGCCTCATTTGCCTCATATTCCCAAAGTGGCTGCTGGAGCCCCAACCATTGCATCAGTGCTCCAGGTAGGAAGAAGGAGTGAGGCTGAAAGAACACACATCTCAGACGGATCAGGACCTCTAGAAAAAGAACCCAAGAGCTCCACCTAATGACTTACTTCGAATCAGTGACACTCAGCGGGAAGGAGGTGAAGAAAACTCGTTCTTTGGTTAGGACATTGCCACCTGAGTTAAACGGTGTGTTCTGTTCCAGGAGAAGAAGAGGAAACGTTGAAATCAGGCAACAGTCAACAGTCTCACCTATGGTTAAAAACAGAGTCACCCTAGAGTAATTCCCACCATGTCCCACCAGCCCCTGGGCCCCAGCAAGCCAAGCAGCTGTGGGGCACAAGGGAAGACACCTGCATTAGGTCCCATAAAGATGGGGGGCTGGCCTGGCTGTGCTCCACGGGGCTGGGCAACTGGAGCGCTGGCCACTTCCCGGTCGGACCCTGTGTCCCTCACCCACCTGGCCAGCCCATGGGCAGCCGGCAACCATCTCATGCTGAGAAGGAACCACAGGGCTCCCAGTCTCTGTGCTGAGCTCACACTAGAATCACTCTGGACTCGGGGGTCCGCATTGGCAAGTACCCCAGCGCTGGCTGCAGAGGGGTCTGTGTCCACCGTCCTCCCATTGCCCACCAGCCAGTGTTCTCAGTACTCTGCACATGCTGACTCACTTAAATTCGTAATGGAAACCTTATGGAGTTGGCAGTTAATGCCCTGATTTACTGATGAGGGAAGGGAGCAGGATAAGTGTCCTCCCAAGACCATGCAGAGAGAAGTCTGGAAGCTGGAGGTGCCCTGGGGATCCTGCTTCCGGAGCCTCCCCCTGTTAGTCCCTGTTCCCCGTGTTGCACTCGTGACTCTCTGTGGTCTTTCTGGGGCATACGACCCTCTGTCAGTACAAACACTGTCATGCCCACCACAGGTGCAAGGTGGCCGAGGGCCATCCCCTGATCTCGGGTGCACAGGGGCTCCAGGCGATGTCGTCGTGGGTGAGGTAACACCTGGGGTCCGATAACACCGAGGGCCCATTGGGAACAGCAAGGCAGCTCTAGATGGGACTCCTGACCTGCAGAACATCTAGCTATAAGCTTGTGACCTTCTCAGTGACCTCAAGTCTCTGAGCTTTGGTTCGTGATTGGTAAGATGGGGTTCCTGCGACCCCTGGTTCCCACGGATGCCACGGAGAGCGCGTCACACGTGGAAGCATTTGATGAAGAGGCAGTGGCCCACGACTGCGGGAGCCGTGAGGACGGGACCTGCGACGGTGGGGAAACGGGACCCGCGGCGGTGGGGAAACAGAGCGGCTGCAAGCCCTGGTCTGCTCTGGGCAGAGGCGCCAGCTTGAAAACGCTAGCGTCTCCTGCGTCCCAGCACGGGAAAGAGGACAGCCACGTGCACGTCCTGCTGGGTGGGAGTCCGCGGCACGTGTAAAGCATCTTGAACGAACAAGGCTTGGTTCATTCTTTCCCGGATCTTTGCTGAGCTGGTTTCTAGAAAATTTCCCCTTCAAGTTGTTCCCTTAAGTAAACGTACCCTGAGCCAAAAGCACGTCCTCCTCTCGACGGCTCCGTCCTCATGCAGGGCCGACACACCGCCGTGCTTACCGTCGGGACTCAACACCTGCTTGCACGACTCTGGCGCGCGCTGTCCTGACACTTGGCCGTTGTGCGCCGAAGCCAGGCTCGCAGAGGTCGCAGCGGGGGTGGGGGGGGGGCGGCGGAAACCAAATCCAGCAAGTCTGCTGCGGGGACACAACCACACATGGCCCACGGGCACTTTGGAGGACCGGCGAGCCCCCCAGAGACAGCAAGAAGAGCATTCAAAGGGAAGGCAGGACACGGCTGCTTCGGAACTCCCACGGGTTCAGTTATTGAAACGCATTTCCCCACCGAGAACAGTTGAAAATGCCGGATTATAGGTGCAGACGGTACAAACATGTGGCGGAGTTACAAGACGTCAGCAACAACAGGGCTGGGTCCGAAGAAGGGCAGAGGAAGGTGGAGACACGGGGGCGGGGAAGCGACCTCGGGCTCAGAGGGACACAAACTTCAGATGTGGCTGCTTGTGGCCCCGGCTAGCTGACGTCCAAGCCTGGAGGGGAGCCCACGTGGGAGTCCATGAGGACCCTCTCCTCTGGTTGCGGAGAGACAGTGTCCCTGTCCTGCCCAGGAGGGGCCCACGGGGAATGCCCCAGGCCCCGGCAGAGCTCTGTGTGTGCACGCGCGCATGCGTGTGTGTGCAGTGGGTATGTGATGTGTGTGCACATGTGTGCGTGTGTATGCAGTGTGTGTGTATAAACACGTGTGTGCAGGTGTGCAGGCGTGTGTGTACAGTGTGCTGTGGTGTGTACCTACATGCATGCACATGTGTGCAGTGTATGTGCAAGTGTGTGTATGCGTAAACATGTGTGTGCACAGGTGCATGCCCGTGTGTGCAGTGGGTGTGGGTTGTGTGCATCCGTGTGTATTAGTTTGTGTGTGTGTGTGTGCTTGTGTCTGGGGTGTGTGAGTTCATGCATGTGTGTGCAGTGTGGGTGTGTGTGTGTGCATGGTGTGCAAGCTTGTACACGTGTATAAACATGGGGGGTCTGGGAGGGGAATCGCTGCGGAACGCCATCCAAAGGTTTCATACGACTGGCTGCCTCCGTCCCAGCCCTGGAGTTGTTCGTGGGGAAAAAAGAGGAAACATCCTCAGTCTGCGGAAACGCCCCGCGCCAACGGCATCGCGCGGCGGTGACTGCGAGAGGCCGGCGTGAGCCCTGTGGGCATCTCCGGACGAAGCCCCGGGAGGGAGCGTGGAGACCAAGAAGGAGGGGGGGGATCAGGGAGAAGAGCTGCGTGAAGTAAGGGAGGGAGGAGGCTGGGAGACAAGGGAAGTCAGACAGACCGTGGCCAAAGGGATGGGATGGATGATGATAAGCATTGAGAATTCTCCAGAACTGACTCAAGAATCCTTTCAAATCCCCAAGAGGACACACACAAGACATTCCACCAAGATAGAGCTTGGTCAAAGTACAGGAAAAAAATAAAAATCAAAGAGAAAGACAAATCTTCAAAAGGGCTGTGTGGGAGACAGAGGTGGGGTGTCTGCACGGAGCCCACGGAAGGTTCCGGCCAGACCAGAGTCCTAGCAAAGATATTTTCCAGGAACAGGGACAGATAGAGAGTCTTTTAGGCAAACAGATAGCGAGAGACTATGCCTAGCAGACTCCCATTGCGAAAGATTCTCAAGGACACACTTGAGGCTGAGCAGAGCAGTCCTGGGTTGGAGGCCAGAGGTACCGGCAGGAATAAGGAACAGAGAAAGCAGTGGGCGTGGGAAGCCATCTGAGCGGACACTGACCGTCTGCGAAGATGGTAGCATTACTGCTGTGTGCGAGCTTCAACAGAAGACAGAATCCAAATTCACCTGAGTGGTAACAAGGAGTGAGAGAGGAACAACACTGGAGATGCCGGGATGTGCCAAGGCCCTGCGGCACCTGGCTAGGAGAAGACGATGCTTGAGGCCAGCATCCTACAAGGGGGCAGTGTCAGGCAACAAGCCCCTGATCTACGGGCTCTGCACTGACCCCCGGTGATTAGTGTCAGCATTAAATTGGATGTTGTGACACACAGGACAGAAATGGAAAATCAGCTGTTGGAGGATAATACAGCTACCCCCTCCTAAAGGAGACCTCATCGCCTCACAGGTCTGGCCCTCTGAGCCCCAGGGCCTTCCCTTTCCCTTCATCTTGCCTCTGGAACTTCTATTTCTCTCCTTGTGCACACGTCCTCTGAGCCAAACCCACCTTCCCACAGACTCTTGAGAAGAACCCCGTGTCCACCACCAACCGCTGGGAGACCCGTCTACTGGGACGCACTGCATGTTCAAAGCCGGGCAGCCCCTCGCACCTCAAAGCATCTTCTCCTGTTAGGGCTTAGGGAAAGCTGCCAGAAAGGAGAGCCAGGGGAATGGGACCAGCCTCTTCCAAGGGCCCTGTGTGAGAGGCTTCGTGGTCACAGTGGACAAGACACCATGCCCCAGTGGCTCTGTGTGCAGCATCTGCCCCCCGGGGGGCTCTCGATCCCCACCCAGGCCCACTGAAAGAGTGTCTCCTTGCACGAGCTCCCCCTGGTCCTCGCAGACCTTGCAGCGGGTCAAGCCCTGCTCCGGGGCCTTGGGAAGGCAGAGAAGGCCCCACCCAGTAGACCCTGCCCCCAGACAGTGGAGGGTCAGCCGTGGGCGGCCCTGGTGCGGCCACGTGGGCACGTTCCAAACTCCACAATGGGAGCTTCCCAGCACACCTGTACAAAGGCCGTCCCCGGAACGCCCTCCCGACACAAGCAGCCAAGCCACGGTGCGCACGACTGGCCAGGAGGCCCTGTGCCATGGCCAGACCCCAACGCTGCCTGCTGCCCTTCCTGTAGCCTTCTTCTCGGGTCCAGACTGCTGTGCTTTCCAGCCTCTCTCAACTGGGATTCTTCTTTGAAAAAAAAAAAAAAAGATTTTATTTATTTATTTGACAGACAGATCACAAGTAGGCAGAGAGGCAGAGAGAGAGAGAAGGAAACAGGCTCCCCGCTGAGCAGAGACACCCCCCCCGATGTGAGACTCGATCCCAGAACCCTGAGATCATGACCTGAGCCAAAGGCAGAGGCTCAATCCACAGAGCCACCCAGGCGCCCCGATTCTCCTGGAGAGTTTGTACAGACACACACAGGTGAAGAGGTCATACAGAGACATCCCACGGACGTTTGCGTTGCCTGATTTTCCTGGGGGGGGGTGGTAACATTGTGTCACATACGCTATAGAACTCCAATAGAGCCTCACGTCACAGCAAGACCCTCGGGTTCACACAGCACATCAATCCTAGCTCACATGCCTCTGGTTCTAGAGGATCGCATCCGTCTGTGTGTCTGTGTGTGTGTCTGTGTGTCTTTGTGTCTGTCTGCGTGCCTGTGTGTCTGCGTGTGTTCTGGTCTACATGGTGCTCCCCCCGGAGCAGTCTTGTGTGCTCACCACCACCACCAACACACTGAATAGTCCACACGGCGTGCCCCCTATGCTGACCCTCCCCCGTCCCAGTGGCCATGTCTCCAGTGCGCAGACAATGGGCCATCCCCTGTGAATCCTGTCATTTGGAAAGCACTACGTAATTGGAATCATAAGGTGCGTGACCTTTGGGATTTTTTCCACTCCGCATAATTGGCTGAAAGTCCCTGTTCGTGTCATTGGTGTGTCCATCTTCTCTGCCGAGCCGTCTTCCAGGGCACAGACGAGAGGGACGTGACACTGCTCACTCTGGCGCTCATCGGGGCTGTGTCCAAGGCTGCCGTGGACACTCCCACGCACGCTGTTGTGTGAGCGCGTGTGCACGCCTGTGGGATGACTGCCCGAGAGCACGGTGTTGGGTCACATGCTCGCTGTGTCCTCCATCCCAGGAGAATCTGCCAGATGGTTTCCCGGAGTGCAGTCCGCCAGAGGTGGGCAGCACAGCCTGTGTCCCCACAGCCCCACCAGCGTCTGGGTCTCTGTTTCCACTTGCACCATTCCGGGACAGGTGCGGTGACCGTGCACTGCGGTTGGGTGTGGGTTTCCCAGCAACTAGCGATGCTGTCCCATCTTCACGGTCAATCCACCCTCCTCAGTGAAACGTCTCTGCGTAACTTTGGCCTCTTTTGTAACTGCCTGGCTTTTTTTGGCCTTTGTGGTTCGTGCGTTCTTTGTACGTTCGACATACTAACCCCTTGTCAGATGTTTGCAAGTTTCCACGGCCTTTCCCATAGTCCTTCACACAACTGTCCCGCGGATGGGAGCCCTTCATCCAACCTTCAATGGCTCGTGCTTCCAGGACCGCCTCCAAGAGCTCTTTCCAAGCCCTCGATCCACAGATATCCTCCAATGGTATCCTACCAAAGTTTTAGGAGGTGGAGTCTGTGGTGAAGCCCGCGGTGCCCTCCGAGTGACCCGTTGTGTCAGGGGTGAGACCCAGTGCACAGAGAGCCGTCCGTGCGCTCCGACACCACACACAGGAGCCGTGCTCCTGCGCCATCGTCAAAACCCACTAGATCTGGTCTAAGTCATTCGGTGGAAGGTCCTGCCCAGAGCTGAAGTCTTGATTCATTTCTCTGTTTGTCTTGTCTCCTGCCCCTGCGGACACCTCACTGCCCCAGCTCACCGTGTGTTGGAAAGACCGTCCTTTCTCCACTGAATGGGCTCTGCCTCTCTGCGAAGACCCACTGCTGTTTGTTTTGTTTTGTTTTGTTTTGTTTTGTTTTGTTTTTTAAAGAGAGAGATCACAAGTAGGCAGAGATGCAGGCAGAGAGAGAGGGGGAAGCAGGCTCCCTGCTGAGCAGAGAGCCTGATGTGGGGCTCGATCCCAGGACCTGAGATCACGACCTGAGCTGAAGGTAGAGGCTCAACCCACTGAGCCACCCAGGCGCCCCCACACTGGCTGTTTTTGCTCAGGTACATTCCTGGCTGTCTGTGCTCTTCCCTCACTGTGTCCGTCTGTCCTTCTGCCAATACCACACGGGGCTATGGCAACCACGTCGTAAGACGCTGTTAGACGCATGGCTCCCTCTCGCTTATTTGTCTTGATTAACATTTTTATCTGTTCGAAGGCCTGCCCTCTTCCATAGGGACTCAAGAAAACGTTGACGTCTTTAAAACACCCGGCTGGGATTGGACAGGATTCGCGGTCAACCCCCACGTCACCGATGTCTTCGCCTCATGGAGTCTTCCGATCCATGAACGTGGGACGTCTCTCCCTTTAATTTGGTCTTCACTTCGTCATCGTCCCGTCATTTTTGTCATACAGATCCCACACCTGTTAAGTGCACGGACAATCTCCCTTTCTTTGGAGCAATTACAGATGGTGTTGGGTTTTTACGGCATTGTTATTTTTAGCGTGTGTTTACACGACGGATCTCTGTGTGCTGATCTCGAGTTCTGCTGAATCCACTGAGGACTTTCAGAGTCTTGTGGAGGTTTCTCATAGATTCCTTACAACCGTCGACGAAGACAAGCACGTCCTCTGCACCAGCAGCACTTGCGGTTCTTCCCTTCTGCTCTGGGTTCCCGTATCGCCGAACCGCTCCAACCGGAGCGTCGGCCGCCGTGTTGGACTAGAGCGGTGAAGGACTCCCGTCCCTCGTGCTGAGCCCTCAGGGAGAATCACAGCGAGCGTGGTGTGAGCCAAGACTGTCGCTGATGCTCCCGTGGCGGTGACGGCCTTCCCTCCAGCCCTTCTTTGCTGAGATTTTGTCAAATGCTTTCTGTGCAGCCATTACCACGATCACGTGATTTTTCCTCTTTAGCTTGACCATGGGCGGATGGCATTGCTGGACTCCCAGCTGTTGGACCCGCCTTGCTCCTTGGAGTGGGTACCAGTGGTCGTGGCATGTAATTCCTCTCAGGCACTGTGAGGTTCGGTGAGCTATGAGTGCTTGAAGAGTCTGTGTTCGGGACAGATGGTCTGTGGCTCTCCTCTCTCCCTGCCAGTCCTTCTCCCTCTCTTTGTCTCTCTCTGTCTCTGTCTCTCTCTTCTCTGTCTTTCTCTATATGTCTGTCTCTCTCCACATGTCTGTCTTTCTCTGTGTCTCCATCTGTCTCTGTCTCTGTCTGTATCTCCCTCTGTGTCTGTGTGTCTCTTTCTGTGTCTGTCCTCCTCTTTTTGTATGTCTCTCTGTCTCTCGCTGTGTCTCTGTTTTTGTCTCTCTCTTCTCTGCCTCTCTTCTTTCTTTCTCTCTCTCTCTCTCTCTCTCTTTGTTTCTCTTTCTGTGTCTCGGTGTCTGTCTCTTTCCATCTGTCTCTGTCTCTCTCCTTCTCTTTCTATCTCTCTGTCCCTTTCTCTCTTTCCCTTCACTGTCTTCTCTGGTTCTATGATCAAGGCAATGCCGCGTCACACACTGAGTTAAGCAGTACTACATCCTCTTCTACTTTCTGGAAAAAGGTTTATAAAATTTATGTTGATTTTAACTGTTTGGTAGATTCTCCAGCGACCACATCAGGCCCTGGAGATTACTTTGCCAGGTGCATGTAGTTACAAGCCTAATTTCTTTAACGGTCAAAGGGCTTGTTCAGACTTTTTGTTCCATCTTCGTTACAATTTAGTAGTTTGTGGTTCTCAAGGAATCAGAGCATTTACTTAAACTATGAACTTATGAGCATACAGTTGTTTGCATTTTTCCTGTATTACTCTTTTCCTATATTTCCCGGAGTATTTCCTACATTTTCCCATAGTCTTTTTCCTGCCGGGCTGTAGAATCCATTGTGTTCTGCCCCATTCTATTCCGGATAGCGGTGATCTGTGTGTGGTCCCTTTTCATTTCTGTTACTGTTGCTCCCGGTATCAATTTTACTGATTTTGAGGAGAAATGGGTTTTTGTTCTATTGATTTTCTCTAGTGTGAGCGAGCTTAGGGAGTTCAGCGAACCATCTTCGATCTCACTGACTTGTTGCTCTAACCTTTACCGTCTTCTTCCATCCACTCGCTGGGGCTCACGCTACTCTTTTTTTTTCTAATTCCTCGAGTGGGAACTTGGGCAAGTCCTCGGGGTCTCTCTCAGCACTCCTTCCGCCGGGGGGAGCTGAGATTTTCTGGGGGATTTTTTTCCTTTTTTTTTTTTTGAAAGAATTTCCTATAGATTGTGGTTGCTTTTTTTTTTTTTTTTTAAACTGCTCTAAAACCCTTGTCAGATAATTCCAGGGGCTGAGTCATCTTGGTGTGGGTGTCCATTGACTGTCTTTTCCCCTCCGTGCTGTGATTTCCTTGGTCCGTGGTCATGTTTCCTGTGTCCTGCATATCTGTGGGGTTACGTAAGCAGACGCGAGCTGACTCGCTCTGTGGTTCAGCACGCAGTCACCCTGCGATGGTTCAGCACCTCCTTGGCGGGCTTGGCGAACTGTGGTTCCAGTGGCAGTTAAATTTTCAGAGGCTACTGTGTTTGTTCTTGCTGGTTTATCTGATGCTGCTGGGTTCCCACTGGCTCCTGCATTCTCTGCCTGCGGAGCAGACGCGCTTACCCCGAGTGTGGCCGTGGGAGGAGGGGTGGATGGGATTTCACTACCTGGTCCTCCTCTCCGTCTGAACAGCATAGAGGGCTTGGCTGGGGGGACAGTCCCCTGAACCAGGCTGCTTGCTGTGAATAGCATACTCTCTTCCTCGCCCACCTCCATGTCTCCAGGTAGAAAATGGGGCTCCTACCCGTTAGGGAAGGAGGACACCTCTCCAGGCTGCAGGGCTGTCCGTCAGAGCCCCTGAAGTGGTACAGGACTGCCCGATGCTCTCAGCCAACCTCCCAGTCAGTCCCAGTGAGGGATGCTCATGCCTGGCCTGCCTCCTGCTGCAGAGTGAGACAGGCAAAGGCCTGGCCCCTCTGATCCTTGAGGGGCACCAAACACCCTGCTACACTGTCCTCCCACCAAGGGTCCCAGTCCGGCTTGCTTCCTTTCCCCGCCTTCCAGAATCCCAGCCATTACAAAGTCCGAGCGCTTCAACTGGACAGTGGTGAGTGCGTGCACCGTGGACCAGGCGTGCCACAGCCCTTGTGTCTCTCACACTCTGCCAGGAATATTTTTAAATATACAGTTCCATAAATAAGATCCATGCTGTCATTTCTTCCTGCCAGATGTGGCAGAAAAGGGGAAGAGAAAGCTAGAGTGTCTGTGTGCAAGCACGTTGCTACAGATACTCCAGGGGGACCCGTGAGACGACCAAGGGAAGTGAGCAGCGCACAGTCAACCCGCAGCTCACAGAAGCAGGAACCCAAAGGCCCCTTCAGGGTTCGCTGAACTCCCTAAGCTCGCTCACAATGACAGAATCGAAGCAAGGACAAGTGTCACACTTTGCTCACACCACAGACAGCACCACGGTCGGTGATGCCACGTGCTTTGGAAGGTTCTGGAAATTCTCCCCCTTAATGACCGATACCCTGCGTGTGCACACATACCGTGCGCTCAGGGAGACTCACACCCACGGACGGACTCTGGACTCCACGTGGTAGGAAGTGACCACGAGTCATTGCACATACTCAGCAGTAGCCTGTAGATAGTGGTTAAATAGTTACAGTTCGCTGCAACAATGAAACACGATACAGTCAGGAACATGTTCCCCAAGGGAGGAAATGAGCCTCCCCCAGAGATCCTCCCTAAAAGAAGCCACAGGAGAAAAGTGGGCAAACTGTCCACGCCCGCTGAGGAGAAAACGGGAAGCAGCGCGGGACCTCCGGTCTCCTGGGGTCCACAGAGTCATGGGTGCGCCACGCAGAAGGCGGCAGCCGGGGTGGATGTTGGCGCCGCGGGCCGGCCTGGAGGCGTGCTTGCCCCCTGCACCATTTCTAATACACCTGAATCTTCTAGTTCAAGTGAATGTTTTTATTAAAAACAATATGTTCAAACATGCCATATGTGCTGCAGCTAGAATTTGGAACTTCATCAGATAAAATGAGAGGAAAATAAATAAGGCGAGAAACAGAACAGAGCCTATTTCCAAACTCACTTATTTGATTTTTTCTAAGATTTTATTTATTTATTTATTTATTTGAGAGAGAGGGAAAGTGGGAGAGATCACAGAGGGGGAGGGAGAAGCAGGCTTCCACTGTGCAAGGAGCCTGACGTGGGACTCAATCCCAGGACCCTGCAATCATGACCTGAGCCGAAGGCAGATGCTTAACCGACTGGGCTCCCCCAGGCGCCCCCCAAACTCACTCATTTTAAACAAGACTTGATGGCTGGCTGTGTGAGAAGCCCAGGGCCCCAGCACGGTTCGGCCTATGACTTCACTACAGCTGGGCCGTTCAGAAAACCTTCTCTCGCCTGTGACAACGGGTCCCCATAATTAACGTCAAATGCATTTCTTGCACCTGTTTATTTATGAGGCTTTTTAATTTTTAAATTCCAGCCCAAATTTGAAAGTGAGCATCTCAGGGACACCGTAGGTGCTGCTCTATGGAGACCCTGCCGTGACAGACCCACAGGAGGACGGAACACAGCGCGGGAGCCCTGTCCCTGCCCCTCCGAGCCGCAGTCCCTGGCGGATCCCCAGGGCCGTGAGATGCGCGTGTGAGTCGACCTGTTTGAGCCGGCCCCATGGCCCCTGGGGATGAGCCCTGCTGACAGAGGCCAGGGGAGTCCCTGTTAATTAGGGACAAGAACGCAGCTTTGCGGCAGAAGGCTGGGTAATCCCAGCTGCCGCAGCCAGACCCGGCTTGTTCTCCGTGTCAGGAATTCTCTCTTACGCACGCTTGTTATTTTTAGATCTGGTCCCTTGGGGCACGACCAGCTGATTCAGTGCTCCCCAAACTATGAGTACACCACCGTCACACGGCAAGTGTTAGCGCGAGTGTCACCGAGGACACTGAAAAGCGCCGGCAGGGCACGCTCAGAGGACGGACAGCCGCAGAGGGCTCCAGCCTCAGGCCGCAGCACACTGGGTTCAGGGTCCTCCAACGACACAGTTAAGGAAAAGGCGACCCACCAGTTAATTCATCGGGGCTTCTTTTTCTTAGAGCAAACAGGCCGTGCCAGATAAAACTGGGGCACGCAGCTGCGTCATGTTGGTGCCTGGTGGAGCCCACAGGCCAGCGGGGTAGACACTCACGTCCAGGGGGGGCCAGTAGGACACCATGATCAGTAACTCCCTGGGTAATCTCTCTCACCACGCAGCCCACACAAATCCCTCCCAGGGCCTCCCCGAGAGATGTCGCTTAGGAACCGCGTGCGTTCGCCCGGGCGTGTCGCAGGATCCTGGGGTGACGCTCCTCAGGGAGGAGAAGTCTGAGTAATGGTGGCCCGGCGCCTGTCCCGCTGGGTGGGGTGGCTACCCTGGCCCCGGGAGTGCAGCCTTTGTAGATTAAATCGACACCCTGCACCCCGCCCCAAAGCACGCGGGGCTGTCTCCAGAGGTAGCTTCAGGGTGAGACGTGCTGGCCCCGTCGCTTGCCCCCAGCCAGCCTGTGAACAGGGGTTTCACTGCAGCCTGGGGTCAGGATGCCCCCGAGAGGGCCCTTCTGTTTTCACCCAGACTCCCCGAAATCCAAAGCCTCCACTTAGTAAGAAGGGAACGATGGCCCCATCTGGGACGCCTCTCCCATCCTTGGGTGCTTAATGTTAGGCCCCTCCTCCTGCAGTGGTTGGAAAACCTGGCCTGATGGAGGTCAAGTTTGCAAAGCCCACACCTGACTCCCCCCTTGCTGGGGCTGAAGGTTGCCAGAGGAAAAGCAGAGCGAGGGGCCCGTGTCTCCTCGTCACAGAGGGGAAGGTGAGGTCGAGTCCATGCGCAGGACAGCTGTGGTCCCAGAGTTGGGGGTTGCTGCTCCCCCAGCACCAGAGGAGTAGAGAGCCTGCCTGGGAGGTCTGCAATTTCACAGTTTAATCAAAATGGAAGAGAACAGAATAATCACACGCCTGCTCTCCGCAGGGCAAAGCAGTGGGAGGGTCTTCCCCACCCCCCACCCCCACCCCCCGCACAAGCAATTAGGGAGCATTGTCTGCGGGAAAGTAAAGAACAGATAAAATTCAGTAAAAGTCGGGTGGTTTTATTAGCACTATTTGTGGGCAATGTGGACAGGGATAACAGGCTCCTGCCCACCAAAATCTGTTGTGGGGTCTGTGGTTGGGGGATTCTGCCCCAAGCACACCTTTCTAGAGAAAAATGGTCAAGGCTTAGAAACCGCCGAGGTTGGATCTGAGGGTGGTGTGTGTGCCCCACACCCGACAGAGCTTGTCAAACGCGGTCTGCTTCCGCTGTCCCATGCGTCAGGCACGCCCCTGGCCCCGTGGTCGCGAGTGCATTTGAAGGTTATTTTGTAATGAAACTAAGGTCCAGGTCAGAGAAGTCCGTTTCCTGGATCACATGACAAAACAGCACCATTGCTGGGCCCTGATCTTGATGCTCTGAGCCCAGAAAAGGCATTCTTTCTGCTCCCCAGAAATCAGTCCTTAAAGGGAAAACGCCAAGCAAAAGTAAGGTCAACGACGTCGGCGCGTCCTCTGTGATCAGACTCTGGATTTGGAGCTGCGTGTCCGAGGTCAGACCCAGCTCCACCACGTTCCTGCATGACCCGGAGCGGGTGACCCGAGCTGTGGGAACCGACCTCAGAGTCCTACCATAGGCTCCATCTGGGACGCCTCTCCCATCCGTCACTCTGTTCCCTGGGTGCGAATGTCCCCTCCCCTCGTCCCTTGTCTGCCAGGGTCCAGCCTGCTGATGTCACCTAGGAACTTTAAAGACCAGCTGGTGAGAACCATGGCCAAAGACATTCCGCAGAAAGACAAAGACGGAGAAACTCCTCTTTACATTTTCATGTTGAAATTTCAATGTTCTGGAAGCAAGGAGGCAAGATGGCTGCTGCTTCTTCTTCTTCTTCTTCTTCTTCTTCTTCTTCTTCTTCTTGGCAGGCAGAAACAGCTGAATATCATTATCCCACTGTCCCAGTTAAGACACATGTAAGAGATGGCTTTTTGTTATAGTGTTTGTACAAGCCAGAATGTCACTGTAGGAAAGATTAGAGTTTTATTGAGCTGTTCTAACAACACAAAGTGTTCACCCTCGTGCTGTCTCGCACGCACCGAAAGGAGGCGCCGGGAGGATGCAGCTCTGTAGGGTTCAAAGTGGGTTCTGCTGGGTCACGGCTGGTCTGGTCGAGAGACCACGGAGGGACGCCCCCCGAGGGAGGCATGTGTGTGCATCTGGGTCTAAGTGTGCAGGGAGGCTGCTTGGAGCCCCCGCGGACGTGGCAGAAGTGGGGCCCAGGCAGGCTATACCAAGCTGGGGCAGAAGACACCCACATGCTTACCTGGGCAGGGGACCCATGAAAGGATAGACACGAAAAATGCCTATTTTAATTTTTTAAAGGTTGTATACTTTTTTTCTGATATTCTGCTGCCCTCCAAGGAGTTCTGATGTTTTTACTCTTATCCTTAACAGTAATTTATGTTTCCCTAAAAATCTTCTCTAACAGATCTGGGAGAACAAACGGGACACGGTGCCCTGTGATCCCACCAATGGCCTGACCCCAAACCACCTGCGGCATTTTGAGGAAAGCAGAATGAATTCAATGCCATGACTTGTCCACGGTTTCTTGGTAAAATGAGAAGCTGCCAGAGCAGAGACCTCGGACAGGGGCCAAGATAGAGGAAGGAGAGGTAACCTCAGGAGATCAAAGCGGGAAGTTTCCCAGAGCCAATAAAAAGACAGGTGGTGCGGATCGGTTCATGCATGTGAGACGCAAAACAAGAGATCTGCTCCTAGACACACTGTTTGAAAACCAGGGCAGACAAGAGGAACCTAGAAAGTAGACAGCAAGGAATAACAGAAGACTTCCCCGAAAATACCAGAAGTCAGGATACACACAGATTTCTTGGTAGCAACAATGGAAAGAGTAACATTCAAATAATATCTTCAGAAGAAAATGAGAGAGGAAAAAAACTGTCGATGTAATATGCAGACAAGGAAACTATCCTTTAAGGAATGGAATGAAGACAATGACACATAATCTTAAAAATTGGAGAGTTTACAAAAAAAAAAAAAAGGTACATTAAAGAAGCCTCTGCTGCAGGTGCCTTATGAAAAAGGAGAATTATCCCAGAAGAAAGGTTGAGAGGCAAGAAGGAATGATGGACGCACAAAATGCTGGCCAGTGCACAAACGCGAACAAATATCGACATAAAAACAGTAGTAACTGCAGATCTGTGTTGATCAAAGCACAGGGCGGATTCCTCCGCAGCAATGGTGCTTGACCGTGGAAGGATGCGTCTCACGTTCTTTGACTGTTCGGACAAAATCCTCCCAGACCTCGGAGAACCGCCAGCAGCAGCACGTCCAGCCAGGTGCGCTGGGGGAGAAGCCCTGCCCCTTTCCGTCCACCTGTCCTCCTGGCCTGCACGTGGGCATCACCCACCTGGGGTCAAAAGCTTCTGTTCCCACCAAGACTCCAGAAGTTTGCCTTCTACAGCGATCGACTTCTTTCCGGGAGACCCCTCCCAGCAAAGACAACTGAGCCATCCCAGTTCGTTATAAATGATACATTTCAGAACACCTGACACACTTAATGAAAAGCAAACTGGAAACTGCATGGCATATAAAAACCACACCGTACGCCCCTCTCAGCGAACGAAGGCTTTGTGATCACATGCAACAAATGTCCTGTGTGTCTCAACCCTGCACTCACCCGGGAAACCCTGGCCGTGCTGGAAACACAGATTTCCCCTTCCTCAAGGCAGATAAGTGAACTCCAAGCCCCAGGTGCAAAGAGAGTGGGACAAACCAGGACGGTGGAAGAAGTAAGTCAGAGATAAAAATTTCTTCATTTTGTTTTCCTAAAAACATTAAAAATTAAAAAAAAAAAAGTGGTAGAGCCCAGGAGGCCCCACCAAATAAGACCAGTCTCACTTCAGCCACAAGGACTGTTCCCAGCCTCAAACCAAAGCACGTTTCCCTCTGTTTCTCGCCGGCTGGAGAAATGGCTTCACAGCCGTTTCTGACATCCTCTGTCCATACATGCGATTTTTTGCACTGAACTCCACACTGTCCTAAGTCTTGAGAGGACGGGTACGTCACCACTACCCAGTCTGGGGCTCCATTGCTTTCCACCCAGAAACATATCTTTGTTTTTATTCTTCGTTGTTAAGCTCAGCATGAAATTCTTGTGTGTGTCCCAAAAACAAATACTAAGCCCTACTATCACCGCGTCATGGCCTCGTCTCCCTGTATTGTGAGCAGCATCTACAGGTCTATGGCTTAGAAGGGAAAAGGATGCATTTTTTTTTATTATTTCTGTAAAGCTGATCAAGAAGATAAACTAGTTTGGTTCCCCTTTGTGCCAAACCTATGTCAGGCCCATTATGGTCCCACGTACCCCCCAACACCTTTCTAAGCAGATAGCTTGTTTGCACTTAGTTAAAACAACTAGCTCAGGGGCACCTGGGTGGCTCAGTGGGTTAAAGCCTCTGCCTTCCGTTCAAGTCATGATCTCAGGGTCCTGGGATCGAGCCCCGCATTGGGTTCTCACTGGGAGCATGCTTCCCCCACCCCAACCCCTGCCTCTCTGCCTACTTGTGATCTCTCTCTCTGTCAATAAAATCTTTAAAGAGAGAAAGAAAGAAAGAAAGAAAGAAAGAAAGAAAGAAAGCAGGATGCTACGCAATATTTAAAATCCAGTTGTAGGAGCACCTGGGTGGCTCAGTGGGTTAAAGCCTCTGCCTTCGGCCCAGGTCATGATCTCAGTATCCTGGAATCCAGCCCCACATTGGGATCTCTGCTCCGCGGGGAGCCTGCTTCCCCCTCTCTCTCCACCTGCCTCTCTGCCTGCTTGTGATCTCTGCCAAATAAATTAAAAAATCTTTTAAAAATAAATAAATAAAATCCAGTTGTATTTCCATATAAATACAAGGACACTAAATAAAGTGCTGCTAAACGATGAGTGCGTGAACCAAGAAATCGAAGAGAAAAATAAAAATAAACATGGAGACAAATTAAAACGAAAACACAATGGTCAAAAATCGTTGGGATGCAACAAAAGTTGTTCTAAGAGTTAAGCTTAGAACACAGCCTACCTCAAGCTGCAAGAAAAGTCTCAAACGAACAACTTAATTTTATACGTAGAGGAGCTAGAAAAACAAAACAAAGCATAAAGCCAGTAAAAAGAAGGAAATACAAAGAAATAATAAAATAGAGACCAAAAAAAAAAAAAAAAAACAGATCAAGGAAAACAGGAGCCAATGCTTTGAAAAGATCAACCTTGAGCCAGATGCATTGAGAGAGAGAGAGAACTCACATAAACAAAATCGGAATTGTAGGAGGAAGAATAACAACTGACAGCAAGGAAATACAAAGGATTACAGGATAATGTTACGAAAAATCATACACCAACAAATTGTATGCTTTGGAAAAAATGGGGAAATTCCTAGAAACATAACCTTCCCAAACTGAACCAGGAATAGAAAATTTGAACAGACTGGTTACCAGTAATAAAGTTGAATCAGTCGTCAAAAAACTCCCAACAAACATTGAAAGAAGAGTTAATATCTAATCTTCTCAACTATTCCAAAAAATAGAAAAGGAAGGAAAACTTCCAGACTCAGTTTACAAGGCCAGCATTACCCTGAAAGCAAAATCAAACAAAGACACTACAAGAAAAGAAAACTACAGGCCAATATCTCTAATGAACACAGATGCAAAAATCCTCAACAAAATATTAGCAAATCAAATGTAACAATGCATTTTATTTTTTTTAAAGATTTTATTTACTTATTTGTCAGAGAGAGGTCACAAGCAGGCAGAGAGGCAGGCAGAGAGAGGAGGAAGCAGGCTCCCTGCTGAGCAGAGAGCCCGACACGGGGCTCGATCCCAGGCCCCTGGGATCATGACCTGAGCCGAAGGCAGAGGCTTTAAACCCCTGAGCCACCCAGGCACCCCTAACAATGCATTTTAAAAAATCATTCACTGCAACAAGTGGGATTTATTCCAGGGATGCAGAGGTGTTTTAATAACAGCAAATTAATCAACATGATATATGACATTAACAAGAGAAAGGATAAAATATTTATTATTTCAATAGACGCAGAAAAAGTATTTAACAAAGTACAACATCCATTCATGATAAAAAGGTAGGTATAAAGGGAACATATCTCAACATTATAGAGGCCATATATGAAAAATGCACAGCTAACATCTTACTCAATACTGAAAAACTAAGAGTTTTTCCTCTCCGATCAGGAACAAAACAAGGATGTCTACTCTCACCAATTTTATTCAACATAGTATAAGAAGTCCTCACCACAGCAATTAGATAAGAAAAGGGAAAAAAAAGAGGCATTCAAATTGGTAAGAAAGAATAAAAATTTCACTATTTGCAAAAGATATGATACTATATGTAGAAAACCCAAAGACTCTGTCAAAAACTACTAAAACTGAAAAATGAATTCAGTAAATTCATAGGATATAAAATTAATATACAGAATTCTGTCACATTTCTATATACTGATAATGAAGTAGCAGAAAGAAAAATTAAGAAAGTATTTCCATTTACCATTGTATCAAAAATAATAAAATACCTAGGAATAAGCTTAACCAAGGAGTTGAAAGGCTTGTCCTCAAAAACTGTAAAACAATGAATGAAATTGAAGATGACACACGTAAAAAGATATTCCATACTCATGGATTAAAAGAACGAATATTGTTAAAATGTCTATCATACCCAAAACAATCTATAGACTTAATGTCACCCCTATCAAAATGTCACCCCTAGAGCATTTTTCACAAAACTAGAATAAATAATTCTAAAATCTATATGGAACCACAAAAGACCCTAAATAGCCAAAGCAATCTTGAGAAAGAAAAACAAAGTTCGAGTATCACAGTCCCAGATTTCACGATATTTTACAAAGATGTAATAATTAAAACAGCACGGTACTGGCACAAAAATAGACACATAGGTCAATGGAACTAAATAGAGAGTCCAGAAAGAAACCCACACTTACATGGTCGATTAATCCATGACAAAAGAAGCAAGAATATGCAATGGGAAAAAGACAACATGTGGTATTGGGAACACTGGACAGCCACATGCAAAAGAATGAAACTGGACCACTTTCTTACACCATGCACAAAAGTGAACTCAAAATGGATTAAAAGCAAAAATGTAAGACTTGAAATAAAATTTCTTTTTTTTTTTACTTTTTTTAAGATTTCATTTATTTATTTGACAGAGAGAGAGCACAAACTGGGAGCGGCAGGCAGAGGGAGAGGGAGAAGCAGGCTCCCTGCTGAGAAGGGAGCCCGACGCGGCGCTCGATCCGAGGACCCTGAGATCATGACCTGAGCTGAAAGCAGAAGTTTAACCCACTGAGCCACCCAGGTGCCCCTGAAATAAAATTTCTGAAAGGAAACATAGGCAGGGGGCACCCGGGTGGCTCAGTGGGTTAAAGCCTCTGCCTTCGGCTCAGGTCATGATCCCAGGGTCCTGGGATCGAGCCCCACATCAGGCTCTCTGCTCAGCAGGGAGCCTGCTTCCTCCTCTCTCTCTCTGCCTCTCTGCCTACTTGTGATCTGTCTGTCGAATAAATAAATAAAATCTTAAAAAAAAGAAAACATGGGCAGTAATTTCTTTGAAATTGGCCATAGAAATATTTTTCTGGATATATCTCCTTTGGCAAGGGAAACAAAAGTAAAAATAAACTATGAGGACTACCCCACATAAGAAGGCTTTTGCATAGTGAGGGAAATCATCAACAAAATAAAAAGGCAACCTGTTGAATGGGAGAAGATATTTGCAAATGACAGATCCAATAAGGGGTTAATACCCAAAATATATAAAGAATGTATACAACTCGACACTAAAAAACCCCAAATAATCCAATTTAAAATGGACTGAAGACCTGAATAGACATTTTTCTAAAGAGAAACGCATGAAAAGCTGCTCAACATCACTCATCATCAGGGAAGTGTGAATCAAAACCACAGTAAGACAGCACCTCACACCCCTCGGAAGGACTAACAGCAAGGACAAGAAACAACTGGTGTTGGTGAGGATGTGGGGAAAGCAGAACCCTCGTGCACCCATGGGAACGCAAGCTGGTGCAGCCAGTGTGGAAAATAGGACGGAGTTTGCTCAAAAAATTGAAAGTAGAGCTACCTATGATCCAGTGATTCTACTGCAGGGTAGTTGGCCAAGGAAAGAAAAACCCCACTTCCAAAAGATACAGGCAGCCCTGTGTGTATCGCAGCACCGTTTACAACAGCCAAGACACGGAAGCGTCCCAGGGGCCCGTTGATGGTGAGTGGATAAGAGGATGTGGTGTAGATGTGCACTGGAATACGACTCAGCCATAAGAGGGAGTGAGATCTTGCCGTTTGCAATGATGTAGAAGGATCAAGAGAGGATGATGCAAAGCAAAATAAGCCAGTGAGAGAAAGATAAATACCGTGTGACTTCACTCGCATGTGGAATTTAAGAAACAAAACAAATGAACAAAGGGGAAAACAAAGCAACGAAATAGATCGGGCGAAACAGATAAAGAGGATTAAGAATACACTTATTGTGATGAGCAGTACAAAATACACAGAATTGTCGAATCATTGTATTATACACCTGAAACCAATAAAACATTATATGTGACTTACACTTCAATGAAAAAATTGATTGTGTTTCAATACATCAAAAATGTATAATTGGAATTGGACATTCACAAAACGTATCACTTAAATAACACTTAAGATGAAATATTTCAGTATAAATCTCACAAAATACATAAAGGGTCTGCAATGCTGAACACTGCAAAATACTGGTAAAAGAAATTCCTTTAAAACATCCTAAATTCATGGAGATATATAGGATACTCACGTACGGAAAGACTCGGTGCTGTTACCATTGTAGATCTCCCTGCATTGACCTATAAATTCAACTAAAACACACGATCAAAACCCCAGCACTTTTTTTGTAGAAAATAACGAGCTGATTGTAAAATGTATATGGAAAATGCAAAAAAGTCAAAGAGTCAAAATCATTCAAAACAGAACAAAGTTGGAAGATTTGCATTTCCAAATTCAAGACTCTCTTTAATACCACAGTAATCGGCTATATAGTAACTCTGCAGTTACACTACTGTAATCAACTACAGCCATCAAACTGCAGTACCACTCAATAATACTCCAGTCTTATGACAGTAATTCCATAGTAACACTATGGTAACACTACAGCAACACAGTAACAGTACAATAACACTAAACTAATCAAACTATTGTAACACTTCAATAACATTATAGTAATCAAACTATAGTAATATTACAGCAACACTGCAGTAACACTACAGCAATACTAGAGCAACTCTATAATAACAGCAGCAATGCTAGAGTAACTCTACAGTAACACAACAGCAGTGCTAGAGTGACTCTATAGTAATGTTATAGCAATGCTAGAGTAATTCTATAGTGACACAGCAGCAATGCTAGAGTAACTCTAGTAACATGGTAGCAACAGTAGAGTAACTCTATAGTAACATGACAGCGATGCTAGAGTAGCTCTATAGTAACACAACAGCAATGCTAGAGTGACTCTATAGTAACATGGCAGTAACAGTAGAGTAACTCTAGAGTTACACGACGGCAATGCCAGAGTGACTCCACAGTAACGTGGCAGTAATGCTAGAGTGACCCTATGGTAATACTACAGCAATACTAGAGTAATTCCATAGTGACACAACAGCAATGCTAAAGTGACTCCATAGTAACACAGCAGTAATGCTAGAGTACCACTGGAGTAACATCATAACAATCCTAGATGTCGGACGTCAGAGCACAACCTCCCGGGGGCAGCGTCCGTGGAGGACACGGCGGTGGAAACACGGGAAGGATGCACGAGCTCCTCGACTGGCCACGTTCCATACACGCTCTGCTTCCTGGCGACACCGCTCTGCGGTCAGGAGGCAGGATACCCTCTGGGCGCATTGAGGCTTCTCGTTCTTCCTAAAAAGGTCACCTTCCACGCCATCCCTCCCAGCAGACTCACCAACAAAATCTATCCTCATTTTTATGGGTTTGTTTTGTGGCTGGCGCATTTGACATTTCTAGGAAAAGAAATGAATTCTGGTTGTCCTCAAATTCCGTGAACTTTCATGTAAACGTTCCCTGGAGCACTGCAGCTTTTTTGTGCACTTCCAAAAAGCCAAAGGCTACATGGCAATTTTATGAGCTCTCATGATGTCACGTTTTAAAAATGTGGGCTGTTCCCGAGGGGCTATACCGTGGATGACACTGGACACAGTGGCCTGACCATGCGAGGCACGTTTCCAGGAACTGGTGAGCCAGGCCCAATATTTTGTACATCAGAAGGAGCAAATATGGGAAGAAAGTAAAATTCACATTTAACTTCCAAAATGATCTGAAGTTGAGAGCTGAAGATCATGCTTTGTGCACAGTTTGCACACATTTCACGTTTTTTATCGGGATGTTTTCCTCAGCATCCTCCAGTTGGGGTGGGCGTCGGCCACGCACAGACTGACAGGGGCACATGCATTCATGAGGCACGCATGTGTGTGGGGTCCTGGCGTCCTCTGCCAGCAGACCCGAGAGCCTTGCCCTGGGGACCCTACCTCCTATAAGGGGTTTCACAGAGTGCTTGCTGGAGTTTGTGGCTGGAGCGAGCCTCTGAATTTAAGGCAAGGCTCTGCACCCCCACGCGTGGGGCATCGGGTCACCTATGAGCCTCTAAGAGCCTTGGTTTTCAATCTGTGAAATGGTTCTATACACTGAATTGTGTCCCCCCAAATCCATAGGTTGCGGCCCTAAGCCCAGTGTAATGGTGTTTGAGGAGGTGGGGCCTCTGGGAGCCATGGGGGCAGCCCCCATGGTGGGATCATAGTCCTTCAAGGAAAAGCAGGCTCAAAGCACGGCTGGAGCTGCTCCAGATTGGGCCAAAGCAGAAGCCAAAAATCCAGACTTAGGAACTTGGAGTTAGAGCACCATCCCCAACAGGGTGCAGCCCTGAGGACAAGTCAGTGAGGGATGCCCTGGCCCAGGCAGGCTGGGCAGGGGGAGCCCCGTCCTGACCCCCTCCCACACTCCTGCCTCTAAGCCTGCAGGTGGGGGCACCTGACGGTGGCCCAGGGAAAGGACCTGCATTTGTCAGCCGGCATGGCCAGAACAGACAGGTGCCTTAAACAGCAGACATTTATGTCTCGAATCCTGGAGCCCAGAGGTCCGAGATCCAGGCGTAGCAGGGCCAGGCCCTCCTGAGTTCTCTCCTAGGCATGTGGACAGCGTCTCCTTCCCATGTCCTCACAGGGTCATCCCTCCATGTGTGTCTGTGCCCTGATGTCCTCTTCTGATGAGGACCCCAGTCACTGGAGAAGAGCCTGCCCTAGTGACCTTGTTTTACCTCCATCATCTCGTCAAGAGCCCTCTCCAAGCACAGTCCCGTTCTGAGGTCCCAGGGATCGGGGCTTCACCCCGTGGATTTGGGGGACACTGTCCCATCGGTAACAGTGCCTCAGGTCAGGGGAGAAAGGGGATATGGCAGTATATGCCTTCTGCCAAAATGAAGGAAATAGAGCTGAGATGATACACGCCATGTGAATACTGGAAAAAAGATTTTTTTTGCTTAAAAAAAAAAAATGCCACTTTTGGCCAAGATGGAGTAACAGGGACCAGATTTACCCACCTGACTGAAAAAATTAAAGGAGCTGCCAAAATGCGTGAAGCGGTGGTTACGGAGACCCCGGCTCTCAGGCAGGATCCCCAAGATGGGAACATGAGTCCTCATGTAAAGAAGCAGTAGAACCCTCACGGACGGACGCCCAGAAAGCCCAATGATACCGCAGGAGACGCCGAGGGCAGCGCCACTGTTACAATGTATCCCACGTATTCAAAAGGCCAGAGAGAAGATACATTTGCACAGGCAACAATGTAAAAAAGTCAATACACGGCCTCCCCGCATGAGCCAGATCACGCTGGAGATGGAAAGCGCCGGGCACAGCATGAACTCAGGGAAACACGGCTGCGGACACGGCACCACAGCCTCTGCGGGTCTGGACCAGTGCGTGGGCTGGTGGCCGCGCTGAGCGCCTCGCATGGTGACACGTGCACGAAGCTGGGACTGGACCTCTTCGTGTGTGCGAACCGTGCATCAGGGGCTCACTGGCTCCCCCTCTGGCACCCTTCCCCACCTCCCACGAGGACCTCTGCGCGCGTCGTGAAGCCACAGGCAGGTAGCGCTTTCTCACGGTGCGCTTGGACGGCTGCTTCCGGAAGAACCCACGCCTCCAGGTCCTGCAGCATCCCCCGGTGCGCCGGTGCCAAGTGCCCCAAGTCCCTTACCTCTGCGCTTGGTTGAAAACGCTTGTCTTGAAACTAACCTGCGTGTGCTCTTTCCAAGACAGTTTCTTTGCCGATGCTGTGCTCAGGAAAGGAGAGGAGGAAGGAGGGAGGGCGGCAAAGCAGAGCCCCGGGTCCAAACCAGACTAAACAAAAATAGACCAGCCTTCCTTTGCCTCCACCCCGGCCCACCCCATAAATAAACACGGCGTATTCACTAAAGGACAGAAGTCAGAAGTGCCGTCGGAGAAGCCCCCCACCATCGGACAGTAACAGAGTCAGTTTCCCTGTGCAAAAAACAAACAAAACCCGTGTCCCAAAGTAAACCGTATATGGCCAATTGTCTAGGTAAATTGCAAGCTTGTAAATATCACTTCAGTTGAAATTAAATCACACGGCAGCCCTGTGGCAAGGACCATCAGCCCCAAAGCCACGGGACCCGGGTTGATGTTCACCAGTGCATGAGGCAGCCGAGCCGCTCAGTGGGGTCCGCTCTGTGGGGTCCGCTCTGAACTAGATCCCATAGGCCTACCACGAAGACGCCGTGTTTTCAAACTTGTAAATTGCCGGGAACCGTACCCACGGTTACAGTAAGTGCCCTGGTAGTGGCTGTTAAGAACAAAGTAGATTGGATCACGCGGGTCCTCAGCAGAACCACAGAGAAGCAGAGCATTCTCCAGAGCCAGTCGTGGAGGAAATGTCTCGGGTGTTTAGGGTGGCCCTAATGAAAGTCTGCAGACCAGGCCTTCTAGAAGCTGGATGTCCCGGGTCAGGGCACTGGCAGACGGGGTTCCTGAGAGGGCTTCTTCCCAGCTTGCTGACGCCGACCTCTCACCGTGGCCTCGAGTGCTGGGGACAGGGACATCTTCCTCCTCTTCCAAAGGCATGGATCCCATCACAGGGGCCCCATGGTCATGACCTCCTAGAGGCCGTCACACTGGGGGTTAGGGCTTAGGAATTCGGGGGTGGGAGCATAAACATTCGGGACACACAGCAGGCCTGGGTCCAAATGCGTGCGCTTGTGCCCTCAGTCATGGGAGCTGGGATGAGGGACGGGAGGATGGCCGGCAATGTCTTCTCTATAAGGCATGCGTGGACACCTGAGGGCCAAGCCAGGGACATGTCTGCAGGCCGTGGCTGCTGGCACTTTCCGCCCAGAGCAGCCGACCCTAGGGAAGGGTTGTGGCCGGTGTATGACCCTGGAGCTGTTGAGCTCAGAAGGCAGTAGCCGGAACTGGCTGCCTGGGCGGAGATGGGCTGGGGAGCCGGTCCCAGGGAAAGGAAAGCAACCTAAGGGGGACGTGTCCTCTTTCTCTGACCGCAAGTCCTCACGGCCGGTCCTCCCTGGGGGAGACGGACTCTGGTACTTCTTCAAGGGGCGGAGACTCAACACGGGCTGACCCGCAGCCCCCAGGAGAGCCGCACGGGTCTGAGCTCTGCTTCTGTGCGTTTCCGGCCATGTCCTTCCTCGGCGTCGTCAGAGGTGACCACGTGCTTCTGCAGGAGCAGAGCAGAGGCTCCCGCAGACGTAGTGGCAGGGAGGGGAGCAAGGCTGTGCAGGGTCACGGGCGTAGCATGGAGCCCACCTGAGCCTCTGCACGACCCCGAGGCCCCAGGCCAATGTCCCAAAGCGAGAGATGCATTTGCCAAATAAGGAGAAACCCACATTCTCACCTCTACTGTAGTCACGCTTGTTTTCAGGAGACCTGGGGAAGCTGGGGCTCGTCTGTTCACTCAGAGATTCCCAATCAGCTCGTGGGGAGAGACTGAACAAGGCACAGTCCTTGCTCCAATGTCTGCCCCTCGAAGCCACCGTGTAGAACAGGTGTGCACAAAAACGGGAAAGGAGGCAACAGAGAGGCTCTGATTTTGGAAGTGCCAGAGCCCTTCCATACTTACACGTCCTCAAGGTTTTGTGGCATCTAACTCAGGAGTGGGGGCACCTGGGTGGCTCAGTCAGTGAAGCGTCTGCCTTCAGCTTGGGTCACGATGTCAGGGTCCTAGGATCGAGTCCCGCCTTAGGCTCCCTGCTCGGAGGGGACCCTGCTTCTCCCTCTCCCTCTGCCTGCTCATGTTCTCTCTCTCTCTCACACAAATAAACAAAATCTTTAAAAAAAAAAAAAAAAAGATAAATAACCCAGTGGTGAATTGTCGGCAGCCTCGGAAGTGAGGGGAGATTTTGTGTTTTATAACTTAAGAAACGAACATTAACTTGCACAAGGCTGTGCACAACACTGGTTTAGGAAAAGCACAAAGTGGAAATGAAAGGTGGGAAGACCTGGGGGGTTCAGAGTGAGCGGGTGTAGACCCAGCTGTGATCACTGGGAAAAGTAATGCTGAGCTGACTTATTTGAAAGAAGAAGTGACAGTCCCACGTGAATGAGTGCATTTCAAAACCGAGAGAGATTTGGGATTGCCCTAGCCCTCGCTTTGTTGCTGGTAGCAATCCATGCATATCTAATAAATAAAACAGTGGAAATAAATGCTTTTTTGGAAGTAACGTCTTAGAAGCAGGAAGGCCAACATGGATCTGAGGACAGAAGCCCTGTGTCTTTATCAATCCACAGCAGGATCTCGGGCCGTCGGCCAGATTTAATTAATCAGGAGACCTGGTGTGAGGCGCACGGGGCTCTCAGGGCGGAGAAGGATGGGTGCCTGCCCCCCATGAACCAGTCATGACCCCAGCGGTAGGCCATGAGGATTCGGTGACCTCACGCAGGGACGGGGTTGGCATGTGGCTCGGAGATAGCACTGTCATCGCCGTGAGAGGCCGGCATCACCGTAGTGATGCACCACCAAGGGCTCAGCCCCACCTGCCCGGCGCTCAGGACACACCAAATACGAAGATGGAAACAAACGCTCAGTGCGCTCTCGCCTTTTGGCAAGGAAGCCAGCGCACGAGGAAAATTGTTCTGTAATTGTTCGAAGTATTTTGAAAGAAAAAATAAAACACACCTACTGATCTTTTTTCCCCTAAATGAGAAGGTCCTTCATCTAAGATCATCCCAGGAGGCAAAATTCTTCCACTCGCCTTTGGTCTCACCATGTCCAATCGATTCTCACCAGAGCCGTGGACGCCAAAACCCACATGAAAGCGGACGGGGGAGGCGGAGGCCAGCAGGGACAAGAGGCAGCTCGGGTCGGCTCATCCCAGGGCTGTCAGCCCCTGGTTAGCATTCGTGCCATATGTCTTGGAGACACTTCCCTTAAGAGGGAACCAGACCGTGGAAAATGTCAAAAACCTGCACTCCCTGTCACTGCTCAGGGACTCGAGGGCTTTCTCTCACTGGCTGGGGAGCTTTTCCCCCAACAGGGAGAAATGACCGTCAAGCCTGGTGTGAGCTCGTGAGCAGCTGTTCTCATGACCACAGTCACTCTGATCACCATGCAGGTGGTAAACAGAATACTTTCGCTTAAAAGGGGCAAGGAGAGGTTCAGTGTAAATACAGAGACCCCGATTTCTAAGGAAGGACACCAAAGAGGGAGAGTCTATCCTTTACCCCCTCTAGCTGTGCTGCCATGATTTGATCAAGCCAGTGGGCCATTGGGCCATTGAACCCAGCGGAATGGCCAAGGGCAGCGTGCTCTGTAGGGGAAAGGCCTGCCCTTGGCTTCCAGCACCGCACACACACACCTCATGGCTGAAAGACTCCCCAAGCTGTTGCCCAAGAAACCAGGGCATTGAGAATTGTCATCACTTCTCAGGCACACTGGGAGGATGATAAAAAAAATAAGAGGAAATCAATATAAACTTTACAACCTCCCTGGGTTTATGTCCTCATTTACACATTTTCTCACTCGTTCATTCATGAAAGATTATTCCCAGGGGCGGACCATCGGAACTGGCCCCTGCTAGGCTCCAAATACACATATGTAAACAGTGGAAACCCAGACGGTCTGCACTCCGTCAGTGGGGCCGAGAATATGCAGTGAGTGCTGCAGACAGGACGTGCAAGGGCACAGAGGAGGGTCTTTCCCTCCTGGACCATGAACGTGCCCACTGTTGTGTCACACAAGGGTGAGCCATCCAGCTTCTCCACATCCCCCCCGGCCGTGGATACGTTTGTTATTCACTCCAATTCCTCTTATGGGCACCTGGTAATACCACGTGGTAGTTGTAACTTCCATTTCCCTCTAGGCTAGTGACACTGACCCTCTCTCCACGGGCTTATGATCTCCACATCCTCTGGGGACATATCTCATCATTCATTTATAATTGGACTTTTTTTTTTTTCTTACTGTTTCATTTTGATTCCTCTCTGTATTCTGGATATGAGTTCTTAGCTGTTGGCAAATATTTCCTTCAATCTTCATCTGGTCTCCATCCACCCAACAGACTGCCCCTGTCTTCAACTTTGATGAGGTCCTAATGATCACATTCTCTTTAACGGATGGTGACTTTGGTGTCAAACCTATCAAACCATGTGCCCTAGATCCTGAAAATTTTCGTGTGTGTGTGTGAGAACGTGGTATAGTGTTGGGTTGACTTTTCCGTCTGTGACCCACTTAGAGCTGATTTTTGCATTAGATGTGGGACTTCAGCTGAGGTCAGATGTTTCCCCCTCGTTCTACCGGCTCCAGAACCTCCTTTCAAAAAGGGTGCCCCCCTCCACTGGAGTGCTTTCTCACCTTTGTCAGAAATCACTAGCATACAACTGTGCGTGTCCGCTTCTCGGTTCTGACTGTTCAATTGATCTCTTTGTCTGTCTCACCAATAGCAATCAGTTTTGATCACCACAGCTTTATAGAAGGGATTCAGTTGGGGTAGAGTGATTCCTCCAACTGTCTTCTACCGTAAAAGTAGTGTTAGCTATTATAGGATCTGTGCTTTCTGTATTAATATTAGAATAATCTCATCTAGGTGAACAAAGAAACGTGGCTGGGATCTTGATAGGAATTTTGTAAGACCTGTAGATTAATCTGGGATCATTGACATATTTACCATGTTGGTCTTCCAATTCATGAAAATAGTATGCCTCTACACTCACTCCTGTGGTCTTTAATTTCCTTTGTTAGCACCGGGTCATATTCATCAGAAAGACTATACATGTTTTGTTATGCTTGTACCTAAGAATCTACTTTTCTTTGAAATAATCATAAATTGTATTTTAATTTTGTGTTCTACTTATTTATTGTCAGTACATAGAAATGCAATTGAGGGCACCTAGGTGGCTCACTGGGTTAAGCCTCTGCCTTTGGCTCAGGTCATGATCGCTGGGTCCTGGGATAGAGCCCCACATTCAGCTCTCTGCTCAGCAGGGAGCCTGCTTCTCCCTCTCTCTCTGTCCCTCTCCCCAGCTTGTGCTCTCTCTCTCTCTCTCTCTCTGTCAAATAAGTCAATAAAATCTTTTTTTTAAATGCAATTAATTTTTGTGCAAGGTATGTGGACTGTGTCCTTGCTGAACTCGCCTGTTAATTCCAGATGGCTTTTTTTTTACAGTTTTGGGGAGATGTTCTCTGAAGACAATGTTGTCATCTACAAACAGAATAGGTCCTTGCAATCTTTAGGCCTTTTTTCTCCTCTCTTACTTCGTAGGCTGGTGCTGCCAGAGCTTCATGGAGGAGGAACCATGAGAAAACGTCTCGTTTCTGATACTAGGGGATGGTCTTCAGTCTCACCATGGATGCTTTTTATCGGGTGGAGGTAGTTCCCTTCAATTCCTAACTTGCTGAGGAAACAGGCATCAGAGTTGGTCAAATTCTTTCTGTTGTCAATCAAGGGGATCATCTGGTTTTTGTTCTGCCACCTATTGGCCAAGTGGATTGTACTGGTGGATTTCAGAATGATGAACGGTGCTTGTAGGCCTCCAGTAAATCTCACTTGGCCATGAGGTGTAATTCCGTTCGTATGTCAGTGCAACAACGTACCACCATTTCCCGGAGGAATTTTACATCTAGGTCCATGAGAGATATTGGCTGCGGTTTTGATGTTTGGGTAGTGACTTAGAATTGTTTAGGGGTATTATTGTCTCAAAATAATATTGTCCAGATAAAATAACTTGTAAAGTGTTTTCTCCTTTTCCATTCTTGGAAGGAGATTATGTAAAATTAGTCTACATTTGTATTTAAGTATTTGGTATAATTCTCCAATGAAATGACCTGTGCCTAGACCTTCTTTTTCTGGGACATCTCAGATCATAAATTCAATCTCTCTTCTGGTTATAGAATGATTCAGATTATCTACTTTGCCTCTGTTGAGTGTTGGCCATTTATGGTTTTGAGGAATTCCCTTCTCTGTTAAGTTGTTGAATTTATGAGGGCACAATTTTTTCCAGTGCCACCTTATTACCATTTTAATGGCTGCGAAGCCTGTAGAGACAGTCTCTGGTTCATTCCTGATATTGGGGGTCATTACTTGTCTCTGTTTTTTGTCATTTTTATTAAAAGCTTGTCAATTATATTGATTTTTGATGAAGAACCAGATTTTTGCTTCATTGACTTTCTCTCTTGCTTTCCTGCTTTTTTTAATTTCCTTAATTCTTAGTCTTGTATTTGCTATTTTGTTTCTTCTGTTTCTTCTAGCTTTATTTTATTCCTTTTTCTAGTTTCTTGAGGCAAAAATTCAGACTACTCACTAAGACTTTTCTTCCTTTTCCATAGGAGCAATTGGTGCTGTGAATTTCTCTCTCGGTACCTCTTGAGCGACCTCTCACCTACTTTGATATGCTGTGCTTTCATTTTCATTCAATTCTATTCACATAGTCGAACCTTGAACAACACAGGTTTGAACAGCACACTTACATCCGTAAGTGGATGTTTTCCTGATAAATACAGGTCAGCACGGCAAACGTATTCCCTCTTCCTTGTGATTTTCTTAACGACACTTTCTCTTCTCCGGCTTTCTTTATTGTAAGAACACAGCACCTGCTACATGTAACTTAGACAAATACTAGTTCATCAGCGGTTTGTGTTATCAGTGAGGGTTTTGGTCAACGGTAAGCTATTACTGAGTTAAGCCTTGGGGAAGTCAAAGTTTTACATGGATTTCTGCCTGTAAGGGGCTGGCGCCATGTTGCCCACATTGTTCAAGGGTCAGCTGCACACGCACGCACACACACACACACACACACACAGGACTCCCCTGAGTCCCTGCCTTTGACCTCTGGACTATTTGGAACTATGTTATGTCACACGCATGCATTCAGAGACATGACTTTCCATACGATTTCTAGGTCGATTCCAGTGTGGTTAAGGAAACACACTGTGCATGATTTCAATTACTTCAAATTAGCTGAGGTTTGTTTTATAGTCCAGAATTAGCATATGGTGCACATCGGTGCATGTTCCCGAAGTGTTTGAAGACATGCATGCTCTGATGTTGTGTGAGATACATATCGGACCTCACGGTTGATGGTTTTTCTCAGACCTTTTGCAGCCTTGCTAGTCTTCAGTTAAGTAGAGGCAGCAGTTGCCAAGATGGAGAACTGAAGTTGACAATACCCCCGTGGGTTTGTCCATTTCCCCCTCTGGCTCTCCCACATTTCGTTCACATCATCGGGGCACATCTATCCATTAGCCTAGGTCTTCCTGGTGTTTCAATCCTTTATCATTAGGTAATGACCCTCTTTTTTTCTTATAATTTTTTCCTTTGAAGTCTATTTTATCTGGTATTAATACAGTTATGTCATATTTTTAAAAATTAATGTTTTCATGGTATAGTTTTTCCATCTCTTACTTTAGTCCATCCATGCTGTTGATTGTGAAATAGATCTGTGATAAACAATAGTGGATCGGCTGTGTTCTCAACCTGCTTGCCCAACTCTGCTTTTTAAATGGAATATTGATGTTGCTTGTGTTCACTGTAATTTTTGATAAGTTAGGGTTTACATCTGTCACTTTATTATCTGTTGTCCGTTTGTTTCCTCTAATTTGCATTTTCCTTTTCGTCTCTCTATTTTTTTTAAGATTTTATTTATTTATTTGACAGAGAGAGACACACTGCAAGAGGGAACAGAAGCAGGGGGAGAGGGAGAGGGAGAAGCAGGCTCCCCGCTGAGCAGAGTCCAACATGGGACTCGATCCCAGGACCCGAGGATTACGACCCGAGCCAAAGGCAGACGCTCAATGACTGAGACACCCAGGGGTCCCCAGTTTCTCTTTAATTACTGTCCTTTGGATTATTGTATCCTTTTGGTATTCTAAGTACATTTATAGTGTTATCATTTTTTCCAGCTTTCTAAAGTGTAGGATGTGTTCTTGGTTTGGACTTCTTTGGGTACACGTTGTCTTGGATTTGCTCAGCATCTTGGATCTATAGGTTTGTGTCTTTTTCCAAATTTGGAGAGTTGCAACCATTATTTCTTGGACTAATGTTTCTACCCCAGTCTCTCCTTCCTTCTAGGATTCCTGGGAAGCAACATCAACTCTGTGTTATTGTCTCAAAGTCCTTCCCACCCTGTTCTCTGTTCTGGTCTATTTTCTTTCTGTGGTTCAGATTATGTAAACTCAAATGTTCTGTCCTCAGCTTTACTGACTCTACACTCTACTACTGAGACATTCAGACAATGTATTTTGTTACTACATTTTTCAGTTCATGATTTCTATTTGCCTTTTTTTAAAAGTAATTTCTGTTTCTTGGTTAAGACTTTCTATTCATTTTTTTAATTTGTAATTTCTTGTTGAATAATTTTGTACGCCGATTGCTTTAAAAGTCTTGTCAGATAATTCTTAACATCTGGTTCCTCTCAACGTTGACATCCATTGTCTTTCCTCAATTCTATTGTCAAGGTCCTATTTCTTTTTACATTGAGTGATTTCTATTATCCCGGACAATCTGCTGTTACTTCAGAAGACTCTGGGTCCTTTTTTATTTCTATTTTCTAGTTCAGCATGCAGTCACCCCGCTTAGGCTTAGCCCCTCTCTTGGTAAAGTAGACCCAGGGACTGCCCAACATTCCTTTCTCATCGTCAGGGTCTTGCTTCATCCTGCCGCTGCTGTCAGTATGACGCAGACAGTCTGACAAGACTCCAGGTCAACCTATGTGGTACTTCCGCAAACCCAAAGATCAAACAAACTCACGTGGTACAAACTTTTGGAAACACTGAACCTGAAACTACAACAGATATTTGATGTTCCAGGGACAGAGAAATTCTCCAGTTTTTCAACCATGTTTGTTTTGGAAATCCAAATCCTTGAGCTCGTTTCTTTGTTTTTACACTCTTTTGAACAGCAGGACGTTAGCCCACCCGCAGTTCTCACCACTATCATAGCAGACTTTTTGCTACACTTGTCATTCTGTCTACGAAATTCTCACCTCACTTTGTTGCTTCACTCCAAGGGGCTCAAGTTGACAATTAATGTGACAACATGCTTGCAATGATCAGTGTCCAGTTTTCCACCGGTGTAAAAGTAATTCTTAAATTCCAACCTGTTTAATAGTCAATCCCAAATTCCCATTTTTAAGGTTCTTGTTACCCCCCAAAATCCTTCCTGAAACCCAATATGTATTAGTGAGAACACATTTAGAAAAGCAGAAGCCTCCCTTCATATTTTGAGTAAAGATATATTTAACATGGGCAATGGAAGCTTTTTATCACCATTGGAAAGTCTGTGTCAAAAAAGGGTCAAAAAGCCATTTTTTAAGAATCTGGTGTGCAACGGTTTTCGGGAAACCACTGCTGCAGACCCCAGCTGCTCGCAGTACAAGGGAGGATGATTATCAAGGAATTTTGGAGTCTTTGAAAGTCACCATCAGTGACTTCAGCTACTGTCTGAGTTGGTGCTGGAAAAAAAAAAATATATTTTCCTTCTCTTTCATTTTCCAGATTGCATGTGAATGTCTTGCATTGCTGACATAGAAACTGGAAACGCAAAGAAAAAGCAATTGTGAAAAATGGGGAGCCCCCTTGGCTCTGTGGGACAACATGCAGAAAGGGTAGGAGTTAAGGCTCCATTTTCAACAGAGCTCCCAGCAAAAGGAGCACTGGCCACCTGTCATCAAGGACGCAGACCCACACCTCTTCCCGCTGCTTCTGTTACTGACTTTCCTCCCATGCCACGAAACACTAACACCATTCCCCTCCCCACCCTATTCCGCACTTAACGGTGTTTCCCATGTTTTTGTTCATTGTTTGCATTTGAAATGAAAATACTTTCACGTGTTATTTCTTTCCCTCCCTCTTTCTACAATTCTAAAGCACATTCTTTTATTTGTAATCTGATGTTAAAATATTGAGGAAGGGCTCTGGCTGACCAGGACCACGTGGGGTTCCAGAGTGAACAGTCAAGAAAGAATTCTTGACATGTCTTTGGTGCAAAAAGCGTGGTTTTATTAAAGCACAGGGGCAGGACCTGTGGGCAGAAAGCGCTGCACCGGGGTCGTGAGGGGTGGCTGATTATATTCTTTCAAGTTGAGAGGAGGTTAGGGAGAGTGTGAGTCTCTATAAGGAATTTGGGAGCAAGATTTCCAGGACCTTGAGGGGCTAGCTGTTGTTAGAAAAAGGTCATTTACTACTGCCTGGTAAATCCTTAGTTGTGAGACCCTTCTGATATATATCAGGGGACCGTGTGCTCGGAGGATGGTAACTAACACATATCTTGGGGAGGTAGACATAAAGGAAGTTTCCAAAGGGATTTTTACAGGATCCTGGAGGTTGGGCTGAGGTCAAGGAAAGGCTGCCTTTTGCCTCTAGCAGAGTATTAACATCGAGGCAGCTGAGCTCCTGGAGGAAGGTCACTCTGCGGGTCCCGAGAACTTGTCAGTGGGCTCTTAGTTGTAAGGAAGTTTAACTTTTTCTTCTTTGCCTTTGCTCTCCACATCACTCCCCTCTGAATAGTTTTAACCCTTACATCTTAAAGGCTGCTGAGGGTGGAAGATCACCAAGTGATGACCTTGTACCAGATCATAACATAGTAACTTCCTCCTACTGAACAGGGACGTAGAGATGTCCCTACCTATGGGTCAGCACTGGTCAGCCGGGAAGTTTTATGCGGGGTTCAAAAGGCAGAGGCAGCTGAACCCAAGGGAGACCACAAGTGTAGATGTTCCCAAGTGGAAAGGACCCCCTGTCAGCTGGAAATTAGGGCCCCAATGAGTCTTGACACCAAGGGAGAGACATGGGAGAAAACAGCAGAATATGATAAGAATAACAAAAGGAAAAGAAGCCCAAGTAAGAGTCCTTTGATCATTGACAAAAATCCTTCTCCAGTCCAGGAATTTAACCAATCGCTAAAGGAGAGAGAGGGATTGTTTAAAGGGCCAATGTGAGTATTCTTGTCAGCTGGAACCCTGAAGTAGTTTTGTGGGACGTAATTGGAACATATACACAGCATTCTGTTTTTATGACAGCACACGTCCTACCTTGTGCGGCACTGAAAACATCGAACGCCGTTCCATCATCGAACCACTTTAGTAGTTAGTAGAGAAACGCTATTTAGGATGTCATTTAGGGCTTTGACCTTGTACTTATTAAGAGCTTCCATGTGGAGGCACCTGCGTGGCTCAGCCATTAAGCATCTGCCTTCGGTTCAGGTCATGATCCCGGGGTCCTGGGATGGAGTCCCGCATCGGGTTCCTTGCTCAGCAGGAGCTGCCTCTGCCCCTCCCCCGTCTTGTGTGCACATGCGCTGGTTCTCTCTCTGTCTTCCATAAATAAATAAAATTTAAAAAAAAAAAAAAAGAAAAAGAAAAAGAAAAGCTTCTGTGTGCCAAAGGACATCCTCCAGTGCCAAAGAGGGAATAATGATGGGCATCGGTGGTCATAACAATGAAACATGGAATATTAAATTGGGGAGGTTGGCTGAGCTGGTAATGGTTTTAATAATGTGTCTGTGCATCCAGGTAAGATGCAGTGTACAGTAGCCTCCCTGGGGTGGGGAAAGCCACAGACACAAGTTAGAGCCCCATGGCCATTGGGTCCTTTGGCAGTCAGGCATCTGATTCCGGGCCTCCTCAAACTGCAGTCAGGATGTCAAGCTCTAACTGGTGTTGGAGGGCCCCCTTCTGAATTTGTGAGTGACTACAGGCTGCACCCAGTTAAAAGAGGTCACGGTATGTTTGGCTAAAGCCTATATTTAAAATTTTACATCAATTGAGGCAGCTCCTGGGGCAACTATGACTCAGGAATAAAACCATCAAGAAGTCATCTTGTTTGAGGTCTATCTTAGCAATTTCCTAATTATGAAGACTCACTGGCAAGTGGGACAAGATTTGTCTCAAGAGATAAGGTCACTCCCAAGTTCCTCACCCAAACCAATCATAAGGAAAGTGGGGCCATTCATTACCTGCATGAGCCCACAGTAAATCCCATGGGGTGAGTTAGGTTCTGCCTTTTAAGGCATTTTTTCATCCCAGCCATGCATGCAGAATTGGTCAACGTGTTACTTGAGTTATAAAATTGTTGGGGAAGCCATCCCACTTTCTACTTGTTTAAATAATACTATTCCCACAGTGTCCTGTTATTATCCCCACAGACCAACGTGCAAGAAGATTGTCTGCATGTGAGCCACAGTGGCCATTTCTCTGAGGTTTACCTCAAGTTGTCCAGCTGAGGCCAACGACAATAATTCAACAAGAATCAGAACAAGAATTTAACACCCACAAAGATGTATTATTGAGATACAATGTTTCTCTCTAAACTCACTTTTGTTTCCAGAGATAACCAAATGAGGACTAATTCCATTTTAACACACTTGGTCTAATGATTTACATCAGCTCAGCAAGAACAGTGAGTGATCATACAGATCTTTTAGAATCTGCTTTGCTGAGACTTTTTATAAGGAATCTCTAGGTTGAACTTTTATTTGCCTCTCCAGGCCAGAAGCCAAGCCACATACTTGCCATCAGACATGCCTGCAGTACCTGTCGATCTGGGCAGATGCTTCTTCCTGAGGTCCCCAGAGTATCCTGAGGTTCCCGAACCTGCCAGGAAGTGACATCCTTCACTCCCCTGGTGAGGCTGCTGGGAACTCTGTAAGCAAGGTATCAGGCCAACAGTGCCAAGGGGCTTTACGGCTCCAGGTTTCATGAAGTCAACCTTAGTTCCTTTAAGCTGTCGGGTCATATCTGAGTCTATGCATGTCTTTCTCAAATATGACATTCCAGTCAAAGCCTTGGTCAAATAACCAGCATTTCCAATGGTGTCCTGTTACCAGGAGAGCAGATTCTTACTGAGCTTATGCAAACAACCATGATTTCCATGGAAGAAGGAATACTTACTGAGAACTTTTGAATTTCAGAGGGCTCAGGTAGAGAGAAAAGTTAAATTCTTCCATTTGCTCACAAATGAATACTTTATTAGGGTTCTGTCAATCATAGATATCTTAAAGGAAAGAGTAAACATCAAAGGATCAGCAGTTTTTGAACAAGATTCATGAAAACCATAATCATCTTCATCAGGTCATTTTGTCCCATCTTACTAATTCTTATTCCACTTGAGCAGCTTTTTAGTCAGCTCTGGGAATTCTTACCCATTTCAGTTTTATGATCTTAAAGATATCAAATACATGTATTTTTCCTTAAAAAGATACTTTTAAAAAAATATTTTAATTATTTATTTGACAGACAGAGATCACAAGCAGGCAGAGAGGCAGGCAGAGAGAAAGGAGGAAGCAGGCTCCCCACTGAGCAGAGACCCTGATGCAGGACTCAATCCCAGGATCCTGAGATCATGACCTAAGCCAAAGGCAGAGGCTTTAACCCACTGAGCCACCCAGGTGCCCCTAAAAAGGTCCTTTTTTAAAAAATCTCCTTGGAGACTGAACTCATTTCACAAAAACATCAGAACAATAACTATAAATGACAAAAACTCAGAAACAGACATTGTTAAAGATCTGATATGAGAGTCCATTATAATGTAGCTGAGAAGGAAATTTGGTTATTTCTGGGACACAGAACACTTCAATAATCAGAATATCGAGTGATGACCTTGCACCAGGACATAACATACCGCCAAATCAACAAGCTTAATTAGTCAGAGACTTAGTGTACATTTCAAATCTCAGGGAAGTTTGTGAAAACCCTTAGAAACTTCTAAAACACATGTCTAAGAAGGATTAGGGATCATCAAAGACCTGATAAAGACAAAACATAGAACCTGGTTTTTCTGGGCAGATAAAGACAAGAGAAAACAACTTTGTTTACATTTTCTTATCAAGAGCGGACCAACAACCCAAGAAAACATCTTTTTGAACCAAGAGGAAGCAAACTTTCAACCTTATACCAGTGAGCTTTAAAATCCACTCATTTCAATCTCGTCTGTCCTGACCACACATAAAATTCCTTTCCAAAGATTTCCCTTCAGGAATCTTCTACAACTTTCCTCTGTGTTCAGATTTTGTCCCAAGCCATGTTTCTCCAAACAACCGTCTCATTTACGACAAAATGACCTCCTTTTACCTTCAACAAAAATGCGCTCCCATTTCTTATCTCTTTCTTACATAGCTCCCACTTTTCTAGATACAGAATTGTTCCATATTCTCATCGGCCTTAATTACATTTAGCAGAATTTTAACCCTTAGAAACCTTAGTCTCCAGTGAAAACTAAGTAGTAACCAATTGTAAACTGTCACTCCAGAGTTCTTTAGATGGCAAATTTGTAAATCAGTTAAGCACAAAGCATGTTTTCCAACAGACCCAAATATCCTTAGTTTCTCTGCAATAAGAAGCCAGAAGCACAAACCAGCATTCAGAAATCAGTGCTGTAGCATTCCATCTGGTTTGGAAAAGACCTAACTGTCCAATGAATTTAACCCCAATTTATCATCCAAGCAAAACTTTAAAGTTTCAGGTTACCAAAGACTTTGAAAGCTATCTTAACATTTACCCGTGAAAACCTTGAGACAGACAAAATTAACGATCATTTTCAGTCATCATTTTGCTGACAAATTGCAACAGAGATAACATGAGATTATTTGACGTTCAGCAAACAGAAAGTTTCCTATTTAATGTTGGTAACTCTAAAGACATGTCTATCTTAATTAAACCAACAAACTTGAATTAGTTTAAAATAACAGAATTACGTCCCCCCACCCCCAGGGCCCACTTAAGAGTCAACCCATTTGTCCTGCATTATCAGGCTTTACCTGGGGCCCCTGCGGAATCTGAAGCAAGCAGTGTGAGTCCGGGAAGGGGGTGCTCTTTGCCCTTGCCTGCCAAGGGAGGAGGAGGCACCAAGGATGGTTTAGGAACAGTGAGGGGGGTGCGCAGGACCAGAGGAGACAGAGAGGTGAGCGCCCACCAGAAAGCAGAGGAAGAGGATTCCTGGTTCTAGACCTTACCAGCCCAGGCAGAGAAGCGGACGCCATGGTTTTTCCACCAAACTGGAAATATGCCGTCCCTGTCGAGCTTAAGAAGATGGGAACTTCCCCAAAACAAAAGGAGTTTCAGCAGCTGTTTGGGAATATTCCTCAAGTCCCCATCCTGAGGTAGACTAGCCACAGCTGGCTCCCATGACAGCCATGAACCCGGGAAATGAGGGAGGGAGAAGCCCCCATCGATTAGGAGGAGGATCGGTGAGAGAAGGTCGGTGCCCCCTTCATCAGGGAGGGTCTGTGTGTCCTCAAGCAACCTGGGTTTAGGAGGACTGTTTAGGCCACTATCCAATACATCAGGAGTGGGGACACTGGCCTCGTTAAGGGGACAGACAGGCTCAGCAAGTGCCCTCCAGTGGGGGTCCTGGTTGAGGGCCACGCAGGGCTGGATCTGCGGTAGCTCTGTCCATCTGCCCTGTTTCTTACAGGAGATCCAGCTGCTACATCCCACTGAGGCCATGCAGTGTTACAGGAGCTCGGTCCTTTCCCTGAATTTTGCAGTGTGAATTGTTTCCAATGGGTTAAAAGGCACGAAGAGAGTCCTTGGGAACTGAAGAGAAGAGAAGGTCCATTACCTAGAAAATCACCACTGATTCCCAGGTGGTGTCCCACGGAGGATATGTCAGAGGTTCCTGGTTCAAGGCAACCTGAGGCGTCCCCCAAACAAAATCACTATGACCACCGCCACCAGGAAGGCCCTGGAGGACAGATGTTAGCATCTCCCCGCTTCCCCGTTGCTTCTGAATTACAGATGGGTGCTGACGGATAGACCGAGGTAACATGCCTTGCCTTGCCTTGCCGTGAAGGCTGTGCCATGAAGATGATGCCGTGCTGGGAAGAACCTGCCATTTTTAACCCATGGAGAACACTGGAAAAGTTTTACAAGGGAAAATTACCGATTTTGTAGTTTAAGTAGTTAGTAGAGGACATTGACGGAAAATGGTAAAGATAGAAATCCTTCGTGATTCTAAGCTACATTCCAACACATGTGGTACTGACAGCCAACTTCCCTAAGAAATGGTCCCCAGTTGCCTTTAAATCCAATCGGGTACTGGTTTCTGCCGGCTCCCAGTGGAGGTCCTGCGGCCAGAAGTGGCTAGACCAGGGATGTGGAGGGGATCACATTGGATCAATCAGGAGGAAACCTCACATGGGAGTCTTAAGATTGGCAACTGTCCTGGTGACTTAAGTGGCTGTCCCATGCCCAAGAGAGACAACTTTATATAAGAACAAGCATAAAGAGACAGCATCAAGTTTCTGGGTCTTATTACCATTCTGGCCAGGGCACTAACGTCCAGCCAAAAGGCAGACATTCTCCTCCCTGTAGAGTAGCCATGGGCTAGAGGATTACAGCCTGAGCAATTGACATGAAAGTGTTCCAATAAGACAGCACTCCTTGAAAAGCCCCTGAAAGGAGAGAAAAGGAAGAGGAGAGAAAGCACTCACCAAGTTTGCACCGAAGCTCAGAGTCCAGATGAGAAGTTGGGTCCCTTTGTGGGCACCAAATGATATGGGAAATGATATTGGGTTTCAGAGACAATAGTCAAGAAAGAATTCTTGAGACGTCTTTAGTGCAAAAAGATAGTTTTATTAAAGCACGGGGGCAGGCCCCGTGGGCAGAGAGAGCTGCATGGGGTCATGAGGGGTAGCCCATTATGTACTTTCAAGTTGGGAGGGGTTAGGGACAGTGTGAGTCTCTAAGGAATTTGGAAGCAAGGTTTCCAGGACCTTGAGGGGGCCAGTTGGGGAAAGGTCATTTATTACCCTCTAATAAAATCTTAGTCATAAGACCCTTCAGGTGTATATCAGGGGCCATATGCTAGGGGGTGTGGAATGATAACATATAGCTTGGGGGGGTGTAGAGGCAAAGGAAGTTTCCAAAGGGATTTTTATAGGATCCTGGAGTTCTGGCTCATGTCAAGCTAAGGGTGCCTTTTGCCTCTAGCAGAGTATTAACATCGAGGCAGCTGAGCTCCTGGAGGAAGGTCACTCTGCGGGTCCTGAGAACTTGTCAATGGGCTATAAGGAACCTGGGATCATGACCCAAGGCAGATGCTTCACCAACGGAGCCCCCCAGGTGCAAGGTTATAAGGAAGTCTAATTTTTTTTCTTTTGCCTTTGTTCTCCACTTCATTCCTCTCCTCCTTGTTCCCCTTCCCAAGGGCAGCTGTACCCTGCCCTCTTCTCAACACGATCTTTCCTCAAACTCAGCTCTGATTTTTCCTAAAATTTTAGGACTTTTCCTAAAATCCTGTATATTCTCCTTTAAATCCTGAATCCCTCATCTGACATCAAGTCTCTCCAATGTGACCACTATTTCCTCTCCAGACATTTTATGTCTCATTGTTCATGTCACATTCTCTAAACCAAGTACAAATGGGCCCATTGTCCACCGCTGTGTATAAACTTGACTCGCTCCTGCACTACAGGTCTTACTCATCCTTCCCAAGGGCATTTCAAAAACCTTTATTGATGTTTACTTTGACTCAGACCCCGCCTTGAAGAGACCCCCAGGCGAGTAGGAGATTGGACAAGCAGGTAGTCACCACTCATTGTGAGGTGACAGTACAGGACGCAATGTGAGTCCTGTCCCTCACTGTGAGATTATGACACGACGACGTGTGGGGATACGACCTGATCTAGCTTGTGATGAATGAATGTGGGGGGGGGGGGGTCAGGCAGAAGAGGGGGTGAGGATCTTAGAGACAATGCAACAGGAAAAACTTAGTATGTCCGGAGACCTATGAGTTGATCAGGGTGGGGGATAGAGGAGTCCCCGTGTAAGGATAGAAAGAAATGGGCTGGGAGGGCAATCTGCAGTCATCCTATCAAAGACTGTGTGATCATGCTTCAAGCTCAGACTTCCTCTCAGAGATAGTGGTAGCTTTTGAACACTAGTAGTCAAGAGAGTAGCATAATAAAATTTGGGTTTTATGGCATTACTACACAAATAACCCTGCAAAGAATACATTGGAAGGGACAGGGATTGGACACTGTGAAGCAGAGTCAGGAAGCTGTTCTCATGGTACAGGAAGGAAATAATGAGCCTCTGCTGAAGCCGTTGGCTATAGAGAGGGGACCGTGTCCCCATCTCTGAGGGACACAGTAGACGGGAGACCGTGGGAAAGGTCTGGGTTGTGCAGCTGACGGTAGCCACTGAAGATAAGCAGATTAAGAGGAATCCGGACTCGGGTCTGGGACTTGCGGGGTCTAAGCTTGGGTGAGCACTCCAGACGGAGATGTTCTGCGGCCGCTGAGTGGGGGCGAGGAACGGAAGAGAGAGACACGAGGTGGAAACATTGATCTGCGGAAGACTATGGACCAGGGACAGATGCTCGTGATAGACCTTGAAATTTTTCTTAAGGAAAATTTATGTGGTGGCAGAGGAACTCAGCCACACAGAGAAGATATGAAGAAGCAGGAGAAAGGGGATACGGTGACCTGAGGGAGGCGAGGCAGGAAGGAGCAGAGGAGCCCGAGAAGCACACCAGGCGGCCGTCCTCAGCCTCGGTGAGAGACGTGCCGGCTGAAGACGCGGAGCAGACCTTCTCCGACGCGGCTGCCCTTCCTCACCGCGCATTCCCAGCCCAGGCATTCCTCAGAGATGCTCGACAGTCACGCTGCGCTCCGCAGACGGAATCAGACCCGCCCTCCCAAGGCGTCTAATCTTCAAGCCGTTCTGTGCCTGTCAAAACAACGCTCAACACACGGGGAAGAAGGAAGGCAACAGCCAGTCACTCAAGAACGCGACATTCACGGTTTCCAGCATTCGGCTGCAACTTGTTAGTCATGTGAGAAGCCGGGCATGGTGAGCCATAACCCGAAAATAAAAACCAGTTAATGGACATCGTCTAAAACCGTGGATGCCGGAGACAAGGGGGCTGTAAGCGGGACTGTGAGGAAACCATCACGAGTATGTTCCATTATCTAAAGTGAAGCAAGAACAAAATAAAAGGAGCAATTGAAGAAAACAAGAAAAAGCCAATGCAACTTCTAGAGACAGAAAACATCACGTCTACCGCGAAAACGTCTCACAGGATGGAGCTAAGAGCAGGTCGGTAGGTGCAGAACAGAGGGAAGGCAAGGCTGGACCATTTCGAAGCCCTCGCTGAGCCGCGGACGGGACCCAGTGGCCTAGCGCAGTTATACCTGCAGTCCCGGAAGGAAGGAGGAAAAAGATATTTGAAATAATGGCCCATTTTTTCCCTCCGAATTTAATAAAAGTTGTATTTGCACATATACGCAAGTCGAAGTCAGTCACAAAACAATGGGCACACACAGGGCAGAGAACCTCATCATGGAATCGCTGTAATCCAGAGAGAAAGAAGAATGTTCTAAAGGACCCGGAGAAAAACATGAACTCTCCAGACGGTCCGAGCGGAAGGTGAGTGCTTGCTTCTTGGCGGAAACACTGCAAACCAGGAGAAAGCGGAGCAGGATCTTTAAAGTGTTTCAGGAAGAAAACAGGCACGAAGCGGGACCTGGGGGGGGGGGGGGGGGGGGCGGCGACCTTCTTGAAGATTCTACCCAGCGGTTTTCAGCTGGCAGTCAGTCTTATCACTGAGGTCACAAACTGCCTCAGGGAAGCTGCATCCAAGGGTGCATTTGCATCCTTTTGCCTGCCTGTCTCCTCTGCAGCGTTTGAAGTTAAAATAAAGACACTTTTCAGACAAGGAACAGCTGCCACTCCTTGCAACAATATCCCAGACAGAGTTCCTGACTAGCCTCATCGGCAAAGATAGAAACACACATAAAAATAAAGCTTCGCCGAGTTCTTTTAAAAGTACTGTGTAGTGTACCATGAAAACACGAAATACATAAGAATTAATTGACAATATGGGCAAGACTTGTGTGCTAGGAATTGTAAAACGTTCCAGAGAAAAATCAAAGAGGATTTAAATAAGTGGAATGTCTATCAAGCTCCTGGGTTCAAAGGCTCAATTAATTAAGGTAGTCTTTGTCCCCAAATACGTCTGTTTATTCAGCACATTTCCAGGAAAAATCCCAGCTCCACAATGGCTAACTTGGTAGGGTAATCTCACACGTTATGGAAATGCAAACGTTTCAGAATAGCAGAACAACACTGATGGGAAAGAACAAATTAGGAGAATTTACATCACCTAAGTAAGTCTCACAATGAAGGATGGACACACTGGTCAATGAAATGAAACAAAGGACCCCGAAATAGACCAAAACATCTACAGCTAAAGATTGCGAGGATGTTGCCAAGGGAATTCATTGGGGGAAATGATACAAATTTAAACGAAAATGTCCAAACTGGTGGATAATTCCACAGTGGAAAACAGACCGAGCCCCATGTTAGCCTCCAACGCACACACAGATAATTGGAGTGTGTCACGGACATCTATGTAAAAGCTAAAAGATAAAACCTCTAACGCATACAATAAAATGTAAAACCTCTAAAAGAAATCAGAGAAGAGTATCTTTGCAATGTCAGTGCTCTGTAGAGCTTTCCCACTCAGATCCTTAAAGCACTAACAAAACCAAAACCAATTTAAAAAAAATTTTTTTTATTGAAATTTAGACTTTATCAAAATTTCAAAACATTCTGCTCATAAAAGGACACCATTAAGATAATAAAAAAGGCAAGCTGTTGATTGGGGGAGACTATCAGCAAGATGTAGATCTGGAAAAGATTTGTAAACAGAATGTATAAATAATTCATACATTACAAAGAAAACGACAAGAAACGCATTAAAATTTGCAGAAACTTGAACAGACTTTTGACAGAGACAGAAAGACAAATTATCGATGAATGCCAACAACGTCCAGCGTCATTAGTCATCAGGGAAATGCAGATTAGAGCCGCAAGCTGAGGGCACCTGGCTGGCTCGGTCAGTGAAGCCTGGGACTCCTAATCCCAGGATCATGAGTTCAGGCCCCATGTGGGCATGGAGATTACTAAACCAAGAAGTAAACTTTGATATGTCTTTTTTAAGGTTTTATTTCTTTCTTTATTTTAGAGAGAGAGCAGGGGTGGGGCAGAAGGAGAATCCCAAGCAGATTCCCTGCAGAGCAGGAAGCCCACACGGGACTCCATCCCGAGACCACGAGATCATGACCTGAGCCCAAACCGGGAGTCAGAAGCTCAGCGGAAGGAGCCCCCCAGGCCCCCAGGGCTCCAGCGTTGCCAGCGGCAGGACCGAGCTCTACCCCCACCTCTGCTTCTCACATGCACCGACTCTGGGGCTCCAAATCCCAGACCTGGCACTTGCCTCCAGAAGAAAAACACACGTCCACCCACCACCTTGTATACAAATGCTCCCGGTGGGGGCACCTGGACGGCTCCGCCGGCTGAGCGACTGACTTGTGATCAGGGTCACGGGCTGGAGTCCTGCATCAGGCTCTGCACTCAGCAGGGGGTCTGCTTGGGATTCTCTCTCTCTCTCCCTCGGCCCCTCCCCCGCTTGTGCACGTAATAAATCTTTAAAAACAACAACAACAACAAATGTTCATAGTAGCCAAGACTGAGAAAAAAAGGAGGCAATTAGGTAAAACACTTCATGTGCATATAATGGCATAACAATTAGCCATAAAACCCAAAAGCGATGGACACACACGGCAAGATGAACCCCACATTTGAACAAAAGTCGCCAGACTCAGATAAAGGCATTCTCTCTGAAACTGTCTCCAGAACAGACAAAATCAACCCAAAACTCTCAGGACAGAGGCTGCCTCAGATGGCGGGGGTGGCTGACTTCAAAGGGGCAGGACGGCACTTGCTGAGTGAGGGCAGTTTTAGGGGTGACTGCAGGGTTAGGTCTATATATGATAACTTGGTGCCCGTGAAACAAGGCAGTGTGGATTCAAACCCCGTCGTGGTTAGTCCTCAGGCAAATCCCAGATCTGCCTCCTTGTCTTCCTCCAGCGACAGGAGCCCCCGAGCGTGGAGGGAGCTGTGGGGTTAACTGAGGTGATGTGAGTTCCTAGAGAGCGCACACAGGGAGTGCGCACAGGGAGTGAGCTGTGTAGACGCTAATTACACACATTGTTCCTACTGCTGCATCAACACCCAGTTACACAAAGTGTGAAAACAGCAGCTCCCCGCATATTACTCCAGGGTAGTCCCCCCCACCCAGTGGAGATCACCACAGGTAACTATGCAAAAAGCACCTGACCTCAAACCACTTCTTGGGGGGGTGGGGGAGCACGAGTTGCAAAGAAACCCTCCTTTGAGAAATGAAGCCTTTTTGAAAGACAAGAAACCAACAAAACAAAGAGCACTAGCATTTATAGCAAAAATAGCCAAACCAAAAAAAAGAAAAGAAAAGAATAAATTCGGCGGGTTTCCATTCTCCACAGACGCATTTCAACAGCGTGGACAGAAGAGCGGTGGAGAATAGAGAGCAGAAGGAGTGAGATTTGTATACGTGACTGTAAAACGCGGGCTCTCGAATTTGCAAAATAAGTCAATTCATGCCCCGGAGTAAGAGAAGGATTTTGATTGATTTATCCTCATTCTCAGAAGTTACTGAAACCCACAAATGTGATTTGAAAACGTCAGTGAGAGCCTGGGGTTTTGCACTCTGAGCACAGAGGGCGACCTTGGTAGATAGAAGGGGGGCCCTAGAGAGGTGGGGTGTCTGCGGCGGGAGGGGAAGCTCGCAGGCGCAGGCGGCCCAGACCGGCTGGAAGATGAAGGGCTGTGGGTGTGGGGGGGAGGGGTCAGCGAGGGCCTGGGGCTCAGGGCCTTTGGGGGAGGAGGTAGGGCGGGGTCAGAAGGGGCTGGACAGGCAGGCCCTGCACCTGGGCAGCCAACCTAGGTCCACAGGCCCCCGATGTGCAGGAAACCCCTCCTCGTATTTCTGGGAGTGCAACTCCCCCACTTCCCTTCCCACCTCAAAGAACTTCTCCTTGCTCAGGCCATCTGCACCCGCCTTCCCGGAGGACTATCCCCGGGGGGTTAATTATGGGCTCACTGGGTACACCTTCCTCGCTGGAGCACGTTGGTGTCTACTGAACCGGCGTGGGATGGGGAACGAGAGAGCAGAAGAATGGGGCCCCAGAGGCAGCAGGACAGGCCGCGGGACCTGGGGGGTCCCTGGGCAGGTGCACGGGCTGCACGGGGATGGTGCCCCCCAGCAGGTCCTCCAGGCAGCGGGCTGAGAAGTCAGTGGATCCCTCCCGAGGAAACCGCCCACAACGGTCTGCAGGGGCAGACCAGACAGGTTCAGGTTTCCAGACGCATTTTTTGAAAAGCCTGGTTGGAGAACAAGGAAACCGGGATTATAAGTGGCTACATTTCTATTTGCTCTGTTTTCATGTGGCTGCATTTTAGACCGCTGCTCTGGCTCCCAGCAACACAAGGAATGCTAATCATTTCAGCACTGAGCCTCTCAGCAGCCCCGCCTGCGTGCACGGGTCCCCAGGAGGACCTGGCTGGTGGTGGGGACCGCGGGGCACACTGGCAGGTCCCCCGGGGGCAGCCCCTCACGGTTTGAAGGGGGAGCTGACCACCTCTCTCTCCAAAGGCTCATCACAGAAAAGTATTTGCTCCAACAACTTAACAATAAAAGTTTGACCCACAATTAACCATCCGAACTAAAAACCAGAATCAATTCCCTTCCCCAACCCGGCAAAAGCACAGGGAGGTCTTGAGGCCAGCAGGCTTCTGTTCTCATCCCAGGACACCTCCAGGGACCCACACACTAAATGTGCTGAGCAGAGGACAGTTGGGGTGCCACGAGGTTCTTGTTCAACCAGACAGCAGCTGCCTTTTGTAGAGTTTCGTGTACACGGAATCAAACAGCACATGGTCTATTTTGGCCAGTTTCTTTCACAAAGCATCACTACCTTGAAATTCATTCATACAGGTGCATGCGTGAATTCTTGGTTTTTTTTTTTTAAGATTTATGTATTTATTTGACAGAGATCACAAGTTGGCAGAGAGGTGGGGGGGAGCAGGCTCCCTGCTGAGCAGAGAGCCCGATGCGGGGTTCGATCCCAGGACCCTGAGATCATGACCTGAGCCGAAGGCAGAGACCACCCACTGAGCCACCCAGGCGCCCCAGTTTCTAAGAAATCCTTGTCCAACCCGGGCTCACAGTACGTTCTTCTATGGTTTCTCGAAGTTGTGTGTCTTGTGGGTACGTTTATCATCAGTTTTGAGTTAATTCTTACATATCGTAGGCAGGAAGTTTATTTTTGGGGTACGGATACCCGCTTGTTCTAGCACACTTGTTGGAAAGGTAATAAATCGACCCATCACTCACTGCCCGTTCGCGTCCATGGAAAGTAAATTGACTGTATTTCTGCGGGGTGGTCTGTTTTGGGCTCACTGATGTGCCTCTCTTGATCCCATCACTCTAGGCTTCAAACAAGAGCGCAGCTGCGGTAGAAGCTTCCAACAGCGACCATCGCCAAGTTGCTTTTCTAGGTTCCTTGCACATTCACGTGACATCGAGAATCAGTGTTGCCGCTTCCACAGAAAACCACGGAGGTTTTGACTGATGTCGCACTGAAGCCGTGAGTGGATTGGTGGACAATGGGCAAATGCGCAGTAGCAGGTTTCCGATAAGTCAACACGGCGTAACTGTCTACTTCCAGCGCTTTGTTGAGGGATGTTGAGAGCAGACGTCCTTGCTGTGCTCATGTTCCGAGCAGTGTCTGAGTCAGCTCAGGGAACACCGTAGACGCGGAGGCTTGCCAACCGTGGAAACTCACTTCTCACCGTGCTGGAGGCTGCAAGTCTGAGACCGGGGCCAGCACAGCGAGGTTCTGCTGGTGGCCTGCTTCCAGCTTGCAGACAGCCCTCTTGTCGTACTTTCGAAAGGTGGAGAGGCTACGCAGGGTCTCCAGGGCCTCATATCACCTCCCTAAGCTCCAGCTCCTACTACCATCATCTCAACACGTAAGCTCGGGGAGACACACGTGCAGGACACAACAGTTGGGATCCATTCAGTCTTTCCCTGTAAATGTAATGTTAGCGGTGGTTTCCATATCGAGTCTTCATGAAGCTGAGACAGTTTACTTTCATTCCTAGCCTGTTCTCATTGTCACGTGGGTATTGGATTTGCCAAATGTCTTTTCTGCACGAGTTGATATGATCACGGGGTTTTTCTCCTTAAAAATAATGTGGTGCATTGCCATCATTGATACGTGAATACTGAACCAGCCCCTTTCACACCCAGAATAACCCCACTTGGTCACAGTATACGATTTCTTTCACGTATTGCCGGATTCCAGCTGCCACCATCCCGTTAAATAATAACTCTCATGTATTCACGCAGGAAGTTAGTCTGTTGTGTGTGCGTGTGTGTGTGTGCGTGTGTCTTTGTCTGGCTTTGAGAACAAGGTCATGTTAAGGTTCCTAGGAAGAATTAAAAAAGTTTTCCCTCCTCCTCTTTTTTCTGGAATAGCTTGTGAGGAGTAAGTATTGATTCTGAAACATTTGGTAGAAACCCCCAGCAAAACCCTCTGACCCTCAAGATTATCCAGGGCTGAGGAGTGATAAAAATTTGATTTTCAAGCAGCTTCCAGGACTCTTCAAATGACCCATTTACTATTGAGTGAGTTTTGATGGCTTGTGGTCAGGTCAAGGTCATACGTGCGGAACCATTTGCAGTCTTCCCGTCCCTCTCTGAGGGCTACGAGGTGTGAGGGGATACCCTCAGACGTGTGCGATTTGTGTCCTGTCCCGTTTGCTCTCTGTCTGTCTTATCACATGTTCCTGGAGTTTACTGAGGGTTTTAACGACCCGCCTCATTTCCCCTTACTTTGCTCTATTGCTCGTTGTCAGCTGCATTGGTTTTAGGTGTTTTCTTTATTGCTCCCTCTTTTTGCTTGCTTTGGGTTGATTCTCCTCTTGACATTTCTCGAGGCAGGCATGTCTGTGATCGCCGTGAGCATCTCTCCTCACTGTTCGTTCCGTGGTGTCCGGGGCCCTACCTCAGCTCCCCGAATGTCCACGCACTGTGGTTCTGGTTTTCCTCAATACAGTTCTCACTGGTTTCCTTGGAATCGTCCTCTTTGGACTACTTTGGGGCTATTCAAAATTGTATTTTCTTGTTTTTCTCAGTTTCCAAGTGTTTGTGGGTTTCCCTATTCCGTATTTTAGGTAGTTAGATATTTAGATTACTACTTTCCTTTTACCGTGGTTGGAAAACCGTTTTTGAAATCGGTGAGAAATGGGTGAGAAATGTGTGTCATCTACGGTGGGGGGGACACTATCCTGGGCCACGGGGGCACGGAGTGAGGGGTCGGCACACTAGCGGCCTGCAAGAGGGCTGGGAGGAGGGGGGTGACAGCGAGTGACCTTCTGGCCCAGAGTCTCCACTACAGTTTTACAGAGCAATGACCAGTCCAACTTCTGAGACTTAGACACTGAGGACCAGGCCAATCCGGCCCCCAAGCCCCAGGGCCTCGGCTCTCCTGCTGCACCCCTGCCACGGCAGACAGCAGTACATGCCCCACACAGGCACCGGAAGGGGGACACTGGGATTTTTCTCCTTTTATGGAAGACAACAGCATCACTCAGGTCAGGCGAGCCACCTCCCCGGGAGGCAGGTGTCCCCAGACCCCACCTACTACTGGATTTTGTCAACCAACCCAGACGGCCGATGTTTTAGCGCCCAGTTCCGAGAAAACGAAGGATTCCGGGTCGGGGGAAGTACGTATGACCTAGGTCCCCCTGCGGGAAAACGAGGGTTAATGTTCACAAGGATGAGGTGTTTCCCTGGAGCAGCTTGGAAAGAACGACGGTGACCACAGGCACAGCCCGGCGGGCCCGGCTCGGGACAAGACAGCTCAGCCGACAAACCCAGGTGTCCGAACGCGAGTTTACTCCGTCCCAAGGAATGTGTGTGTGTGTTCTGCACCCTTCTACTCTAATAAAAAGTAGGGCAAAAACAGGATTTCTGCAAAAGGACAAACAATCATAGTTCCTTGTTGGTTGTGAGCATCAGAGGACGCACCGGGATGCTGTCCCAGGCTGGAAAGGGCAGGCTTCGCCGCGTGGTCTTCCAGAAGCCCAAGCCTGTGAACTCACCCAGCAGGACATTTTCACTGTCTGCAAGATCTCCAGTGGGGGTGGGATCTGAGGGGGCGACACAGACCGTGGGAAGACAGCCCTGCTCGGGATGCAGCTGAGCTCTTAGGACAGTCTCCAGTCCCCAGGACTCTAAGTGGTGGCATCACTTTCTTTGAGGGGCTAGCGTAGAGGTGAGAAGGTGTGGGGAGGTGTTTCGAAGCCAACAACATAATGCACAACAAGCAGGAACGGCACCGACGTGGAAAGCGACGGGAGCGCCTGCCTGTCAGCCACACACTCCATCCAACACCCAGCCCGGGCAGCACCTTTCCGCAGATGTCCAATCTGAAGTGTCTTTAAAATACTATTCAAAATATTATTTTAAAACTATCTAAAAATTATTCAATATTTATGTCCTTTAAAATAATATATTTTAAAATCTTTTTTTTTTTTTCATTTTAAAATAACGCATTGTTTAAAATACACTGTGTTCCAAGAGCAGGGGTCCGACTCCGACGCTGATGCTGACTCGCTGAAGGCCGGGCAGGGGGAGAAGCCGTCTCCTCAGAGAGCCCCGCGCCTCACCCCCTCGCCACCAGGGAGGGCGGCTCTCAGAGGCACGACAGGCAGACCTTCCATTTGGTGACTCCCCACCGTGTTGCCAGGGATGAGGGTCTCCTGAGACACGGGTCTGAGTCCTGACAAATGAAGGAGCTGATCCCTTTCTAACTTGACCCTGGGGGTGTCCATCAGGCTCGTGCTGCCTTGATGCTGCCCACCGTCTTGCCGTATCCCCAACATTGTTCTCCAAACAATTTCATTGGGTCCTTTCTCCCCAGCTGGTGACAGCTTCTGGTCACTGAAGACTTCCAGCCACCAGAGAGGACTCCTCTGGGATCTCCTGCCTCATGCCTAAGCCCAGGCGCTCTGCCCCTGCCCCTGATCACCGTGCTCCCCTCCACCTGGCGCCACACCTCCTTGGGGGTCAGACATTTGTGAAGGATTCCCCTGAGCATTTCTCAGCAGCACGCAGACATGCTTGCCCATCTGCAGACACCGGACACTTGTGTGCACATGGGACCCAGCACTCCATGCCAGCCTTCTCCCCCTTTCTCTCATTCCCTTTGAGAAATCTCTCCAAATGTCCTCCTCCCCGTTTGCAACCCCTCTCATCCCGTTGTCTAGTGACAGTTGTCTAGTTGTCCCCAGTGGCCAGCCAGAATGGCCACATTCATTGTGTTGCTGCCGCTAGAGACCAGCTCCATCTTCCTCCCAGATGCCGCATGTGACACAGGGAACCTGTCCCTGCTCCCGAAAAGCTCTCTGAATTGGCTGCTATGAGGGATGCTACTCTCACTGACCACAGGTGTAAGCACCTACTTCGTGTACAGCACCGCGTTAAGTACTTTGAATTCTGCTGTGTCCTCGTCTGCTTTGCAAGGAAGAAAACCCTTAATTTTGGTGAAAGACCAACGTGTTCATAACTGTTTTCCACTTGGGGCACATCAGCTTCTGAACTGAGAATCACTTTGCAATTTAAAATGGCCCTGAAACTCCCCGTTGCTTTGAGGAATAATTCTTAGATCCTGCTGGAGTTTTCATCAGCTTCTCGGCGAAAGCTTCTCACACCGATGAAAATGTCATAATGACAGTAACAGAGGAAGGTAAGATTGAAGTTTGACGAGGCTCCCTGTGTCACACTGCTCCGTCACTGCTCGCCCCGGACCTGTGTCCTCACGGTAAAGTAAGGATGGTCCCGGAACATCACTTATTAATTCCTGCCCGTGATGAGACCAGAGACTCGACTCGGTTCCTCGCTCTGATTCCTCCCCGTCCTCCCAGACAACACCTCCTGGCTCCATGGCAGGGAACGAGGCTCCTGTCCCTCTGCCCAGCCTGGCCTGTGCAGCACCCTGGTCCCAGCAACTGCTTTCAGCCTGGGGTGGGCCGTGCTGATGAACTGATCTGTCGGCTTGGCCAGACCACCGTGTCTAGGTTTGCTGAAACACGGGTGGGGATGCTGCTAGAAGACATACTTCGACATGATTCACACTTAAATCAGCAGACTTTGAGGAAAACAGCAAAATGACCCTCAGTACCATGGGTGGGCCTCGACCAATCCGTCGAAGGAGTTGAGAGCAAGACTGTGGTTTCCCGTAGAAGAAGGAATCCTGCCTCGGGATTGCAGCACGAAAACCCGCCTGAGCCCTGGGCCTTCAGTCCTGCGGATTTCAGGCTGGAACTCCCCCTACCCCCACATCTTCCGCCTACAGCTGGCTCCACAGACTTCAGACTTGCTGTCCCCACAACCGTGTGGGCCAATTCCTTAAAATAAGTATCACTGGGGGTGCCTGGGTGGCTCAGTCAGTTGAGCATCTGACTCTCAATCTCAGCTCAGGTGTTGATCTCAGGGTCATGGGTTCAAGCCCCACATTGGGCTCCGCGCAGGGCACAGAGCCTTAAATACGTACATATACACATGCGTCTCCCTCTTCCCCGTTTCTCTCTTCAGCACAGTTTCTCTCTCTTTGCGTGGGGAGACTGTGCGTGAGGGTATGTTACGAATGTGCATCCTTGCACGGGAGTTCTAGACACACAGACGTTCTGCGGGCTCTGACGCGCTGGACAGCCCGGACCAGTGCGGCTGGCTTCATGTGTGTAAACACGCTCTGAAAACACACACATCTGTGCCCTCCACCGTGCGTGAGGGCGGATGCCCTGGGACCCCCAGCGAGAGGGCTTGCACACCACAGAGGGTGTGTTGGAATGGTGCCGCGGGCTCAGTGGCCTCCAGGAGCCAGGTCTATGTAACCCCAACTGTCCACTCCCATCACAGGCTGTGACAGCCCGAGGCAGAGGCAGGAGCTCTGGACTGGGGGCCGAGGTGGGGGAGCGGGTCCGCATCCTACCGCCCACGGGCAGCCTGCGTGGGGCAGCGTGGTTGTCCCCCAGTAGCCACCCAAACACATTTGGGTTCCAGTGCCCCCCAAGACAGAAATGAGAGTGGACATATTTAGCCATTTATTAGAAACTTAAAAAACCATTTTTCCAAACAATTCTGGATGCACAAATACTTAGAAAATAGCGCAGGGACTTCATAGGCCTTGAGCCAACTGCCCCGAATGCCGGGGTCTTAGGTCATCCCTGCAGGACACGGAGCACCTGCTTTCCTCAGGTTCCTTGGACGCCCACAGAAGCTCATCATGGCTTAGGACACCGACAAGGATATCCCCTTACGTGTCGTTATAACCCGTCAGTCTGGGAGGGGGAAACACTCCAGTTAAGATGATTTATTCAGGAGATGGTAAGGGTGAGGACAGCCACGGTGGGGGGGGGGGGGGGGTCTGGGGTCTCCTAGAGGTCAAAGGAGGGGCTCAGAGCCGCCACTGGAGGGGGGTGAGCCCCTGTCCGAGGACCAGGTGGCTGGGCTCCTGGGAACGGACTCAGGTGAGCTCAGCACCCGAACCCCCGCTGCGACCCTCCATCTCATCGTGTCTCCAGATCTGCGGGCGCTGTCCCCAGTGTCCTCTCAGGGTCAGACCAGCATGTGGGTTCATGGCAGATGCCAGGGGTGGACGCCCTTCGGGGCCTGTGACGTCAAAACCACTCCGTGCCGCCATGTCACAGGCCTCGGGCTCAGGGCTGTCCCCGCACCAGCTGGTCCAATGGGCAAATGTGCTCTGAGTGCTCAGGTTTGAGAGGAAGCTGCTGCTGTTGAAGCGCCCCCAGCCCACAGGGAGACAAGTGGGCCCGGGCTCTGGGGCGGGACCCCCGCCAGACCATCACTGCCCACTGGAGTGCTGCCGCGGATACCCGAGGCGTCCATGTGCTGTCCCCCAACAGCTCCCAGCGCTGCATCCTGGGCAGACGGCCTGCAGGCTGTGGGAGAGGAGAGCAGCTTTCAAAGGCAGAGTAACAAGAAACAGAGAAGTGCTCCGTGTCCAGCTGCTCGGGACAAGCACGGAGTCCGGATGGAGGAGGCAGGATTGACAGCTCCAGCGCAGGGGGATCGCACACTCTGACCCCAACATCCCCAGGCCCTGGAGGGTCCTGTGTGCATGGGTTCAATGTCTGTCATAAGAAAAGGGTGAGAACCCAAACAGGGACTGTGCGGGACACCCTGGCTGCTCCCGTCCGCCGTCTGTAAGCAGCAGCCGCGTCTCTGCTGAGCCCTCCCCGCATGTGTATTCTCCGCTCCTCCTGATCTCCAGCCTCAGCCCAACACAGGTCATCCCATGGAGCCCCTGTTCCAGGGGTCCTGGCTTTCTGGTCCTCTCCCAGCAACAGACTCTTCCCCGCGAAGCAGCCTCTGACCATCACACCTGCCCCACCCTGATGTCGTCCCCGAGGCCCCCTGAGAAGGACGTCACCTTCTCCAGCCCCCGGATACCCGTGCCTCCCCTGTGCCCTGGCCACCTGCTCTACACCTCCTGCCTCCATGGCTCCATCCTACTGATGGGAATGCCAACCGGCCCTCATCTGTACCTACTCCTGCTCGCCAGGGACAGTTTCCCTTGGGCCACCTCGTCCAGGCGCCTACCTTCCCCCACTCGGTCCCCCGCTGGGCTGTATGGGTCCTTCCGCTGAGTGTGGCCTCCCGTGGCCCAGACATCTGTGGCTCATCAGCTGTGTGACAGCCTGGCGATGTCGCCAACCCTCTGAACCTCTGCGACTTCCTCCAGACACATCAGGATAATCGAAGCAAGTGCTTCGGGTGGTAGAAGGATAATCCGCACACGGAGCTCTCGGAGAGCCCGGCGCAGACCCCACTGCCACGAGCATGTCCGCTGGTGTGGCTGCCCCGCCCTCCCCGGGCCGTGAAACCCACCGGGGCCAGAGTCGTCCCTGCAGCCCCTTCAAATAGCGCAGTGTGGCCGCATGGTTTCTGGCAGACGCCAACGAGGGAGGGAGGAAAAGCAGAAGGTAACTCTCCCCCACGCCGTCCAACCACCCTTCATCACGGGCTTAATCACGACACAGAATCCACAAAGCCCACTTCCTGCAAGAGTGCGGTGACCAACGCCAATCCGTGCCGAAAATACCTGCGGAGGTACCCGGTAGCCTCTCACGGAATCGAGCGACCGAGCCAAGCGGACGTAATTGCTAAACTCTCCGCTCCGATAACACTGTCTTTCCATAAACATTTGTTTTAAAAAAATCATGAGGCAGTGGAACAACTTCTGAACGGGAAAAGTCTCTGCTCTGCCAAGAAATGCCAGAAGATTCCTCAATTCTCCATCTCTGCTGAAGAAACGTCTTAATCACGACCACAAGCCTCTGGAAAATGCCTGTGTCTGTCCAGACACATTCCTTGATGCTAAGAGTGACTTCAGGGCTGCCTGACCTTTCCTCCAGCTCCCCACGCAGGAATCGCGTGGGACGGAGGAGAGGCAACCACCGCGTGGCGCCAGCCCGGGCACCCCACCACCGTGTCGGCCACGTGGCCACGCCAGGTGCCGGGAAGTGGCCCCAAGGACAGCACTGGGCAGCGTCCCCCCTGAAGAGACCTTGTGCCCTGCAGAGTTCACTGCGTTTGTGAGTCTGCAGGGAATCGGCACTACGGGGCCACTTTCTCGCTCCCCCGAGACCACCACCCTGACCCTCCTCTGAGGGTCCGGGTCTCAGTTCTCCACGTGCTCTACCTCCTCCGCGGCACCCGGAGACCGCGGCTTCTCTCCTCCCGGAGTTTCGACCTTCCTTCCTTCCAGTGGAAGTGCTCTTGTCGGGGCCGTGGACATACCTGACTTGACGACAACCCACGGGAAGTGTTAGGTCTCCGCCAGCCCAGCGCCTACGTCCGACCACCTACGTCCGACCGCCCTACGTCCGATCATGGGGTGGGGGGTTCCTCTGGGCCTGCTCTCAGCTCCGTATCGGGATAACAGCAATTTCAGCCGCGGCATCCCCCAAATCAAACTATATCCCCGAGCCCCCGCCCGGTATGTGACGCGCCCCTAGGAACCTCCCCTCCCCCCAGCAGGAGCGCCGTGCTGGCTGGTGATGCCAGGAGCCCGCCCTGCCCCTTCTCTCTGCCCCCTGTACCCTAGGTTTTCTGCAGACAAGCATTCTCGGAATAAGGTTTTCGGAGCTGTTTGTCAGCCCTCGCTGGAACAAAATCTAATTTGATTCATCAGCATCTTTCAGAGAAGTCCCGTTTGATGCCGGAGTGTCACATCCACTCTCTCTGTCTTGAACAGGTAAGTGGAAGTGACGAGGCTGGAATCCATGCCTGAGGCAGCGTCCCGCTGGGCAAACTCCGCCTGTGATTGAAGGCATCTCCCGGCTCAGCAGACTCGAGGGCGAGGGCTGAGCCCCATGCAGTCAGGCAGCCACTCAGCAAACAGCGCTCGCGTCACCCAGGCTGTATGTAGCGAACAGAGACCTCGTGCAGCACCTTTCTAGCTCCACGGGGCATGGGGATGACCCAGCGAGCCCTCCAGGGCTGCGGCCGCGTGTGTCGGGGCGAGCGCCCGGCAGGGCCGCAAAAGGAGCATCGTGTGAACGCTCTGGAGGTAGCATGTAACTTGCCTCATTCCAGAGCTCAGGAAAATCATTCTCCAGTTCACTGGTTGGGCTTTGTGTTGTTGCTGTTGTTGGAAATGGAAGATCAAGCAGAGAGCGAGGAAGTGCGGCCCCGGCGTGGCACGGATCCCGGCCGTGGGGGACCCCGGCTATTCCCCGTGGGGCACTTCAGAGGGCAGTGGAGGATGCACGAAGGAAGAAAGGCTCCTGCCCGTGAGCGTGGCTGCAGGACCACGGAGCCCCCAGGAGGGCTGCAGGGGTCCGCGTCCGGGGCTAGAACAGCTTCTCTGTGGCCGGCAAAGAGTAGCAAAAAAGAGAGATACTTGAAGAGAGAAGGATGGGGAGAGCCCGGGGAATGCATGCTTCTTGCCTCCCGGACCTAGATCCACTGACAGGACAGGAGCAGATTTCAAAGCACACATTTGCATCAGAAGGAAAACCAGAGAGGCCTCTCGGAAGAGCAGCCAATGGGAGGCCCTCGTGCAGCTGGTATACAGATGGAGTCTAATTGATGCAGAAACCGGAGCGAAGAGTTCTCAGGTAACCATGCACCGGACAAAGCCACCAGGGCAGTAAGAACTGTCTTCCAAACACAAAGCACTGCATTAACCATCCAGCTGGGGGCCCGGCCCCTTCTCCTTCATCACCAGAACATCCAGATTTCATCTGGACACGGTGCTGGTGCTGGGGAAGCCAGACAGCATCTCTGAGCCACGGCCTGCTGGAGGAGGGAGGCCTGGCCCCTGCACACCGTCCCAGCCTCTCTGACCGACCCCTGAGCAGTTAGGGTTCTCCTCCTCCAAAGTCACCACTCCCTCGACCGAAGCCACCAAGCGAGCGGGCCACCCCCTCTTGACAAGGACCACCCTGAACAGATCTGCAGCTTCCAACAGGCGTGAGGAGTCTGCTCCCTGTTCCAGAGGAAGCAGAGTTTTTTGCAAATTAAAAAGATGTTCTAAAAACCCACAGACAGGCTGAGAAGCCGCCTTTGAGAAAACAGACTAGTGAGCCCTCTGCTGCTCCCCCTGCTTGGGTGCTCGCTCTCTCTCTCTCTGTTAAATAAATAAATAACATCTTTAAAATTTTTCCAATTTAATCAACACATAAATTAATGAAGTGGGTGTTCTTTTCAGTCCCGAGTGCTCTCCTTTGATTCCTCAGCCCCATCGCCTCTGGTAAGTTACTCAAACAGCTGCTGGAACCCATGTCCACATCATCTGCACCTAGCTGAAGGGGCCGGACCCAGCAGCAGGCACGCCCCCCACCCCAGCCCACCCTAGACCGTGACAGCTCACCTGTCAGTCCGCCAGGCACGCGAGGCCCCGCTCCCCGCCCTCACGAACATGCTCCCAGGGGCTGGTGTCACCAAGGCAGTACTCCGTGTCTGCACAGCCGCCCGTCCGTCCAAGTCCACGTGTCCGTGTCCTTCCGTGTTTGCAGCACACTTGCTCAGGTCCCAAGGACAAGCTGTGGCCCAGAAGTTGGCTGATTTGAACGCAGGGGTCGTGAAGGGCGAAGCCTACAGGAAACCTCCGGCTTCTCCGACTTCCGCACGCATTTAAACCACATGGTCTTTTTAAAGCGGAGATGACTTTTCAGGACGTGTCATGTGCTGTGGGCACTCTCTGAGGGAGGACATTTCATTCTCCAGGCGCCGTGGGTGCCGGTCCCTGACGGTGTCACCTCTGCAAGGGTGGGGCGCTCCGTCCACAGTCACTGAACTTTCTAGTCGGCAGAGATTTGAGGGTCGATGGTCTTCACGTGCAGCTCAGAAACGGTGACGGGTGAGACAGCATCACAGGGTCTCGGCAGAAACTCGGCCTCTCGTCCTGGACGCTCTGCCGGCTGGGGAGATGCTGCCAGAAGGGACTCTCCACCTGCAGCCCCAGGCATCACGACGGAGGTCTGGTCAGAGCTCCTCTGTGAGCCGCTCAGAAACGAGAGACCCTCCCCTCGCCTGGGGTGACAAACCTACTGCTGAGACATATCTTTGGTTCCTTAAAAAAAGAAAGTCGGCATTTGTATCTGCACTAAGAACTGGAGATCTCTGAGCCCCTAGAGTGGGGCTGGAGTGACCTTGAGCCAACTCTGGTCGACGCGTGTCACAGCCCTGCTCCTTGGTTCCGGCCCTCGCCCGCTTTAGGGGTGTCCCACGATGAAGCAGACACAGCCTCTGGCCTCACACGGCTTTCTCTCCAGCACGTGTCAGTCTGTCACCCCAGCGCCGTCTGCAGCAGTGACGTGCGTGCTTGTGGTGGACAAGTGAGCCGCTGCAGCCTGGGGAGCCGAGCAAGCCCCCCCCCCCACCCCCGACCAGCACTGGCCGGGCCCTGCACAGCGGCTTGTGTTTTGCTGGACATCAGAACTCAGAGACAACATTTCTGTGAGTCAGTGACAGGCGGGAGCACGCCAGGTCGATAAACGATGAGTTTTCCATAACCAGAACAGTTCCAAGATGGAACAGACTTCTTCCCAGAATGAAGAGGTGCCGGCCGACAGCAGCCAGCACCAGGCACAGCCCTGGGACCGATGCTGGCAGCCTGGGTGCTGCTGCTCCCTGTGCTGGGACGTCGCTGGGACACTTGGAACGTGTCCCTGCTTGGGACCTCCGCTCTTTGCTCAGACAAGGGCTGCCGTGCCTTCATGCCTTCCTTCCTCTGTCTCGGACTCCAGAAGACGCTCTTTCATATCTGCTCAGGGAGCGGGTACACGTACTGTGAGGAAAGCACGCTGAAAATCACCGAAGTTGAGGCTACAAAAGTGCTCCTTTGCTGACGGCGTATACCAGGATTTTGCTTCAAAATGCACCGTTTATGATGATAGAGAGATGATAAAACTGCTAAAATGATGGGGATCCCTGGGTGGCTCAGTTGATTGAGCATCTGACTCTTGGTTTCGGCTCAGGTCATGATCTCAGGGTCGTGGGATCGAGCGCCGTGCAAGGCTCTGCGCTCAGAGGGGAGTCTGCTTGGGAGTCTCTCTCTTCTTCTGCCCCTCCCCACACTTCGCTCTCTCTCTCTGGCTCTCAAAAAAAAAAAAAAATTGTGAAAATGAGTTGAAAGGAATACAAATCTTTGTTCTAAAAAAAGCCCTTTCTGAGAAATATACAAAGAACAAAGGAAATGCCTCACTATGCTCAAGTATTTTAAAGGCTGACAATAAGTGATACTTCGAACCGGAACCGTCCCCTGTTCACACTCTCAGGCAGAGCGCTGTGAGGTCCTGGTTAGGAGCCCAAGCTCACATGACAGAAACGTGTGTAACTGCTCTCAGAGGGTCAGCTAGGCCCACAAACATGTGTCATCATGGCTCTGTCCTGCGGGGGAGATGTTGCTACTGCCTGTGAATGGGGGTGAAGGAAGACCCGGGCTGCCAGGCGCTCTCAACGGCGGTCCCCAGCCCCCACCCTGGGTTTTATTCTTGTCGGAGGGAAGCCAACAGCTTCATGGAAAAACTTGCCCCGGAATTGCATCCTGAAAGGGATGAGTGGAGTGGATCGTCAGGGTCATGAGGCAGGTGGCAAACTCGGGGTGCGGTTGGGTGGGCTGTGTGTCGACGTTCCCACAGCCCCGCTAACAGAGAATGCGGGGAAAGGGCCAAGAGAGACGTGCGTGTTGTGTTGCAGGACAGACCTGTGTGCATGACAGGAGGACCCGACCCAGGGCCCTGACGGAATCCCGGGATTCTTAATCACCTTTCAGGGCCAGGAGGCTCTGTTCCACTCCACATGTTTTCCCATGAAATGTTCCAGTGAGGTTCTTAATAAAGGAAAAGGTCAGGAGTTCGCGGCAAGAGAGGGACCGTAACATGTGTCTCTCTACTTGCTCTCCTCCAAGGTTGCCATTGGGATGAACGACGGAAAATGCAGCATCGGAAAACTCAAAACGGTGTAGGGAACAACTGATCCATGAGCAAGAAGCGGTGAGGAACCGCTGCCGGAGACAGCACAGATGGGCTCAGTTTGGAGGGCGTCCGAGGAGATGAACACAATGAGGCCATGAGGCTCTTGGTGAAGGGACTCGAGGAACCGTCTGACATATCCAAGGAAAGCTGGGTGTTGCCCTCTAGCCTCTGAATCCAGAAGGACCTGGACCCCACGGGGTACAGGGAAATCTCAGGATCATGGATGAACTGTCCACCCCATCAAGCGGGTGCCCCGAGTGGACGGATGCCAACACCATCCCAGAGCACAGACGCCCGGCGTATCTCCCTCGGTTGCAGCCCAATCTTACAGCCAAAGTCAGTCCCATAATGATGAAAAAGGGACTGCAAAAAGGAAACTGCATTCAAAGAAGAGTGACAGCCCCATGAATCTAAGGACACAGTAACTAGGGACACCCCTAGGCTAACAGAAAGCTCCTATGGGGTGGACACAGCATTACTACCACCTAAATCACAACAAACTTGAGGAGGAAGGAACAGTAAAATCCAGGAAGCAAGACTCGAGTCGAGAGAAGCAGGAATGCTAAGTTAATGCAATGACAATGGCAAGATGAAGCTGACGGACTTGGGAGATTCTGAGTGAACGTGAGGGATGGATGTAAAATCTCGAGAAAAATGGGCAAATGTATAAGCGCAATTCCAGAAAAGTCACAGAGCGAGAACAGATCCAGGAAAGCCATGACAGTTCTCATGATGAGAAAACTGAAGAACGGAACCAAACAAATAACCAAAGAAACAGTTGAAAAAAATCTGTGCGCCAAAGAAAGATTCAAATACCAGGTCCAGGCGAGATTTAATGGGGGAAAAGGAGACAACGCTGGCAGCCTTTAGGCGAAGAAAACAGTCATCTAAAAAACAAGCACTTGTTTATTTCTTACTCTACAACACGAACATTTATAACAAAATGGCACATGTTTAAGACAGTTTTGAGGAGAAACAATCTTAATTCTAAATTCTTTACACTGGATTTCTCATGAATAAAGACAAAAGAATGACATTTTCAGATATCCAGGGGGCATAAAACATAGACATGCATGCTTCCTGGAAAACACCACCTAAAAATTAGCAGCAGCCAAGCAAGATTAACCAGGACACAGAACTCACCATGGTGAGTTTTGAAAGGAAATTGTGTAAAGAATGAAAAACAGTTACTTTTAATACTGATGTTTGCTTTAATTTTTGTTGAAAATCCAATGCAAGGAACAAAATAATTCTTGAAAGGGGAAGTTAAATAATGTCAACTTTAAAAAGAGCTCATTTTGAGCTAGCCCTAGTGGAACAATAATATCAAGAAATATATTGGGGCACCTGGGTTGTTCACTGGGTTAAACCCTCTGCCTTCGTGTCAGGTCATGATCCCAGGGTCCTGGGATCAAGCCCCATGATGGGCTCTCCGCTCAGCAGGGAGCCTGCTTCCCTTCCTCTCTCTCTGCCTGCCTCTCTGCCTACTTGCGATCTCTGTCAAATAAATAAATAAAATCTTAAAAAAAAAAGAAATATAATGAAAGTAATGATGGAGGAGCAATTAAGAGAAATAAAGCTTGTTTAAAATATATTTATTTATATATGAGGCAGAGAAAGGAATTTAATAAGCTGAGTGATTGTCAATACTGGGTATCAGAGGAAAAGAGTCTTCAATATTAGAATTGAAAAGAATACATAACTTCCAGAATATTAGAGAAACATATTAAAAATGAGACGCCCACTTAGCAAAAAAGAGGAAAGTGGGGAGAGAGGAGACGTGATAAAATTGAAATAATATCAGTACAATTCATAGATTACAATAGATATAAGTGTGTTATATTCTCCTACTAAAAGTGATTATACATTGAGGCAAAAATGAAATCAATTTCCATTTGTAAAATATGCACATAACCAAAGGAAGATGTGGTTGACTGCACAAGCTGTCCCAGCTCTTCAGCATGGGTTCTACCTGTGCCAAGGGGCAAGCCCCCCAACTGTGGGTCACATGATTCCCCAACCCTGGGCTCCATCACGTGACCTGACTTGGCCGAGGAGACACTAGATGACAAGAAGAGTCCTGGCAATTGCTCATCATGACATGACAGAGTCCTGGCAATTGCTCATTGTTCCTGTGCTCTGCCATCAGCAGGAGAGCTTGCCTCTGCTGGCCCACTAGTTCCAGAAATAGGATGAGGACAATGTGCAGCAGAACCACCCCAGGGTGATCCTAGCCCTGCTCAGACAGCCGTCGGCCGACCCCTGGAACCATGAGTGACCCCCACAAGGTCTGCTTGGAGGAGCGGAAGCCCCAGATGCAGGAAACAAATTGTTACTGTTGCATGTCACGGACTGCAAGTTATCACCCAGAGAAAGCCGACTGATACATTAGATCAGGCTTTTTGAACTTGGGTGCCATTGGGACTTGGAGTGGGATCATTTTTACTTAATTCTGTCAAGAAACAGACTTCAAATGACATTACAGAACACCCCAATGACTGCAGAACACGGGGCCCTCTTTGCTCTCTCTATAACTTCCCCCCGAAGGCAATCTATAATTATTTATAAATAAAAAGTAACAAACACACACTGCATGTTTATGGCTCATATCCTTCCATAAAACCTCATGGAAAGGACAAACCGACGACCAGCCGAGTTGCCTTCCATGCTGAGTATCCTGCGGGCCTTACTTGAACTGCTTCTGGGTTACTACTGTTGCTCTGCCCCTTCCCTTTTTAAGTAACTGATTTGGATTAAATTAATGCTTCCTGGCAACACAGCAATCTTAAACAGAAGCATAAATTTGGTCTTGGAAGTTGCGAGGCAGTGCTAAGGAATGATGTTTTACCCACATGATCCAGAACACGCTTGCATTTTCATTCTGCCTATGTCATGTATTATCAGAATGAAGAGACAAAAAAACACTAATTTTCAGAAATTTTACAAGATTCTGAGAATAACCGCTTCCAAATGAAGAAACACATCATGTCAAATCGAGCTCAACTGCATAACATATTTACTGTTTTAGTCTTGGTGTCCTCCGTGGATGTTCCAACCTTTGAAAGGGTGGTAGACTGAAGCAATGAAAGACACAAGATAATGGTATCGTGCACAAACACTCTTGAGCGATACGATATTTTTAAAAGCAAAATACAGGGCTACCCGTATTCACTATAGACACTATTTTTGTTTTCATGCGTGTGTGAGCATCTGTGAGTCAGAAGATAAGCTGGTGTGTTGGTCGTGGGTTTTGCCTGTGTAGTAGTATGACCTACTTTTATGTAACTTGCATAATTTTACATGGTTTTCTAATGTGTGAGAAAGAGCATGCATTACTTGGACCAATCATCACATTGTTCAAAACAGATTATGAGACAATTATTCTTTACATGGTCATGGTCACACACTCCACCTTCCCACGCTGGACGTCCCCAGCCCCCAGCCTCCAGAATGTCAGCTTTCCTGCTGACATATTTATTTTTAACTATGCTTCATACAACCCAGGTGATGGAAAAACCTTCGGATTTGGGGCACCTGGGTGGCTGAGTGGGTTAAGCCTCTGCCTTCAGCTCAGGTCATGATCTCAGGGTCCTGGGGTTGACCTCCGCATTGGGCTCTCTGCTCAGCAGGGAGCCTAATTCCTCCTCCCTCTCTGCCTGACTCTCCACCTACTTGTGATCTCTCTCTCTGTCAAATAAATAAATAAAATCTTAAAAAAAAAAACCTTCGGATTTGAAGAAAGACATATAGACACGGCAAGTGAGCTAGGGTTCCCCCCCACTGGCAGTTTCCCAAATGCAAATGCATCCCACACTTTCTGCAGAGTCCTCGAGGGACAGCAGGATGCCATCAGTGTCCCTGTACGGACCTCAGAGTGTCCAGGACACAGATGTGTGGCACAGCTCTTGGGATTAGCATGTGTTTAAGGAGCACATACAGTTTACTAGAAAGAACTCTCAGAGCCAGGTCATCTGAGAAGAAGGGACAGAAAACCTGCCCAGGGAGGAGAGAATCCAGGGAGATGGTCAAGATGGGCAAAGGCCATGCCTTTCCCTGTTGAAAATACTAGCAATGTAACACTGTAGGCAAATAATTAGACATAACTTTTCACTGTATATGTACAACAGTTACTCTATAGCAGAAATCAGATGTCGTGCATAATTTTCTTCCAAATATGTTTCTTTAAATGTACCAGTAAATGGCGTATTGGGAAGACATTCCAGCGTTTACCAAGTCACCACGGGAGTCAGCTTTGGAAATGGAGATTTCAGTGTTCCCCGCCCTCCAACCCAGAGTGTGCTTTTAAAATAATGATCTTGTTTGTATTCTGTGCCTTAATGTAACATTACCAAAGTAAAGAACACACACAAAATCCATTTACCAGGCCAAGAAGACAACGCACCTGGTAACCAACCCTGTTGTGATGGTCTCGGTTTATTTGGGGGCATAACTGCAGGGCAAAGTGCAGGCAGAAATCTGTAGAGGAAGAGCTTGGGTCCAGAGAGCCTGGGAACACAGGGCTGGGTCCTCGCTCCGAGGCCGTGCCATCCACCCAAGCTGAATAGAACAAAACTGACTTAGAACATGTCATGCTAGAGAATCTTGCCTGTCCTAAGATGGAAGCTGTCTCTAAGACCCCTGCTTCTCACTGAGAGTCAGAGCTCCTTGCAAACCCCCACGGGTGCACAGCTTTCCAATTCCCAACCCTGCGGATTTTGGATTACGGATTACGGACCAGCCCACACGCCTGTGTGTTTGCCTTTGGAAAACATGTTGTAACAATGCAGCCATGTGGTTAAATGTAACAAAGTTATATGCACGAAATAGTTACTTTGTACCTTAAATACATGGTATTTTAAAATAATGGTAAATTTATATTTTTAATTGTGTTTTATTATCAACAGGAGGAATGTGTGGGTGACAGGACAATGACACAATTTGCAAGGATGGCCTGACGGTCCTGTGAGTAACCGTCACCTAGCGGGTGCTGGAAAATGCCACCGGAGTTACCATAGAAACCGATGGAGATTTCTGAATAGAGTTAGGGACTTAAACCATCGTGGTGTGTTTCCTTTAAAACGCTGGTCCCACCTGGGGCGTGCGTTTCCATGGGAACGGGAGCAGTTGGCTGCTAGGCGATATAGGGAGATGGAGTGTTTGCTTCCAAGAGCCACGTTCTTACTGCAAACAGATTCAGTGTGATGATGCGCTATAGGAAAATTGAATATGTAGATACGTGCATTCTATTTCTATTGAATATGCATATATGTGTGTTTGCGCAGTGCCCTGCAGGAGGAGACCACAGGAACACGCCTGCAGTTGACAGAGGTGAGGTAACACGGACAGGGGTGGGGAGGTCACACCTCGGGGACCCCTGAGGTGTCGCAGCTGAGGGGCGTAGGTACCCGTAATTTGGGGGAAGGCCCAAGCAGATGGGGTTTCACTCTACACTGGATGCTGCCAGAGAGGTGGGCGGTTACGTGACTGGACAAAGAAGTGACTCTTTTGGTAAAAGGGGGATGATGTATTTTGTAAACTGCCCAGTGACTCGTGTCTGTGCACAGACACAATTAAGAAGTTGCCTTATTCCGTCTCCTTCTGTCATGGTCTCAGAGTAAATCGTCTGAGGTTTGTTTCTGTGGATAGTTTTTGTCTCATAGCCTAAGACGAGCCACAAAGTAGCTGTGAGTGTCAGGAGCTCCTTGGTAAGTAGGTGGATACATACAGACACGGATACACGGATACATGGATAGATGGATCATTAGATATCATAGATAGATACAGATAATAGATAGACATCATCAAGAGATAGTTAGGTAGATAGAAAATTAGTAGATAATTTCGTAGACAGATATAAATAGATAGATAATAGATATGATAGATAATTAGATAATAGATAGGATAGATAAGTAGATGATAGATACAGATAATTAGATAATAGATAGGATAGATAAGTAGATAATAGATATGATAGATAATTAGATAATAGGATAGATAAGTAGATGATAAATATGATAGATAATTAGATAATAGATAGGATAGATAAGTAGATAATAGATAAGATAGATCATTAGATAATAGATAGGATAGATAATTAGATAGGTAGTATAGGTAGATGATGGATGATAGATGATAGATAGGGGCCCTAAACAGTCACAAAAACAAATTCACGCACTTCCCAAGGTCCACGCTGTTAAGTGCTTTCTGTGGTCATCATGTTAAATTTATAAAGCTGGTAAAAGACAAGGGAAAATGCTTTTGACATGATGTTAAAAAATTGAAGGTAGGATAAAAAGACGCAGATACAGCTGTGGCCATGGGTACAGGTGCTTGCCCTAATCCAGAGGGGACACCTGCAGAATGGAAGGAAGCCCAGGCACTCTGTCCGGACCCAGCCTGGGCCTCTTGTGTTGCCGAGATAAAGACCTGAGTCCTCACAACGGCCTGGCCCCCCAACCCCGAGCTCTTACTCTCCGCCCAGTTCCCACGTCTGCCCTTCTGCTGGGACACCTCCCAGATGAGTCCCCCCAGCACATACCTGCTCTGCCCATTCTCCTGCCAACCTGCCTCTGCATTCACTTACTCATTATACAAAGCCTTATTCTTTCTCTCCCTCAATACAATCTAAGCGCAAGCAGGCAGTGGCCTCTACCCTCTTGTTCACTGACGGTGCTGGAGCGCCTGGAACAGCACCTACGGCCGGGGTGCCCGCGTCCTGAGCACCGGGAAACGCACGTACGAAAGTAAGGGGACTTAGAAGATACTGCTGGAGAAGTGCTTCTTACCAGGCTGTTGGGCTGATGGCTGATTTTTCTTCTGTATGTGCCACTTGGCTCTGTTTTCCACACACATACGTATATTCCGTTTCCTGCTCATCGAGAAAATAGTGCAATAACTGTATCCTTAAGATCGCACATGCCTTGTTTCATGGAACAGATATGGATTGAATTTCGATCCGTTCACCTTCGCGCACACACTGAGGACTTCTTCCTTAGTCGTAGAAAGTGCAGACAATGTAAGTAACGCGGCATCCCTGGGCCATTGGGGACCCGGCTGTGGGGCTTTCACCCGAAGGATGAGGCACGGAGGGAGTCCCGTGCTTGGACCTGGAGGAACTGGGTCTCGGGCGCGGCGAGTATCAGAACGGAGGAAGGCCGGGGGGCCGGGAGCCCTGCTCTGGTGTTGTTCCTCTTCCCGCATCCACCTGCCCCTCCCGCCTTGGCCCCCGGGAGCAGAATCCCCAGGCCAGCCTCTCTATGGCCAAGACCAGCCAGTTCTCTTCCCAGAACCACTCACGCCCCCCTTTAAGGGCCAGAAAGCTTTTATTCCAGTAATTCTCTACATCTTAGCAGGCAGGAAACAGAACACAACAGAACCCTGTCATTTGATAATAGGATCTTCCAGAAAAACGTCTTCTCCATCCTTGCAGGGTCCTGTGGGCATCTGTAAGTGTACAGTTAGAACAACTAGTGTCTGAGGGGCCCCTCTGTCGGTTAAGCGTCTGACTCTTGATTTTGGCTCAGGTCACGATCTCAGGGTCCTGGGGTCGAGTCCCGAGTCAGGCTCCGCACTCTATGGGGAGTCTGCTTGAGGTTCTCTCTCTCCCTCTGTCCCTCCCCACTGTGCTCTACATAAATAAATTAATTAAATCTTAAAAAAAAAAAATAAGAGCAACTGGTGTCCTTTCAGAACACTGGACAAGGGGGGCCGTCTGGGGGTGTTGAGGACACCCCCTCCTGATCTCTCGCTACGGTTCCCATTGGCCCTTTCTCGGCTATAATCCTCAGCGTTGAGGCCAGAGCTCACAGACTTACGAAGGCAGAGAAGAACCCCAGCCTCCCTCTTGCAAGGGGCAGGCAGTATTTTCGGAGAGTACGGGTGAGTTTGGACTCACGCAAGCAGAGTTGCAAGGGCTAGAAGTTTGCAACCTCCAGCATGTCGCGTCCCAACTCCTAAATGTTCCACTTTGAGACAAGAGCGGTGCTCCAGCATTAGGTCACTGGGTCACGGTGGCGTTCAGTGCAGACTCTGACCCCACGGCGGGTGCCTGGGGTGTGTTCACATCCCCCGTTCAGCTGCGAGTGCTGGGGACCTGCCTGGGAGTGGGAGTGAAAGTCCTGCTCCTTCCTCGGGGCAAATCTTGCAAACCGCAGGTGGCCCCCCAGGGGTCACCCAGGCCCCAGATTGCCTAAATCTTAATGTGCCCCCCCAGACCCATCCTGTCTCCAGAGCCCTTCCCATGGTCTCCTTGGAGCAGACTCTTAGCAAGCCTCTCGCTCGGGAAGCCCTCGCTCAGCACACCTGCGACGGGAGAACCGGACCCAGACGGGCCCCAAAGGGAGGCCCAGGGCCAGTGTGGACGAGCTCTAAGCAAGCAGAGAGGGTCTGCTCAACAGGACCCACCCGTCTCAAGGACATGCTGATCAAGGAAATGGGGCTTTATCACTGGACACCAGGAAGGTCCATTAGGACGGCATCGACATAAAAGAGTTATTTCAAAGAATCTCTAACTTGACCCTCGGCCCGACTCTTGCTGACTTCAGTCGTGGGGGGTAGGAGGTCTTCAACTCAGACACAAACATACTCCTCCGACAGGCTCCCCAACTTTTATAGGAGAAGGTCAGAGACGTCGGACAGACCTCCCGCATCCGAAGAGCCGGGAAACGCGGCTCCCGTGAGCTCCTAACACAGCGCTGTGACTCACAGGTTCACGTCCAGAGGACATTCCGGTTACGCACTCAGGACCCTCCCGCAGGAGCTCTTGAACCTCCCAGCAACGCTGAGCTGTGAGCAGTGACAGCCTCTCGCATGTTCCCTGATGGCATATCTTTCCTGGCATTTGCCCCCAAACGGGGGGCATGGAGATCAGCAGCGAGATCCCAGGCACCTGCCGGGGCCTGAGTGGGGCTGGGCTCACCAGCTGGGCTGCCACTCACCCAGGGGCGGCTCAGAGCTCTAAGCGAGGGCTGCGTGTCACGGCTCACCGAGGTCAGGCTAAGCGTGCAAGTTCCAACAAGGAAACTATGCACGTTGGAAATTACCTCTGACTCCCCGGTGGGTTTTCCTCTACTCTCGTGTTTCACGGAATGCGGAAAGCAGAGGCACCTGTGATCACCAAATCACAGCCTCGAGACTGCCCAGACCAGGCTGGCCAGAGTCAGACTCCCCACACAACACAGCTCGGCCTGCGTTTCAGCTCCTGGTCCAGCAGGAGATGCCCAGGTGTCTCCGGAGCCGACCTTCTGCCCCGGGCTCGGTGGTGCAGAACTCAGGGCTGAATTCACCGCGATCATTACAAACGTGATCTCTGCACTGACATTAACACGGGGTACAGAAGACCTCAACACCTCACCTTGCTGGCGCAGAGAAACACATCCCTTGGCCGGTGTGGTGTTTCTTCTTGTGACAAGGCCATGCATATAAGGTTATTCTGAGTAAAACTCTTCCAGATGGGACTTCAGAAAGAATAGAAACGTTTGCAGCAATTCTCTCATTCAGTTAGGGGTTTACGTGTCCTGCTTTTGGGGGAGAGGCCCCCATGCATACCTGGTGATATCTGCATAAAGGCCAGTGTTTACTCAAAGCCGAGTAAAGGCGTGAGGATTCCACGGGAGGTGGTGGCCGTCATTCCCGGGTTCCACGGAACCCTGTGTACACGGCCTCTGGGGTTCGGCCTCCTGGCCCCAGAGACACTGCCGTGCCCCAGCTCTCTGCCTTCGACACCTGAACGGGCCCACCTGATCCGTGAGAGGAATCTGTGGGCCTGTAGTGTTCAATTTTCTCATGTCCAAACCCCCTTCGTTTTCAGAGAGACTCTGTTAGCTGCTCACAAACCTACTTCCAGAGACCATGGGCACATTTTCCTAATACTGGTTTTCTTCCGTTTTTCTTTATTACAGATGAAATGATGGATGAGTTAAATCACAATGAATTCTTGAACATTTGTCTGTGTCAAGAGCAAGGTTGAATTATGCCGTTTTTTTTCACATTTTGCAGAAACTTTAATTCCTTTTAAAAAATTTAATAAAATCTGGTTTGTGGCCAAGAGAGGAAGCAGAAATGCCAAACCTCCCCCAGAAAAACATATTTGTCTGTAATTGGTACAGCGGAGCCAGAAACCCTACGAAAAATCCCCTTCCCACTGACCTCCCTGCTTGGTCAAGGTCATGAATTTAAATCTGAGTGAGCCACATCCCAGCTCCCCTGGCCCCCAGCCTCGGGCACTTGACTCCCTGCTGTCCTCCCTTTCCCTGTGTCCACGGGGAGATAACGGGAGAGACAGGGTGTCCGCCACCTAGGAAGCTACGGTCTCCCAGATCCGTCATAATTTATGGGTGAATCCCCAGTAGAGAACGTGAACCCGCCGTGCCCTTGAGCTCACTGTGCAAACAGACAATGGAAAACTAGGTGGGTCATCATGACCTGACCACCCCAGAAAATGGCCTTTCTTTCCAATCCTGGTGCCCTGGGAGCTCTGAGCGGTCACAGCCACACTGGGCTGAGAGAGACCACACAGAAGTCGGCATAGGGAAGGGCAGGGTTTGGGGACAGCTATCAAAGCACACAGGCCCTCCTGCAGGGGTGCAGGCACTCCAGCTGCGGGTCAGAATGGTGGGAATCCGATTCTCAGTGGACTGGCTGAGCAGATCCCAGAGGAGGGGCCATGACCCCAAGGAGGCTCCTGGGTCAACAGTCTGGAGCTCTCAGTCGGGGATGGGGTGGGGAGAACCTATGGGTGCCAGGCAGGCAGACACCCCGACCCGCTCTCCTCCACCAACGAGGGTGAGCCCTCCACACCCCCCACCCCATGCACACACTGTGAGCACCCATGTCTCTCATGCCCTGGTTGGGGTCCTCCATGTCCTCTTGTCCACAGCTAGCAGCCTGTGAGCGAGCCCTGGGAACCTCAGAGGCCCCTCTCTGCTCATCCCAGATTCTCCCTCCCCACACTGGGCTGCCAGGACAGGTCCTCGGGACTAGCCTACACCCAGGCCGCTGGGTGCTGGTGGAACTAAGGGGCCAACCAGACTCGGCCTCCGCAGCTGGGATATGGGGCCACAGCCGCGTGTGAGGCTGACGGGTCCTCTGCCTGCTGTCTCACCACCCCAAACACACAGAAAGTCGGGGCCCCTGCGGACAAGGGCACTTGCCCCCACCCCAGTGGGAAGAAACAGACAAAAACAGGGATAAAAGTCCTTGAGAGCAGGTGGCACTGGTTCTCCGTTTTGTCTGAGCTGGGCCAGCTCCTACCAGACCCGAGAACCCACTCCAACAGCCAGGGACTCCGCAGGTAGGATGCCAAGGACGATTCTCTAAGCCAGCACCAGCGCCTCCTTGGAATGCCCAGCCCCCCGCGGTAACCTCGGGACTTCCAAGCAAAAGGAGGCTCAGCTCCTGGGCTCGAGGCCAGCAGCCTGACGTCCGGTCCCCCCCGTCCCCACCTGTCCGGCCCAGCACCGGCTCCCGGAGATCCAGAACCGCGACTTCTCCCCTTAGATGTGTCTGTGCCCTTGCGCATTTCAGCCTCTCTCGCGCCTCACCTTGTCTGTGCAGGTGTCAGGTGTCGGAGGCTATGGGAGGGAGGGGGAGGGAGGCAGGGAGGGAAGGAGAGGAAATGGAGGGAGGTAGGGGGCCTCACCCGCGTGAAGACCTGCAGTCAAAGCCAGGAGGAGAACTCGTGGCAACCCGAGGGTTCCGGGCCGGGAGAAGGTCTGGTTCCTCCGATGTCTGTCTTGCAGCTGCCGTCTCACACCGATGATTTAAGGCCCGAGCCAGGACCAGGACACTTCCCTGGCACTTCACGGAGATTTGCCTATCGATTCGGTGCCATGGGACATTCTCACGCCGGTTGTCACCTCACTGGGCCTCCAGGAGGTCTAGAGGTTTGGGGTCCTTGCCATGACAATGAGGCCGATGCTCGGAGCCTCGGGGGAGGGTCTGCAGAACTAAGGCAAGTAAAATTATATTAAACCGACCCTGTTACTGCGCATGATGACTTCACTTTGGGGTCGTAGGTCACCCTCCTCTGACTTAGTCCGCCTCAGGGGATGGAACCTTGACTCCCGGGAGCTTCTCGCTTGGTCTGGCCACCTGACGGCTCCCGAAACTCAGCGAGGCTCCTCCAGCGCTCCATCCCTTGGAGCCTGGGGCCGACAGCGGAGCCGAGCCTCAGAGGGGAGCCGCCGTGTGCAGGGCTCTGGGCGCAGTCGGTCCCCTGGGCACAGCCAGTCACCTGCACACAGGACGCCAGCCTGGAGGACGTGTTGACCTCTGTCTCATTAACTGCGGTCTAGGAGGGAACACCCCAAGAGAGCTATTTCAGGACACCACAGATTGCCACAACTTGATCAAACCGGTCCATTTTCAGACAAGGAAGGAGCCAGAGAAGCGGAGTAATTACTCTGCACCGGTGCCATCTCTCGGAGACCCAGGTGCTGGAGCAGCAGGCAGGGGGTACTGGCCTGTCTCTCCAGCTCTGTCCATCCACCCTCTGGGCCATGATGTGGGAAAAAAGGCAAAAGAAGACTTAAATTTCCTGACTACCTACAGCCCACTGACAAGTCCCTGAAACAGGCAGAGTGACCTTCCTCTAGGGACGCAACTGCCTCAGTGCTGACGCTCTTCTAAGGGCAAAAGCAACCTTAGGTCCAACCCCCCAAATCCTGTCACATATGAAAATTCCTTTGGAAACTTCCTTTATTTCCACCATCCAAGATACAGGTTGGCAATCATCCCCCAAGCAGACGGCCCACGGACATGTATCTGAAGGGTCTCATGGCTCAGGTTTTGTTAGATGGTAATAAAGGACCTTTACCCAACAGTAACTAGACCCTCGAGGTCCTAGAAACCTTGCTTCCAAATTCCTTAGAGACCCACGCTGTCCTAAACCCTCCCGCCTTGAAAGTAAATAAGGGGCCAGTCCTCACACCCCCAGGGCACCAGCTCTTCCTGCCCAGGGTCCAGCCGTGCTTGAATAAAACCACCTTTCTGCACCAAAGACGCCTCAAGAATCTGTTCCTGGCCATCGGGCTTCAAACCCTAACATTTTTCCAACATCAGGCCAGGGCCAAGGTCATTATCTTAGTCACCTGCCTTGTAACTAGACTTACATTCACTACCTTCACATCCCCGTTGTAGTCCCTCAGACCCCAAACACAGACAGCAAGTATCAAGTGAGGGGGGGAAATGGAGCCCCCACTGGGGGGGAGTTCAGTCCCCTCCACACAGACTTCCTCGCACTTGTCACGCTATGTGATCTGCTGAACCATTCTCGGTGAGCCGGGAGCCAGAGACCTGGCTTCCAGCCAGCGCTGGGGTCGCTCCCCTCGGACTTCCCACCTGTTCGTGAGGATCTGGGGCCCCAGACCTCAGCTCGAACGCAGCCCAGGGCGCTTACTTCCGCAGGATCTGAGGGGCACCTGTGCAGCTGTGACCCTGGGATTTCTAGTAAGAAAAACAAATCTGGTCTCTGTGCCCTTTCCTGGCACAGAGCTCCTAAAACCCTTGGAATTCCCTAAGGGGAGGAGGGGAAAGGGGTCTCTCGTGATGCTAACGAGGGGCTGTTTGGGAAGCACCTGGGGGTGGGGGCTGGCTGCCAGGGGAACCGACCACGTGGTTACAGGGTGGGACGGCTCAGCCCCACCCCTGACCTCGGGAGGGGAGGGGGATCAGTTGGATCAATCACCGACGGCCAGTGATTCATCAGTCGCGTCCTTGTCATGAAACCGCCATAAAATCCCAAAAGGATGGGGACAGAGAGCTCCCGGGTTGCTGAGCAGGTGGAGAGTGGGGAACAATGAGCCCTGGAGTCTGCCCTCCCCCTCCCCAGACCCCCGCACTGGGCAAACTCCCCTCCTGAGTTAACCCTCTCACAACAAACCGGGGCACACTCTCTGCACACAGGTGAACCCCGACTCCTCATGGCTGAGCCCGAAATGCCTCCAGCCTCTTTGCTGGCCTGAGTTTAGAGTGCTTTTTATATGACTGGTTTGGGGGGAAAAAACAAGAACAACAAATTCTGTCAGCAACTTGACTTCTATAAAAAGTTACCTTGTCCTTATAATCCACTAGAAAGAAACAATCTCTCAGTCGGGAGAAACAAACAGGAAAAGAGCTAGTTAAGTAATTCCTCTTCATCCCAGGTGGGAAACCACACCTCAAGTCGAGAAGTCTGCTCTCCCTTTGGTAAGCGCTTCCCAACGTTTGTGTTCTGCACAGGCTCACACTTCCGCAAGGGTAAGCAGGCGGATTTGCACCTAACAAAGACCCACAAGTTTCAGTTGTTCATCGGAAATATCCCCAGAAAGTTCCCTAAATGGGGAGGCAACCCCCACCACCCCACCCCTCAGAGTGTCAGCTGCTTGCCTGGCCCTGCTCCGGACGCTGGGACTGGACCTTCCCAGGAACAGGACAGGGGTCTGGTCTCTTTGTTGGGAGGAGATCAGCAACAAATAAACAAACAAGAAGCCCTCGGGCCGTTATGATGCCCTCTCAGGTGGTCAGCAAGGGCTCCTTCAGGTCAGAGGATGAGGGGCTGTGAGGGAGGCGGGGTCTGAGCCGAGATGGGCACGCAAGAACCAGCCCGCAGAGGCCCTTGGGCCCTGGGAAGAGCAGGGCAGAGGGGACAGTGGTGCAAAGACCCTGAAGCAGGGCCACTCACACGGGGTTGCAGAAGGAGGCCGGTGCAGAGAAGACGTCGAGATCACCTCAGAGGCTCTGAGGTCTCTGCAGGAGAGTGAGCCGGATGCTGTGTGGAGAGCTGGTCATGGAGGGACAAGGGGAGGTAGGAGAAGACTTCGGGGTTGACACTAACTTTCCTTTGCAGTCACTCAGAAAATGCAGCTCATTTCCTACTCTACCCATCAGACAGGTCACACAAACATACCCCCAAGCATTTTGGGGATTCGGATTTGTGAGTCAGAGAAGGCTGCCTAGGAGGTGACCCCAGAGCTTCAGTAGGATGAAGAGCCAATGAAAGAAGGAGCCATGCCCGGCGCCCAGAAGGAATGGCAAGTACAAAGGCCCAGGGCCACCTTGGGGGAAGAGGGGATAAGCCATGAGGGTCCTTAAGAAAGCAAGTGTCAGCCTGAGATGGCATAACGGGGTCTCCAGGCACAAGGCAGGGTGTGGAGTTCATCCCCAAGCTTAGCAGCAGAAAATGGTTTTCAGATTGCATTTTAGGAAGGATATTCAGGTATTAAGGAACATTTATGTTGTCCACATGCTGGACTAACTGCTAAGCAGTTGGGACCCAGAAATGAATAAGGTTGTTTTTCCCCTGAAGGAATTCAGAGTCTAGTAACTAGATGCAAACACACATGTCACCTGCAGAGCATAGCTGTCTGTCAGGTGAAGACCCCACGGTAGAGGAAGCATGCTTATGACCTGAGGGTCTTAGCAGGGGTTTTAGAAAGTGGAATTCTTCAATCCACCTATGCGTCATCCATCCCTCCAGCCGTCCACCCGTAGATCCTTCCATCTATCCATCATCCATCCATCCATTAGCTACCCATCATCCATCTACTCATCCATCCATCCACCCATCCATCTATCCCTCCATCCACCTATCAATCCACCTATCCGTCCATCCATCCATGCATCCATCTACCCACCCACTACTCATCATCCATCTCTCCATCCATCCATTCATTCATCCATCCATCCACCCATCCATCCATCCATCCATCCATCTATCCCTCCATCCACCCACCTATCCATCATCCACTGATCCATCCATCTGTCCATCCATCCGTCCATCATCCATCTATCCCTCATCCAACCACCCATCCACACAGCGGCCACCCATCTACCCATCCATTCACTCACTTATTTGATTACAGCTTTCTTTACCAACTACATATCAGGCACTGGGGGTTCTTTGGGGAAAAAGACAGACGAGACCACATACCTTTCAGTGGGCACCATGCAGAGACCACCGTAGGAAATAACTGGCCTTGGAAGACCCTGCCAGACTCCTGGCTCCTTGGCAAGCGTCTTCCATGTAATTTTTAAGTCCTTAGTGTTGAGCAGAGTTTTATTGTATAAATAATTTATTGTATAAATGATGACAAGCCCATCTATTTGACATATTATTTCCTTGATTCTTTTTCTTATATTTTTTCCTTCTTTAAAAAAGTCCTTTGAGCCTTAAAATTTTTTAATGTTTAATTATGGAAGCAGGTGTCAAGGAATAGCCTTCTAGTGACCATTTCTGAATCGCCAGCAGAAATGGCCTTTCTACCTTGTTCTCCATTTTGGAGGAAACTGCTGTGCCAGACAGGGCAAAGAATGTTTTATAAGAACTTCTTTCTTTTTTTAAAAATATGCATGACAACTGTGTGAGGTAGTAATTAGTTTCCTTATTCAATAGATGAGGAGACAGCTAACACAGCAAGTGATTCCTGGATCGGAAATGCAAAATCACAGCCAACCACCGACTCAGAGGTAGACTGGAAAGCTGCCATCACTTTTACTCAAAGGCTCCAGTGCAATTAAAAAGCTCTCAGTTGTGTCACTGATTTGTTCTAAATGGTGCTTCCATCCAATTTTTTCCTGACTGCTGTGCACCTCTTTGCAGTAAGTTTGTGAGAGCTCCCAGGCTACGTGAAGGACGGCTCACCCTCCTGTGTGGTGTTCACATGCAGACCTAAGGAAAAAGCATTCCCGAATACCTTTGCAGCTCACCTGAACCTACTAAGACATTCCGTGACGGCAGGGGTCCCTGGGCCGCTGATGAGCGAACATGGAGGGCGTCTTACAAAGGCCTTTGAAGCCATGACGTGGCTCCATTTCACTGACCCTGATCCACAAAACCCAGGTCTACCCAGTATTTTAATGAGCCCGTTCTTCAAGATCTTCCCTGAGGACCATCGTTTCTTCTAAAACTTCCCTTCACCCATACATCGCAGGCGATCCTACATCACTATATTTGAAAAGTCAGTGCATAGAGCAGATGCTCCCATCAAGACCTGTCTTTCCAACCCAGTCGTGAGAACCGAGCCCCCGGCCCGCTGCCCGTCCAGACCGTGACCGCCCACGACAGCTGCGGGGGTGAGCAAGTACACCGAACCGTGAGGTTCTGATTTGGGGCCACCTGTTCGGGGTTTTCTTATACACTGCACGTGCCTCTGCCCGTCCATTTCAGGCGTGCCGTGGTGGCTCCCAGACTTCCTGTGGGGGGCAGGGCAATTTCGTATCCGACAAAAGCTTCGTTCCCACAGCTGCAGCCGGCCCGTGCGGACCTTGCGGGTCCCGTGAGTTCAGTTTCTACGACCACACGAGGTTCCCATAGCCAGGGTTTAGTTACCCCTATAGACAAGCAATCTCTTAAACTTTGGATATAAACACTGCAGATGTACCATGACAACGGACACAGACTACATTTCTGTACCCTGAGCCAAGGAGGAAAAGACAGGCATTTTTAGGTAAATCAGAGAAAGATTCATAAGTACAATAACTGTTTCAAAGCAGTACCTGTGTGGTGTGCTTTCAAGTGACGTGTCTGAACTAAGGGGGTTTTTTGTCCTCTTCCCTGGGGAGGAAATATTGTGATTTGGGGAAGAAAATCCAGAAAGTCGCCTTTGAATATTTTGAAACAGTTGCCGTTATTTTGCTGTTCGGATTGAAAATACTGTATGTGTGTGTGTTTATATGGGAAGGAATAATGTTATGTTTTGCTGAATTCTCAGATAATGATAATTCTCAGAAGATGATCCCTGAAATATTATAGGTTAAAAATGTTTATTGGGTTGCATGCATGATCCATAGAACTTTCAATCTGAAAGGTGTTCATATTTCATTTATTTGGTCAAAACACAGAGACAAGATTCCCCAATGCGACGCCCACAAAGAGACAACTCCAGTGCCCATCTGGTGGCGCTGACCTCGGAGAAACAGCTTAATGCCCCACGAGTCCACCGGCCACACCCAAGCAGAGGCGGAGGGCAGGGGCCCAGTCCTGCCGCCTCTGGAGGTCAGCCCGGCGGGGAGCAGGGCCGGAGTGGCCGGTGGAGAACTTCCAGCGCAAACCAGATGTCCCTAAAGTCATGGGATGTGAAGGATTAAACAGTTCCTGGAATTCTCCTTCAGAGCTCATGATCAATTAAAGGGGCTGAGGCCGAGGGGAGGGACGACACTTCCCCAGGACCACCCAGAGAGGCAGGGAAGACTCCTCTTGGAGAACCCTTTTGTGCCATAGGTGGACCTCTCGGGCTTTCTCTTAGGACAGGAGTGATGGTCTGCTGTGACAGAGGACCGTGATGGGCCGCACGGAGCCGACCCTGCATCCGGGCCTCCAGAGTCTCTTCGAGTCCCCAGTTGAGCTAAACAGCCCCAGACTCCCACCCAGCTCTCTTCATCTGAGGGGCAAAAAAAAGACACTCGGTGCTTTAAAAAAAAACTGAACTCTTTTTAAAGAGCCAAAGCTAAAATGTCTTTAATCTTTCTTCACTTGGAAATTGAGAAAATACAATAAAAAGAATGATAGATTTGCAGAACACATTTTTATGAAAACTGAATACAAAAATCAAATTTAGGGGCGCCTGAGTGGCGCTGTGGTTAAGCCTCTGCCTTCGGCTCAGGTCATGATCTCAGGGTCCTGGGATCGAGCCCCGCATCAGGCTCTCTGCTCGGCAGTGAGCCTGCTTCCCCCTCTCTCTGCCTGCCTCTCTGCCTACTCTCTCTTTCTCTCTGTCAAATAAATAAATAAAATCTTTAAAAAAAAAATCAAATTTAAAAATACTGTGTAAAATGTGTGAGCTGTGTTTCACAGACAGAGGCTCAGCAATTCCTGCCCCTCGGTAATTATTTCTAAGCCCCTGTCGGAGTGGAAAACAGAATGCTTTATTGTTGACAAACCCGTCCCTTGGAAAGTGTTGAAGGGCCCCAAGTGAAAACCCAAGAGCCCAGCAGACACACAATGAGGAAACAGACCGCAGATAACCCTTAGAAATGCTGCGCAAAGACAGAGGAATGTTTTCAAAGGCCATTTTTTGTGTCCTGAGAAATGCAGCTGCATTGACGTGCAAATGAACAGAGTTCAAACAATTAAAGATAAATTAAGATAAAGATAAAGATAAATTAAAGATAAAACCCAGCAGGGAGACAAGCAAAGGCGTCCCTGGTCCCTCCTCCCTCCTCCCCAGTCTGCTTGTAGAAGGAAGCTGTGGGACAGGAGAGATGGAAGATACAATCCAAGAAAACTTCCCGGAAAAAAAAAAAAAAAAACGAGCTGAATAGCGTCATTAAAACGACATCCTGGGTCTCAGGAAGAGTTTACAAAGTGCGAAATGTCCCTATAAGTACAGCACTGAGCTCCCCCGACGTCAAACATAAAGTGAATATTTGGGGCGTGTAAGCCCACAGCGGAGGGCAGTGCAGAAGGCTCTACCATCATCATGGGGAGAGACGGAATTGAAATATGAAGGTAAAGCTAAACGGAAATACTACTGCTTTATAAAGAGGAAACACGCAGCTCATTTTCCTCCAGGAATTCCATTGCTAAAAATTAACCCAGCGCCTGCGGTGCTCCTGTGATCAGTCAAGTGTCTACTCTGGTCTGTGATAGCCCCTATTTTTTGTTCACAACCAAAAGGTGGGAAACAACCTAAAAATAAGAATTAAGTCAATGATGACTGGTTTATAGAAAGAAATTCTGTAAAGCCACGAAACAGAATGTTACGGATCCGTGACTGCGTGGTTAGTAGAAAAAGCAGGACAGTGTGTTTGCCGCGTGTATGTTATCTGCACACATTCCTAGCACACGGGAGCACACGTGTTAGCACACACACGCACACACGGCATATGAGCCCACAGAAAGGTTCTGGCGTGATGCACAGGAAGCTGATGGTGGAGACGGTCCCCAGAAAGGGGGCAGCGTCGGGGACAAGGGTGGAAGCGAACTCGTGCTCCATCTTTGAGATTCCGTGCCATGGACGTGTGTGACAGACACTGGCCCAGAAACACAGCACAGCCGGTAAGTAGAAGGACACATCCCAGGTAGAATAAGGCAGGAAGAGTGAGCGCGGCCACCAGTGACACCAGCCCTAGGATGACGGCTCCAGCTTCCATGTCCCCTCCGTAAGTTCAGGACGTGGTGTGTCCGTGTGGGGAACTTCCAGGGCTGAGCCCAGGCCCATGACTCCATGCCACGGGTGCCACGCCGCTCTGCTTTGTGGAATGTCTCCCCGGTGATCCTAGGCCACTTGCCTGGAGGATCTTACTTTCTTTTACGCAAGGGTGACATCACGCAGAAAGGAAGAGAGGCAGCAGTGTATCTCCCCACTGCAGCCCTGAGGCTGGCCCCGCCTAGCTGGTGAAGCCCGCTAACCGGTTGCCCGGAAGCCTGCATCTCCAATGGCAGGTGAGCGTGCGAGCTGGGAAAGCACGTGATCCTGGGAGGTCGCAGCCTAAAAGTCCCCATGGTCACAGCTCTGCTCCGCGGGGTGAACGGTGGCAGGCAGTGCTGCTGGGGGGGAGATGGCATGAGACCCGCCACCCCGGGGTGACCGGGGTGGTCATTCGCCCCAGGGGAGAACTGTCAGCTCGGTGACTAAACCAAGTCAGCAAAGCCGCCAGTCCCCCGACAGTTGTCTGTGGGGAGCTGTGGTCTGGATCACGGGACCTGGAGGGAGCCCCTGCCTTTCGTGCTGGGACGGGTCAGGTCGGGAGAGCAGAGACGGGATGGCCATGTCACCCTGCGGAGCTGACATTTCAGAGCACCCACTTCCATTCCCTGGAAGAGAGGAGCTCCAAGTCCTGGGTTCAAAGCAGACGTGAGAAGGGAAAACAAGTCTGGACGCCCTGAGTAGCTGATAATGGCCAAGTCGTTAGGGGAGATGCAGTGTTGCAGGAGAAGAGCCACTGAAAATCCAAAATGTGTTAAAAACAAGTAACCTCTGTTGATGAGTAAGACTGAGTGGCGTGTGATTAAGATTGAGCAAGACATATGAAGTGTGTATTGGCCAAAAACAAGAAAAATTCTGGTAGCAGGTGTTTTCCATGAGGGCAGGTGACACCTGGGCAGGCAGCAAGGTTGTGCCAGATCTGGGGGCTCACATGGATCTGGGGACACAGCGGCCCACCCTCCGGCATGGCACCAGCCTGTTAGATGTTGTCGAGGCTAATGCCTGCTTGCACGGGGTGCAGTGGAAACAGACAGACTCCCTGCAGACCAGTGCGGTGGCGGGGGGGTGCCTGTGAATAAAATGTTACTAACACAACATTTCCAGTGATACAATCCCAGTGGATAATGGTGTTAGTTCTCAGAAACACACCAACGTACCACATGCCTTCCAGAGTGGCTGACAGTCACAGCATTCGCCCTATCGAGCACCGGAGAGGTCTGCTGGGAATATAACCTGGTCCACCTCTTTCGCACCAGTCTGGTCATTGGTACTAAAGTTAAGCACGTAATTCCCATGTGACCAAGCAGCTCTACTCGGGATTTATCCAAGTGAAACCAACGAGACACACACGTCCTTGGGAGGTCTTGCACATCATTCTTCCAATTCACAGCTGACGTCTTAGAGACAGTAGAGGACGGTAACCAGAGACACCACAGGCCGGAAACTGTAGGAAGGGTTTGCTTGTAACATCTCCAGTCTCCGTTCCTGGCAGCGTAGTGGGACACACATGAGCGCCGCCTTCCTTGCCAGCTGTCATCTGGCTTCTAGGGTCACGTGCAGGCAAGCTACCACTGGTACACGCCAGGACAACCTGTCTATTAGCATTCTGACGGACACTTTGCCCAAAAGGTCAAGAGAGAGCAGAAAATCACAAAGGTTGACGATCATGAAGCTGTTGGAGTACGCACACTTGCACACACACACACACGAATATGTAAACACACTGAAGCCTTGTTATTCGGGTCAAACATTTGGGTGGAAACACTGGACGCAGAGCTAAGTGTCCGTAAGCAGGCAAGTGGATCACCAGTCCGCCCTGGGTCTACACAAGTCAACACTGCTCAGCGGTGACGAGAAGCCGTGTGCATGCACTGACATGAGTCCCTACGACATTAACCTGAGCAAGAGAAGCGGTTGAGTTTTGTGCACTTATTTATTGGTTCATTGGTTTGCCCAACAGGACGCACATGGTTTCCAGGTTAGGGATACACCCGCAGTTACTTCCAGGTCCCCGGGCCCCAACCACCCACAGGCTGATGTTGTGAGAGCAGGTGACACCTGGGCAGACAGCACGGTTGTGCCAGATTTGGGAGCTCACAGGGGTCTGGGGATGCAGCTGCCCATCCTCCCTTCTGGAGAAGGAGAGAGACCTCACCCTCCTGGTGACGCCAGGTCCTGTGTCGGGAAAGAGGGGAAGGCCCTCAGCCCCTCAGCCCCTCACCCTCTAAGAATGTAAGCCAGTGGCTCTGGGGAGGAATGGTAACCGCCTCTGGGGGAAGGAGCGTCTCTGACCCCCCTGGTGTGTTTGCCACCAGCCAGTCTACAACCCCACTGCCAGCATGTTTCCTCGTGCGAACGTGAAAACACTTGTAGAGCATGGTTCCCCGACAGAAGCCCGACAGGAGAGACTCCTCGTGGTATAATTCCATTTTTATGAAATTGAAAACATCCCCAGTAATGTGCGGTGACAGAATCCCGTCAGTGGCTGTCTGGCACTGGGACCAGGTGAATCACTGGCTGGCAGAGGCACAGGCAAGCTTTGGGGTGGTGGAGGTATTCTGTCTTGATTTGGGTAGTGGTCTCAGCACCGTAGTGTTTGTCAAACCTCATCACACTGAACGCTTGAAAGTGGGGCGCTTATATTCCTGCTGGACCTCAGACCCGTCTCCCAGCCACACCGTCCAACACCACCTGCTCTCATCCTCCGGCCACTAATACCGTATGGGTTTCACATGCCCAGCTTTGCAGGGCACACTTCAGGGCTGCTACCACACGGCCACCAAAGCCTGGAGCCTCCAGCATTCCATCGACCACAGTATCTAGCCTCGTCCTTCTGATATCACATGCTCTCTGCAACAGCAGGGACAGTCACATCACACCCCGACAGCGGGGATGGTTGTAGAGTCCCTGCTGCCCCGTCCACAGGCACAGGAGCGTGTAAGGGAAATTGAGGGCACACACTGTGGTCTCTCCACATCTAAGGGTTTACGGAGTTCCTCCTTTCTGGTTGGGCACAGAATACCGAATGGTACAAACCCCGCTGTTTCCTTGGTGAAAACTTAGGCTTTACCACATGACCTTAAAACTGTGAACAGAAGTGTGGCTTGTCTACACGGGCAGTATGAGGCTGTGTAGGAGTGTCCAAGCCTCTGCCCCATCCGTCTTCTCAACGGCCCCAGAGCGTGGACATCATATCACCGAGGGCAGAGCGCTGCATCGGAGTAACACGTTTTTAAGTAAATATATTCTTCACTTTGCAAAGATAATCTACCGTCTTTTAGGAACATTTAGAAGATGTAGGAAGGAAAGAAAGAGAGAGAGGGAAAGACAGGCAATAAACATCACCCGTAGTCTATACTCACACTTTCAGAAACCGGTTTCTGCGGAAGGACCCGTGATGTTGCCCGGATTTCCCCTCACCCCCAACTTGTGCTTTCGTTCTCCCCACTGTAGGCTCCTGAGCCCCTCAGTCCAGGCGGGGTCCTGCTCCCTGTGTGGCCGTCATCGGCTGCGGCACTCACCGGGCGGAAGGGGGCATTGAGTTAGAGCCTCATGATCCCGCCTTTCCTGCGGAAGGGACCCAGGATCCCGACGCAACACGCCTTGCTCATTTCCTCCCTTATGCAGTTGCCCCAGCTGCCTCCGGCTCAAGCTCGTGCGCAGCCCCACAGGCTCTTCTTGTCAGGGGACTCGAGAGTTCGCGTCTACTTCTCCACAGACGGCTGCAGAGCTCCTTCTGAGATGGTCCCGTGGAAATAGGGAAGGATTGGGTCCAAGTGCTCTCCGTGTGCAAGACACACAGACACAAGGCAGAAAAGAACGGGGGCCATGAGAGTGGCGGGACAACCAATGCTGAAGCCCTCCACGTTCCCGGGGGCTTCCAGGGACTCCAGCGAGCGGGTGGCAGAGGGAGGGAGCCAGGCTTCTTGCTGTTGCCGTGGGGACATCAGAGGAGCGCGGGAGTCGGGGCCAGGATGGCCCAGGTGGGTGCGGAGGAGGCCTGGCCCCCGGGGTGAACTCCTGGGAAGCAGATGTCGATGCCAACAGACAGGCACAGATTCCCACAAAAATGCCCGCCGTTGTCCGGCCGTGAGCTGAGAGACTGCAGGCGGCGGAGGCACTGCGATGGCGGCGAGTACCCCGCAGCCGGGCTGGGGACGCAACACCGTTCCCCGAGGAAAGGATCCAAGACTCGCCAGGGAACCGGCTGGTCCCGGGGCAGGAAATGCAGGCGATGAGCCTGGACCGTGGCAATGTGCCCACACCGGGGATGTGTTTGAACTCGAGAACGGGGGTGGCAAACATTATGGGCGCTCCGTGCGAGGGGCTCAGACGCCCCCCAAGGATGCCCCGGGGGCCAGTGCTGAAAACGTTTGAGCAGCTAAGTGAAGCGGTGTTGGATTAGAATCCAAAATGCGAGCGGAGTACGTGTGCGTCGGTACCAGCGACGACGGAGGATGAACGCGTCGGACGCCTGGTGGCTCCGTGGTTGAGTCCTGGGAAGGAGGCGGAGGGATGGCGGGGGGCGGGGGGCGAGGGACGAGCGGGGGAGGGACTCCAGTGCCGAACCCCGCATCCTGCTCCGCGCTGTGGTTCTGAGGGTGGCCGTGCTTCAGCAGCCCGGCCATCTGAAGCACCCACTGTTGTAGGTCTGCCAGGGGAAAGGATGAACGGGAGTCCGCGCCGTTTTAAAAGCCCGCAGGACTGCCTGCCGCGTGAGCCCGTGTGAACGTGGAAGGAGTCTCCAGAGCCGGGTGGGAAAATCCATTTTCTTCACAGCCCAGGCTCTTCACCGTCTAGGGTGCAGACCCTGTTGCCCCGGGAGAAGGCATGTTTGGGGTGAAACGAGGACCAGGCTGTTCCTTACTGCGGTCTCGGAGCCACGAGGAGCAAGCCGTCCCCAGGACCCTCAGCGGCCACTCTCCGGCGGGGAAAACCAGACAGAGCTCACAGCAGGCCACCCTCCCATCGGGGCACAGCCATCGGCAGGGAGGCAGAGAGGGGAAGGGGCTGCCTGAGGCTCCAGCTGTCCTCATGCCTCTCCGTAACTGCCACCAGGCTCTGCCTGGCGTCCACAGCAAGACAGACAGCTAGAGAACAGAATTCTGCCAGCAGGAATCTCTGGTTTGAAATCTAAAACCCAACAAGGTTCAGCTCTCCTCTGGAGGACGGGCCACATGCACAGGGACAGGCCAGCCACATGTGGGGGCTGAGCTGCGGCCAGCCTGGCCCGTGAGACCGCACTGGGGAGGAAAGGATGCCCAGTGGATCCCAGCCCTCCTGGGTTTCCCAACCAGAAAACACACTTCTGGGGTCTCACCAATGAAGATGTGGGCTTTGTAGGTTCCCCATGTAGCTCATACTCCCCTGTGGCCCCCCAGACAAGACAGGGCCCATCCTATGTGTCTGTGGACCCCATGTTTTGTCCATGGCACATTGTAAAAACATGACGGAATGGTCGTTGCTGGAATTGGCTCACTATGTATGACCACACTCCACGGGGAACTCTGAGTCTACCACAAAGCAGGTGCTCAGCAAATCCTTGCTGAGCGGACGGACACACACGGAGCCCTCCCGTATTATCGCGTCGAGCTCGCTTAGTGCTGAGGGAGGGGGTCATTGGTCGCCTCCTCCTTACAGATAAGTGAGCGGGATGAATCGTGTCATCTACCCAAGTCCCACAGCGAAACGATGTTGGTGACACGATTTCGGCCCCGGACGGCCTTCGGTGAGCTGGGATCCCATGGGACCTCGACGTCAACAGGACCACAGGAGACGCCTCTGGGCTCTGAGCCTCGCTGGGTGTGGAAGCTCAGAAGCGGGCTTCTGAGCACGGCAGGGGTGGAATCAGTGTGTCCTGGATTTGGGAACAATGACTCCAGCCGCCGGGACGAGGGGCAGTGGGCAGGCTGTCTCTGGAGGCGGGACAGCCGGACAGTCTGGTGACAGTCCCAGGCCCAAGAGCAGCATGTCTGACGGGAGCAGACTGGGAGGACGGGTCTCCTTCCAAGTGGAGCCAGCAGCCGTGGTGGTCGAGGGGAGGTGGGCTCCCGGGAAGGAGAGAGAGGACCAGACCCCGCGGGGGGTGGGGCGAGGGCTCTGCAGCGTGGCCCGGGTCTGAGGGCCCCTGGCACTGGCCCAGCCCATTGGGGGCATGGCCGGAGCTGACCTGCCCGTGCAAGGGATACAATGGGCGGCATAGAGAACAGTTTGTGGCCAGTGCTGGTCCCCAAGGGAGGACACTGGCGCTCAGACCCTGCAACAGCCTCCCTCCCCGGCTCCTGACTACAGGTCCTGCGCCTGTCTGTCCCTCACCCCACAGCCAGACGGCATCACCAGTTCGTTTCCCAACTCAAAATGAGAGCGACTCCCTGCGGCGTGGCTGGGGACCCCACCCATCACTCAGGGATACGGAACCTTGACTCTGAGCGGAACGGCTGATCACAACAGAAGCCACGGACAGCGCTTGGCCCCCAGGTGCTCAGTGCCGGGGAGCATGGCCTGGACCCCGTGACCCAGAGGACACCACACACAGGGGATAGAAGGCACCTCCGGGATGAAGTCAGTGTGGATGAATCTCAAAAAATAGCTGAGATGCCCTTCAACGGACGAATGGATAAGGAAGATGTGGTCCATATACACTATGGAGTATGATGCCTCCATCAGAAAGGATGAATACCCAACTTTTGTATCAACATGAACGGGACTGGAAGAGATTATGCTGAGTGAAATAAGTCAAGCACAGAGAGTCAGTTATCATGTGGTTTCATTTACTTGTGGAGCATAAGGAATAACACAGAGGACATGGGGAGATGGAGAGGAGAAGGGAGTTGAGGGAAATCAGAGGGGGAGACGAACCATGAGCGACTGTGGACTCTGAAAAACAATCTGAGGGTTTTGGAAGGGAGGAGGGTGGGGGGTTTGGTGAGGCTGGTGGTGGGTATTGAGGAGGGCACGTATTGCATGGAGCACTGGGTGTGGTGCATAAACAATGAATCTTGAAACACGACATCAAAAACTGATGTACTGTACGGTGACGAAACATAGAAGGAAGGAAGGAAAGAAGGAAAAGTGAAGGGAAGGATGATTGACACAGATGGTTGACATGAAGAATGTCTCTAATTTTTTGTCGACATAAAATTTATCCAATGCACAGATCATAGCCATTCAATGAAATGAATTTTGGTCAATGTAGACACTTGTGTAACCCACGCTCCAGTCGAGACATGGAACGTCTCTGTCGTCCCAGAAGGCTCCCCTGTGGGCCCTTCTAATCAATTCCCATCTCCCACAGGCAACATATGTTGTGGCATCGAGAGCCATGGACTTGTTCTCCGTGTTGACACGTGCCTGCCTGGAATCGAGAAGTCAGCGTCTTCCGCTGGGGTTGATTTGGATCAGGACAGATGACATCCTAAGGGAGAAACAGGCCACAGTTTATCTGTTTTCTTACTGGTGGACATTTGGGACCTTCCCGTTTGGGGGCCTTGATGAATAAAGCTGCTTGGCGTGTTCTTGTGCAACACGTGTTTTCATTCCCCGTGAGAAAAGTAGCTAAGACTTCAAGCGTTGGGCCTCAGAGTAGCTGTGTATGTAACTTCACCAGAAACCACCAGAGCTTGTCCCTAAAGAGATCTGCGTTGCACGTTCTTATCAGCCACGTGTGGGGGACACAAAAAGACGCGTCTGTTCAATGTCAGCCATCGGGAGGGGTGCAAAGAGGCACCTCACCGGGTTCTACTGCGCTTTCCCCAGCTACGAATGACATCAGGCACATCTCCGGGTCCTCATGGTCACCCACCCGTCTCCTCTCGTGAGGCAGCCCTTCAGATAGCCGGCCGTGTTCCGTTCCACCATGGTTTGCCTCTTGCTGAGTTGTAGGAAGTACCCACGTTCTGGATACAAGCCGTCGATCAGATACACGCGCCGTGTGAGCTCCGGACGCTCGTTTTATTAATTGTGTCATTGCAAGAGGGGCTAGTTTTGAATTTGATGAAGTCCATGTATCGGGCTTTTTTTTTTCTTCCTTTTCCTCGCAGAGTTTGTGAGGTGCTGTTCTCTGGACGAGGTCTCTCCCCACCGCAGCATCACAGATTTTCTGCCATTTCTTTGGAAAGGTGATAGCTTTGGCTTTCACATGTAGGTCTGTTGCCTACTTGCTGAAAAGAACTTCCTTCTCCAACTGGGTGCCTTGGGCACCTCTATTGAAAAGCAGGCGTCCTCATGTGTGTGAGTGAGTATCCAGCTTCTCTCTTCCATCCCACTAACGCCTAAATCTACCCTTGGACCAGACCTTCCAGAGGGTCTTGGCTACAAGCTGCCGTGTTTCTCCTTGACCCTGTCCTAGGAGAACCAGTCAGCGAGTGTCTGCTTCTCTCCCGTTAGAGGGAATCACCACGGTGCCTCACACTTGGTGAGACTCGCCAGTGAAACCATCTGGACAGACGTCAACTTTTGTGGAATGTTTTTCCCCATGAGCCAGTCCCTTTCACAGACACAAGGATGGTCAGAGCATCTAGTTCTTTCTGAGTTAATTCTGGTCGTGTCATTCTTGCAAGGGGTCAGTGTGTAATGTGGAGGGCACCCGACTTACGGTGTGTGGGTCAAGAGGGACGACCCTACCCCGGTCCCTGGTGTCAGGAATTCAGGAATTCATGTACCCTCTCTCTGGTTGGTTGGCCTGGTGAGAGATTAATCGCTTCTGATGATCTTTTCAAAGAACTTATTTTTAGTTTTATTGTGTTTTTCTGTGTTCCTATTTTCAATTTCATTAACCTCTGCTCAAATTTCCATACTCTCCCTTCTTCTGTTTTCTTCTGTTTCCCATGAGTTCAATTCTCTAGTTTACAAAGGCGAATTAACCTACACATTTCCGCTTTTCTAATGTATATATTTAAGACCACCGAATATCGACATTTCATCTACAGCACATACATATATACAATGGATACACAGTATATAATATACACATTAATGTAATCCCCCCTTCACATTTTGATGTCATATTTTTATTCTTAGTTAGTTATAAACATTTTTAATTTATCTTTCCACTTCCTTGATACATGAGTTATTTTAAGGTGTGTTGCTTAATTTCCAAAAAGGAGTTTTCCAGCTAGCTTTCTGTTACTAGTTTCTGGTTCTCTTGTGTTCTGAGAGTGCATATCGTATGTTTCTACCCTTCAGTCTGCTGCCCTGTTCCAGCACCAGGAATGTGGTCCACCGGGGAGTGTTCTACGTGTGCTCGAGGAGAAGGTGTTCTCCGAGTGTGAATTCTCATTATGTTTGTAGAGTTACAGTGATGTCCTGTAGGGAAGACTCAGGAAACTCCTATTGCCAACATTGACACAACTTGACCACCAACAAGGAAAAAAAAAAACTGAAATGGATGGAAATATATTGACTATGTTTAAACCTGGGAAATCTTAATGCTGTTTTGAAAGCAAAACCTTCACTGGTCAGCTTTGGATGAAATGAAACAGCCAACTCATTATTTAAAAATTAAAACATTCAGGGAAAACCAGCAATTTACCTTGCTTTACCCGGATAAACTTGTCTCAGGGTAATGAAATCGATGGCAGTAAGATAATGTTCAGAAAACTTCAGCTAAGAAAGAAAAAGGAGGGGCATCTGGGTGGTTCAGTCGTTAAGCCTCTGCCTTCGGCTCAGGTCATGATCTCAGGGTCCTGGGATCGAGTCCCACATCGGACTCCCTGCTCAGTGGGGAGCCTGCTTCCCCCTCTCCCACTCCCCCTGCTTGTGTTCCCTCCCTCACTGTGTCTGTCTCTGTCAAATAAATAAATTCAATCTTTAGAAAGAAAGAAAGAAAGAAAGAGGAGGAAGGAAGGAAGGAAGGAAGGAAAAAAGAAAAGAAAGGAAAGAAAAAAGAAAAGAAATAGGAACAAAGAAGGAAAATGTCACCATCTTGCTCTCTTCTGAAATGAAAGACATACGTGCCGACTGTCCACACCACTCACTCCATAACCACCTCACGGGTGCCCCGAGACCATGTCACAAGACTATCCCACAAAAGCGAACTTGAATCTGACAAAGCTTCTGTGGTTAACCACGGCCATGCCAGAGATACCGGGGACAAAAGGAGCACGTCCAGTTACACCAGACACAGTCAGCAGACCCAGCACGGGAAAATGTACAGAACAAAGAAAGGATCTGGTTTCTTTATCACATAATTTGCAAAAAAAAAAAAAAATAGGAAGAAGAAGAAGAAGGAGGAAGAAGGAGGCAGAAGCGGAGGGAGAAGAGGACAGGCAGCCAGAGTCTGAGGAGGAGAGGAAAGGAACGCTGTTCCTCTTTTCAGGAATATTGGGAATTAAGAAGCCACAGACTGGGCGTCACCAGTGCTCAAATACAGATTCTTCGAAAGTTGAATATTGTTTCCTAAAATTGCAAATAAATGAGCTATCCTCGTAGCTGATCATTCCATTGGCTTGGTCATGTGAGACTTGGGGCTAAGTTTTCAGTTGTTTCTCTCCCCTGTGCTTCCCTAGGCATGTCCACAGGTGACATAAATGTCCACAGACCCCAGGGGTCCACAGATAGGCAAAATGACAGTCTCACAACAGAAGGGTGGTTATCAACTCACACGCCCCACAGGGGGACGGGGGACGGGGCCCACAGTCGCTGCCTGGTTTTCAGTGACACAGGTGGACTCGGAGCAGGGTGTTGGGGACGCTTGTGGGCTACTCTGTGGGGGGCCAGGGTGACAGGGACACTGAGGCACTCAGAGGTCTTGCTGCACAAGCAAAGCCAAGCTGTGTCCAAAGCACTGTTAACAAAGTGGTGACCAGGTAATAATTGCTAATCGTACCCACACTGCTTTCTAAAATACAGGATTTTACTAATCTGACCCATTACGTGAAGTAGATCCATCGTTGATACTGATTCCCCAAGAAAGATTTAGAAAATGTCTGTGACATAAAATCATTACATTAATTTTCATTAACGCGAGTCTGATTTGTCCACAAAGGCCAGCGGGAAGAGCCTTACGGGGTGTGCAGACAGAATACCATCCCGCCTCAGAGAACCTTCTGGACATACGATCAACACAGGTTTTGCTGCTGTCCAAGGTATAAAATCACTTTCGTCCCAAAGAATTGTCATTTCAGTCTCTTCTGGTGGACCCATACGGGCTGACCCAGCTCTACCAGTGACACAAATCCACGCCTTCCCTGAAGGGGGGAGCCATTGCCGGGAGACGGAAGGGAAACGCGCAGCACTCGGCACGTTACTTGAGAGAGAAGCAGCCCGTGCCGGTGAAGATCCAGGACGTCCGCTCTAAGAGTATGATGACTCTTTTCCCAGAGTCATGGGCACAGAGTGTGAAGAAGCAGACACCAGGTCTCCTGGTCCCACGGGGCTGTGGTCCCCAGGGATGCTCAGGGAGGCTGCTAGGAGTGCAGGGGGTCGGGCTGTTGTCACGGTAACAGTGAGCCAGGCTTTGCCTTTTCCAGTCCCGTCCTCTTGGGGGTGGGGGCAGGTCCAGTGGGGGTTCCTGCAGCCTCCCTGATGCGAAACCTCACAGAAGCCTGAACGCAGGCGCGGGTGTGAGGGTCTGTCTGCTTTGGAGCCGGCCATTAAAGAGATCGGCAGAGAACACAAGACGTCTCTGTTGTTCCTTCTTTAGAAAATGCACTTTTATTAGGACCATATTATGCATGTACACGTAAAGGGTGCACTGTTTCCTTTAATTAATAATTTAAGACCTCGGCGCTGATTTCTGCACTGGTGCAGTTCAGCAGACGTAATCCACAGAAACCGAACTCTCTAGTGTCCTCAGCAGTTTCAGGAGCGTGGAGGGATTCGGAGACCCCGAGTCACCATGAGCTGCGGCTCTGCGGGAGAAGAGGCCGTTGCCCTGCCAGGTGGGAGCACTCGCCCGCTCGGATGGGAGCACTCGCCCGCTCCGGACAGTGGACATCCTCGGGGGGACGGCTTTCTTTTCGAGCTGAGAACCAGGCAGGACACGCCGTTCCGCCACCAAGCAGGCAGGCAGGTTGGTATGAACAGCTCACCTTCCCTTCCACTCTGCCTGACTTTCTGCTGGAACGTCCTGTGTCTCCGCAGCAGGATGGGAAGCTGAGCAGACCCCAGCGTGTTCTCTCTCTCGTCCTTCCCTTGGCAGGAAGGCAGGTGCGAGCGCACAGGACGGGTACTGAGATGGACTGTGACACGTGCGTTTGAAGTGACCGAAAGACTGGACGGCACTTGCTTCTGGAGAGAGAGAGCGGTTTAAGTCAGAAGCCTTCCGTGCGGGGGACAAACTTAAAATGTTGGCACAGTTCACATTTGCTGAACACACAGGAGCCGTGTCATACGCGGTTGTCTGGGCACTGAAATTCTGGACGCGTGTGTTCACAGTTTCTATAAGAATAATTTTTTATTTATGATGAAGTTCCATGTTCCCAGTCTTAGAAAATAACTCCAGGGTTCCGATTTGCTATACAGAAAACTTAAAAGTTGCATTAGTCAAGCATATTCTAATTCTCTTGTCAACCGTTAGTTTAATTTTTTTTTTCTTTAACCTCAGAACTTTGCCTTTTAAGGGCAAGGACTGGATTTTTTTTTTTTTTAAGCACATTTGTCGGCTCCGCACTGCTCAGCGAATGCTAGAAAAATGAATGACTAGGAACATAAAACGTTTAAAGATAGAAATACCCAGGAAAGCCTGTCCCTGTCCCCGCCCTGAGCACCCAGACACACAAACCATCTCGGTTCATGACGACCAGCCACCATCAGCTCAGCAACGCAGAGCAAGGAAGACCTTCCTGGGATTTGTGAACAGACCCTTTAAACATTACCGAATGTTTCCCATAATAGAGTGACACGTCTCACACCGGTCTTCCAGAATGGCAAGGGGAGGACATTGGTACCCCCGCTCTTCCCCGGATGCTACACATGTATGGGGGGACGAACACCGTTGACCATGTCAGAGCACCGGTGAAACAGTACCCAGGATGAGGCGGAAATCGCCCACCAGGGAGGCTACGTATCCTCAGCATGAGGGACCCAGGGTCAGGGACGGGGACCCGGGGCGAGGGAGCACAGGCACGGCAGGCTTCGTGAAAGCCCCATCCCCAGACACAGACAATGTTGTGTCTGCACTTGTGGCTCCCTGGGAAAGTCGATATTCTTGGAGCATGATGACCGGACACAGATGTTGTGATGCTCCGTTCAGCAGGGCGGGGGTCTGCCCAAAGGAACCCCCCCCACCGCCCACGGCATTCTGCCGGCTGCACCCAGCTGCCCAAGGCCATGATACAAGTCAGGGCAAACAAGAGTGTGGCTGGGAGTTTAGAAGTGGAGGACCACAGGCAGCTTTGAGAAGCTCCAATGTATTCCCAGGCGTCTAGGCTCCGTGCAGGACCGGGAAAATGGGAAGACTCCGGTCCCTCCGCCTCTGGCTGAAGTGCGAGCCTCCAGCAGCAGCAGATGAAACCAGGCCTGCGTGTGAAACCCGTGAAGCCTGAAGTGCTTCCCATCCAGACCCCCGTGGCCAAGAGGGGAAGACACACGGGCAAGGTGTTTAAGGAAGTCTGGCCATCGCGGGCTCACAGCTAAATTACATTGACCCTGGTCTCACCCCCGGGAAGTTCATTTCATTTTTTTTAAAAGATTTTATTTATTTATTTGAGACAGAGTACAAACAGGGGGAGCAGCGGAGGCAGAGGGAGAAGCAAACTCCCCATGGAGCAGGGAGCCTGATGTGGGGCTCGATCCCAGGACCCTGGGATCATGACCTGAGCTGAAGGCAGAGGCTTAACTGACTGAGCCACCCAGGCGCCCTAAGGAATACCCTTTTCATTCTTTTAGTACCATTTTAGTTCCAAGGGGTGAAAACAGTAAGCAGGTATGGTCAATCTGCCCAGTTTAATTAGAATGCTCTGGTTTATCTCATTAAAGGGAAGATGCTCGATGAAGGGATAGCCCATGTAGAAAGTTCGTTTTAAAATTTAAAAAAAAAAAAAGAAGAAGCTTTCTGAAAAACCATAAGAGAATTCAGTGAACCCGCACTGCAGGGAATGTAAAATTCACAGACTTTGTCCGGGGATGTCACAACACAAGTAAACAGCAACAAGAACAAATAAGGAAGGGGGGCAAAATCTAAGGCCACCTTTGCTACAATATGGCGCCTACAGTATCGGTGTAAAACCACAGATGAGGGGGGCGCCTGGGGGCTCAGTGGGTTAAAGCATCTGCCTTCGGCTCAGGTCATGATCCCAGGGTCCCAGGATCGAGCCCCACATCGGGCTCTCTGCTCAGCAGGGAGCCTGCTTTCCCCTCTCTCTCTGCCTGCCTCTCTACCTGCTTGTGATCTCTGTCTGTCAAATAAATAAATAAAATCTTAAAAAAAAAAAAAGGAAAGAAAGAAAGAAAAGAAGAGAAACAGTGCACCGCACCCTTCATAGCCTCTGTCTCATGCCAGAAATTGAGACCCTTTCTCCAAGTCCAGACTTTCAAGATTTATGAGTATAATCCAGACTTCGGGGCCACTGTTACATCCTTTCTGTGCTCAAGAAGTGTTTTTGAAGTTGGTTTCAACTTTAGTGCTAGGCCGTGTTTCTTGCCCTCAACTATTCCACGTCCTGTGGTCTTGGATTCGCTCCGCACCAATCTCAGCGCGACCCCCCTCGCTCTGCCGCCTGTGATTTTCCTTGCGTTCAGGCTACCCTGTCTCGGAAACACCTCACCCTCCTGCGTTTCTTCTCAAGGCAGAGGTCCGGTCACCACCCGCAGGGCTCAAAGATGGGAGGCACTTGCCCGTTATTTTTCAAATCTGAGCGGGCACTTTGGTAGAGAGAAGCAGATTGTAGGGTGTCGGGGAAGAGAGGGGTGCAGTGTGTGGGGGGCCCGGCCAGCTCATCGATTCCACGGGGCGCACCCCAAGCCACCTACCTTCTCTGAGTTTTCGTGTGGACGACCTGTGGAGTCCCGTCTGGACGCACCCCCCAGGGCCCGCGTGCGTGACACAGGGAAAGCTCTCCCAGATGAATCTCGTGCACTTGAGGTTAATTATCCGTGAACTAGTTAGAGCCACACGGATGAAAACCGCGAGCACACTTCTTCCCGGTGCGCGTCCCCGAGCGTCTCTGCCGCACTACTGCCCAGATGGCCTGTCACCTCATCAAGCTCATTACGTGTCACCAAGTGGGCCCCACGACACGTCTTCCAAAGTCTTTGAAGCCCTGAGTTTGTCCTTGTAGGGTTGCTGCACAAATTCAACTTTAAGAAGACTCGGTGGGGAGATCATATCCGCACGAGACGGCTGCTGAGCGTGGCTCGAAACACAATCCCAAGAAACCAGCTCGCCGTGCCAAGGAAGACAGCGTTTATGCTCCCCATAGGAGCCAAATTAAGGGACACGTTCATTCTCCAAATCCATGGAAACCCTATTTTGGTGGTGGGGCTCCATAAAGGGCGTTCCGTGTCCTTCTTCAAACAGTTCTGGCAGAGAAGGGAACCTGTCATTGCTGTAAATACGACTCTAAAACAGGAGGAAATATGGTTTAAAATTATAATTTAAGGAGAACATGTCGAGTTCACAACAATAATAAAGTGCTTAAAGGCACGGGCTCTGTCGTCCTAGGAGCCCAAGGTCCCCACAGAGCTGAAGCCCACAACTCAGCTGCTCTGAACTTTCTCAAACAGGTCAGGATGTGCCGTGAGGACGTGAGGACGAGTGAGGGCAGCAGGTAAGGACATGCCCTCAGGGTTCTCCTCTATGGGGTCCGGGAACAGCAGGGGGAGGCTGCCGTCCAGGCTCGGCTGACGGGCTGCCCGGCAGGGAGACAGCAGTGACACCTGCCTCTGTCCTTTCTGCCCTGGGAGTGAGGGTGAGGGACTGAACCACCTCGAGAACTCTGCTCATCCCAACTCACACTCTGTGGTCACAATGACCACCCAGGGCATCTGTCTCAAGGTGAGAATATTTAACGGTTAAGGTGACGGGTCTGGCGTCTTTGTGTCCCAGGTGGTTTTACTCCAATTCGCAGAGATGGCCCGTGGGACAGCCAGTCTCTCCCTGGGATCTGAGATGACAAACCCACCTGTTGGAGGTCACTGGGAGTGCCGCCTTGGGTCCCTCAACACCCACCATGCAAACCTCCTCCTCATCTTACAGCCGTGGGTATCTGTGTCCCGCTGCCCACACGCATGGGGCTCTCCCGTTTAGGTAAGGATGAGCCCCAGGAGCCTGCCCGAGGTGACCCAGAGCCAGGGACCCAGAGCTCCCTGCCCACCCAGAGCCCTGGCCCGGCCTGACTCACCGGAGTGAGTCCGAGGTCTGGGGATCGGAGTTGGGGATCCAGGGTCAGTGCTGGAGAGGAGACTGTGTTTATTAGGGTCACACTTCCCAGGGGGATCAAAGTCCACTGCCTTTTGATTCTACAACAAAATTTTTCCAGAGTAGCCTGGATTCAGTGCCCTGAATTTGTAGTTGTGAATGGGGATATTTGAGTGGCCCTCGTGTGGAAATCTGGATAAGCTGGGCCTGTTCTCCCCCGCAGATGGTGGGGACGGGGTGCGCGGGACGGGCTATGCAGGGACAGGCAACAGGTACAGAGGACCCATTAATGGAGGTCAGCTGCGGGGAGGGCCACAGACATTTGGGGTTCCTCCCCTCTGTGCACGTGTGCAGTATTTTCATTAAAGAAATAAAATCACATTAAACAAGAAAGTGCCTAACCCCTAAAGGACGTAGAGGGCACACCTCCATGAGGGGCTGGTAGGCATGGGGCCAGCCCTCCCCCGGCCCCCTCCTCCTGGGAAGAGAACTACCAGGCACCCTTGTGTCTCTGCGTTTTCCCTCTTCCTTCATTTTTCCTATTGTTCACTAAGGGTTTTCATTTGTAATTTAATTTCCCAATGCTTTAATGCAATTTTAACTTACAGAAGTGGAGAGGGGCCAGTGAGTCCCCAGATTTGAGGGTAAATGAACGACAGTATTTCAAAAGCACACGAGCTGTCTTGGCTGTTCCGGACAGACGGTTATCACGGCAGCGGACCCTGACGAAAACCCCACGTTACGTCCTCGGCTCCCCTGCGTACACTGTCCGGACCCAGTCAGAGGCCAGACGGAGGGCTTTGGGCTGACGAGGCCAACACAGAGCAGACGAGCAGGATGGACGCAGGGAGCCACGGAGCCACCAGGCAGGGAGGAGACGGAGGTGGAAGGGCCGTCGTCCCAGCCTCGGAGCTCAGCCCCCGGGGAGGCGCGACTCAGGACCCCTGCGGACACCCACCCCCGGGAGCAGGCACGAATCTCAGACAGAGCAGAAATCACGTCGACCTAATTCTGCAACCTCTTGCCATGCCGGGCTCACAGCACAACCCAAACACGGCCCCCGTTTGTATGGGAACGTGGCAGCCAAGAAGCAGCAGGAGTCAGGTAGTGATCGGAGCGGAGTTACCGGATCGGCTAGAGCCCCCCGGACAGCATCTCCACGGGCACGAAAGCAGAGGACAGAGCTGGCTGCGCATGGAGAGCAACAGGACATTTCGCTTGGAGCCTCCCCGACCACCCGCAGGCCACCGGGCTCTCCCGGGCCCTGGCGTGTCCCGGGGACCACCAGGCTGGATGCAGGGAGAGGCGGGGGAGATGTTGACTCCACGTCTGAGATGCTGACTCCACATCTGAGGGGTTCATGTGGACACATGCTCGTCTGTAGAGACTCGTCTCCGGCTGGATTCTCCAGCCCATCCCGCCGGGGAGCCCAGGGCTCTGAGTCGGGGAGAACTAGGGACTCCTTCCCTCTGAGCCCCCACGAGCTGGGCTACAGAAGGAGGAGGGCTCCAGCTCTAGCTCCTGGCTCACGGGGTCGGTGCTCGGATCACAAACAGTAAGATTGGGCTCCGCACGGCCACCCCACGGGCAGGCGGGAACCCTGAGCGTGGGCCGTGACCAAAACAGACCCCGAGAAGGCTCAGCCCAGGGGCAGGAGTCTCAGGAGACTTGGCCTGGGCAGCCGCAGACAGGACGGCGTCCTGGGGCACATTGCTGCCTGTGTCCACCTGAATGTCCATCCAGACGTCTTCCTCCACCAGAAACAGAATCACGGCGTTGACGGTTCCTTCCTTTCTCAACTCCAGGTCCCATATGCAACTGCATTTTCCTTCCAAAATCCGACCCTCAAACTGCTTGCAGACTTGGCTGGTCCGTCCAGAATTCCAGCAGCGGGACCCGTGAAAACAGTGCACACCCTTTCCCACACCTGCCGTCCTACCTCAGGTCCTTCCTGCCGTGCCAACACCCTATCACTACCAGAGTCTCCCTCACCTTGACAGTGACCTCAGTGACCTCCCACAGGTCTAGGGAAGTGTCCTGGGGAGGCCGTAGGAATGAGAAATCCAGGACAGCCTTGTTCTACCCTCCCCAAGGGAGGCTACTCGTTGCCAGGGCAGGAGCGCGGAGGGTCCACAGAGACGCCGGCCAGCCCAGAGTCCAGGCCACCTGAGCTGGCTGGGGCACCTGCTTGCCCACACCAGCATCTCCCAGCGGCGTGGATTTCCTGCCTCGAGCTCTTTTGCCACCTCAGAACAGAAGCACCGTTACAACAACCTGTTTCCACATAGACCTTTATTTTTTTTTTAAGATTTTATTTATTTGACAGAGAGAGAGATCACAAGTAGAGAAAGAGAGAGAGAGAGGACGAGGCAGGCTCCCTGCCCAGCAGAGAGCCCAATGTGGGACTTGATCCCAGAACCCTGAGATCAGGACCTGAGCTGAAGGCAGAGGCTTAACCCACTGAACCATCCAGGCAGCCCCCCACGTAGACCTTTAGATCTACAAACCCTCCCCCACGCTGAGCTGTGTCATCCTCGAGCAGCTGCACATCTGTGAACAGGACCATCTCCCTCATCCAACAAGAACGGGAGACACAGGGGCGTGGAGAGGATGGCGTCCGCGGGCTCCGAGGAGGAGGTTCGGGGGAAGAGCAGGGTTGGGGTCGTAGACACGGTCACTTTGCTCCAGGTCCCGACCTTCTTCGGTGCACCCGTGGAGACCTCCAACGGCCGGCGTGAGAGGCACCCACAGAGAACCGACTTCTGGACGGAACATTCTGGGGTGTTGGGCGACCACAGAAAAGGGCGGGGTCTGAAGGGCTCCGGACTGATTCGTCACCCTGCAGGCTGGGGAGGGCATCAGGGAAGCAAGCGCGGTGCCAGGCCCCTAACTGCCTCCAGCTGCGCTTGGCTGGTGTCTCTCCCCACTGGTCAGCTCGTCTGAGCCACAGCCTGGAGGGACAGGAGGGGACTCGAGCCCTCGGACCTGGCCTTTCTTGCCCTCACCTCCCAGGTCCCGTCCCACATCTCTGCCTCCGATTGTAACTTGACACGTCTGTCTCCACGGAGCCCGAGAGTCCAAGCGGCCTGTGGTGCCTGTGGGGCTCTGCGGCCACCCCACCCGTCTGCCCCCGCACACGGGACCGCGGACCCCCCCCCGCAGCGCCCGCTCTGCACGTCCTTCAGTCACTCCTGTTCTTGCTGCCCCAGCCCATCCCTGCGGGTCCCCCCACCCCATCCACCAGCTCTGACTCGGCCTCGCCATCCTTCTCTCGGTCCCTGTGACACTGTGTGTCTCAAGATGTGGAGCCCAGACCTGTGGAGCCAGACCGGGAGGCCGCCGAGGGGGGGAACCCCTGCGGAGCCCGCTCGGTGGTCCTGCGGGTCCCTGTCCATTGCCTTCTACTAACAATGCTCTTCCCACGCGTTTGGCGCACGTCTGACTCCCTCTCGTGAGTCGTCTCTGAGCGTATCTGAGGCAGCCCCTCGTTTCCGTGGGCATTTCCTGCTCTCCCCCGGCAGCTGAGGGTCTGAACCCCACGAGACTAGTGAGGGGCCCGTCAGGTGCCATCATCCAAGGAGCATGCCTGGCACCGAGGACGCGCTCAGCACAGGGGCTGACAGAGGCAAGACCACCGCGGGCGTCTGCTGGGTCCTGCTCACCCGCTTCGCAGATGAGCAAACTGAGGTTCGGCTGGCCTGGGGTCTCAGAACCGAGAAACTGCTGAAGCTGGAGCTCCCACGTCTCTTGGGGGCCTCCTACAAGCCCCACTGGTGGCTACTTCACCTCTCCAGACCCACGCGGGAAACACCGCGCTTCCTCCCCCGTGAACGGCCGGGGCCCAGAGCCCTCCCGTGCTTGTGGGACCTGCCCCAGAGGCTCAGGGGCGTCCCTGTCTTTTGGGGACCTCAGTTTGGGTTCAAGGCCACCCCGCAGTGTTCACAAACACGGGAAGGGCCCAAGGGAGCGTCCCTCGTGGAGGCTGGGTCGTCCCACGCGGTGTCATCTGCGGATGGTGGCCCTTGGCCTGGCCTCCAGGTAACCCGGAAGCCCCGCACGAAAGGTTTGGAACATTTTTACACTTTGATCACATCGTGAACTTAACTTTGATTTATTTTTCCGTTTTTAACATTCCCGCTGATCCTTCCCGTTTTCAGCTACCGCTGTTCTCTCTTCACTTCAAAAGCATCGACTCTTTTTGGATAAACGTTCTCCGTTAAAGGCACGTCTGGGAAGGGGCTGCTGGAGCTTCAGGGGGATCCGGGGAGCGCGTCTACACTGGCCGCAGCCGCGGAGGGTGGAGATCCAAGGCTGCCGGTGTGGCCCAGGCTCATTCCCACACTCCAGCACTCCAAATTCGTAACAGCCGGCCTCAAGTGCCTGCTCTCTGCTGCGTGCATCACTTTTCCCCCCAAGCCGAGCCCCCGGCTGCCTTTCTTTTGTACAAATGAAGACAAATTGGCAGGAAAAAATATAATTAGTGGCTCCAGCAGGGACCAAGATGTAAAATGACATTTTTATCTAATTGTGGCTCATTATGTCTTACGAAAGGAAAGCCAGGCATTCAAAGTCTTGTCCGTCGGTTTCATGGCCTAATTTTCCCTGAGTTGTCTCGGAGACTCTGGAAAGTCGGTCAGAGTGATGTAGGCAGATCGTGGACACGGTTCACTGAGACCGTGAACTGCTCCTGTCGCCATGTGGTCTGACTAAGGGAAGAAGAGAGAAGACCCAGGTGGCCGGTGTTGGGAGCTGCTCACGGCTTTGAGTCTGCACTGAGCAGTGGCCCCAGGCCCCTGGTCGGTCCCAGCCTCCTGCTGAGCCTCACCTGCCAGACTGTGGTTCCCAGAGCTGCCCCATCTCTCCACAGCTACCGCAACACCCACCCCCTGTACCCCCTGCTACTTCCAGACCCGCCGAGGGCCCTCCAGCCCCCCTGCCTCTTCCAGCGGTGCTGGCTCACCATGGCGGCTGCCAACCTCCCTTCCGGGGCTCCTCCCCACTCCCTCCACCGCACTCCACTTGGGAAATCAGACTCCTCTCTGAGTGCACTGGGGAATCCCTGCGGCTTCCCAAGTCAGTGCACGGGACGCGGACACCTGGCACGGGGCGTAGCAAGGAGCCGCTCTGGTCCTTCCCGAGGTCAAGGAGCAAGACACAGAAGCTTGCGCTCACGTTGGCCCTGACCATGGAGAGGCCGGACGCTCACAGAGTTGATGTACTGAACACTTGTCAGATGCCGACACAAACTGTACCGGTGGGAGAGACGAGCGTTGTGCAAACCACAGCAAGGCCTCCAGGGAGCTCGTCGTCTCGTCAGGATGAAATATACTGACTTCATAAGATGCTGAAAGTCTTTGAGGCGAAGAAATTCAGCGTCTGATCAACTTGGGGGAAATGACCAACGCCCCAGGATGGGGAAGATGCAAAGGGGCTGAAGACAAGTGAGCCAGCCGAAGCCAGAACCAGGAGGGGACCCCAGCACGCTCCAGTGAACACAACAGCAGCCAACACGGCCAACAGCTGCAGGTGTGCGGAGCCAGAGCCAATGTAGGGAGTTAAGAATATGCACATATTAATGTTCTTGTTTTCTTTGAGTAAGTATTTAAAAAGATATGTGCACCCCGGTTCATTGCACTGTTATTTACAATAGCCAAGATGTGGCACAATGAAGATGTGGTACACATGTGTACGCGCGCACGCGCACACACACACACAGGACTATTATGCAGCTGTGTAAAAGGATGAGCTCGTGCCATTGGCAACGACATGGATGGAACCGGAGGGTATGATGATGACCAAGACTGAAGCTCATTTCGATGTCAGGACTACCAGTGGTTACTTGTTTCCTCTATTTTGTGTTGGCTCTACTGAAAAAATGCAACAATCAGATTCAGAAGACCTCTTAACGCTCAGCACCAACAGGTTCACCAGATTTGGAAAAAGATGATGGAAATCATAACCCAAGAGCTGTCAACCAATGGCTTGAAAGAAGCGGTCAGTAAATTGATTGCAGACAGCACTGAAAAACACATAGAAAAGGCTTCTCATCCACCCCATGATGTCTTTGTTAGAAAAGCAAAAATGCTGAAGAAGCCCAGGTTTGACCTGGGGAAGCTCTTGGAGCTTTATGGTGAAGGTAGTAAGTCTGGAAAAGCTCCTGGGGATGAGACCAGTGCAGCTGAACGAGCCTGTGGATATGAACCACCAGTCCAAGAATCTACTTAAAATTCAGATATTTAATGGTGACAAACCAAATATCTTATTTGTGATGTCTTTAAAAAAAAAAAAAAGGGACAGGATCATCCTTCCAATCTCTCCAAGGAGGCTGGGAATGGAAGGGAATTCGGTAACCCTTGAGAACAACCATCTCACCCACAAGCGTATGTCCGGAGGTAGGGGACTGACCTCGAGCAGCTGGTCAGAGAAGGCCAAGGAAGGCCATACACCTGCTTCACGGGGTGCATATGGGGCGGGGGCTTGAGAAACACACCCATGGGGCACATAGGAGAGGACGGGCAGCATGCACTGGACACGTCATCCAGCCGGTGATGGGAGTTAATGACATGGACAGATAAAACAGACCAGACCTGCTGTCAATGTGGCTCAAGGACATTCAGGCGTTCCATGCTGGAGGCAGAAGTGGATGGCTGAACGGGTTCCCCCTCTGTCCTTGCCCCTTGCCTTCCTGGGAGAAACCCAACTTCGCCATGACATTTGCTGGATACTCTTGGATTCCATTTGATTTTACTTATTTTCGGACTGATGTACCTGCGTTCACAAGGGCTGTGCTGGTCAAGGTCATCAGACAGGTTGCCAACCCAGTGCCAAATCCCTGTCTTCATCTGGCTTCATCCGCTGGCACCGCCTGATTCCCTTGATCAACACCTCCTCCTGGACACTCCACTGTGTCTCCTGGCTCTGCTCATCCTTGGCTTGCTGCCAGCTCCCGGAGTCCTCCTTCCCCTCCTCTCCTGTTGGCTGCTACGTTCCTCCTGATTCCTTAATGTCGGAGCGCCCAAGGTCCCACGTGTGGTTCTCCTGCATCCCATCTACATGTACTCCCTGGGTGAACTCAGGAAGACACAGAATGTGAAGGACGAGTGACGTGTCACGGTCAAATTGTTGACACCTGTGGGGTGTAGGACATACCATCTGGTGCGTTCCAGGAGCGCTTGCTAAGCCCTGGGCGGGGGCATTTCTCACTGTGCACAGTTTCCAAGCCCCAAACTGAGAGCCAAGGTAACATACAGTTTATGTTTAGTGCTATTTTAAATTAGGGCTACCAATGATCAGTTTCTTACTTTGAGAAGAGAGTAAAAGAATAAAAAACAACAACACATTTCTTCCTCTGCCAACCATTCGGCAACCCAAACTCACTTCCAGAAAAATAGAACCCTGCATCCCTAGAGCATTTGGCATAAGACGGTTCCAGAAAGCAAAAAGAAACATGTCCGTGTTTCACAAGGACACTGACTAGGCAGGGGGTTGGGGTGGGACCCCCCCCACCACAGCAGGAGAAGAAAGGGTCCACCTTCAAGCCCAGGGCTGTGTGTCTCCCCACCACACTAAGGAACATTCGAGCCGGGAAGACCGGACACCTGAAGGCAGGACGTCCTCGTGTGCCCCCGTTCTCTCAGGCATCGGAGCTGGCCCCTGGCGGGCAGGACCCGCGCACACACAAGGTCCCACCTCGGCTACAAGGGGACAAACCGAGACCTGCGGAGGGTAAGAAAGCTCTCGGACGGTCCTCGTCTACACTGTTCTTTCCTGGTCTCGCTGTCTCCAGTTTAGGCAATCCGTGTTACTCTCATGAACTTGGACGGTTCCACGCTCTGGTGCTCCATGGCCATGGGATGGGGCGTCCTAGGGAAGCCGTTCACTATAGCATGTCCGGGGCGCATCTGCCTGTGTCTCCAGCCCCACAGCACACGCACCCTGGATGGAGCAGAGCCCAGGGAGGGATGGAGGGAGGGTCACATGACAGCGGCGAGAGACCAAACCACCCACCCAGGCCTCTGTTTTCCTGCTTGACCAGAGAACCCCCTGCCCACCACAGCTGCAGAGACCACAGAGAGACACTGTCCGGGACCCTCTCCATCCATGTGCTGGCCGATCTCCTGCAGGACAGTCGCCATTAAGACCACAGACAAGGCAGCAAAATTTAAACCGTTAACTACTGTGAAAAGCTCCATACAGATTCCAAGAGCGAAGAATGACCAGGGTCGTGTAGGGCTGGATAAATGTGGTTTTATGTGATTTCCTTCTGCCGATTTCCATCTGCATACAAACCGTAAGGGAGCCCAGGACCCAAGAGCAGAGCTGTCTGCAGGTCAAGGGGGTCTGGGCTCATGACGGGGCTACAGCCCTACAGGGACCCCAAGCCCCGCTGACTGGGAGGGGAGGGGCGGGCAGGCAGCAGCCCAGGTTCTCCCCGGCGCTGGTGCAACCCAGGTCTGCACTGAGAAGTCCACACCCAGGAGGTCCACACCCAGGAGGCGGGCACCGGGTGCACTCCCTTCTACCTCTGTGGCATTTAGCTTCTGTAACCAGTTTGCCTTTTCCATTTTCAAGGGAATGAGAGATGCTTCTCCCTTCAGTCCAAATTTGTATCATAATGAAAAAGCTCTTCTCTCACTTAATAAAGAAAAAAAATTCCATGGATCCCTTGGAAATCATAAATAAATAATAGCGTTTCAGGAGGCTGTGATGTCATCTTCGCCTTCTGAAAAAAGTCAACCTGACATTTCGGCGGGCACCAAACACAAGAGAACCGCGCTCCGCGGCCCTGTTCAAGCACGTCCCCCCGAAGCGGGATCTGTTTATCTTTCACCAAAGTCCTGGCCATGTCGGAAGGCAAATGAACTGGACCATCACGGAGACTAGTGGCTGATTCCAACCAAAAGGCCAGGCGGGGCAAGGCCACACCTGGAACAGAACCCCCGCCGTCTGTGACAAGTCACCCTTCACCTCCGCCTCCATGCGCCACCGCCGTTTGGCTGCAGGGAGGGGGTGAACATTGTTCAAGGGTCAGCTGTATTTCTTTCCGCCCTTTACATCCGTCACCACCCTTCCTTGCGGCCGCCGTGCCTGCTGAGGGGAATTTGGCTACGAAGAATCCCTAATACATGAACATGACAGACTGCCCTCACGTGCAGCTTTCAGGATTCTTTCTTTGCCTTTATCTTTGGAAAAATCTGATGAGTGTGTCATGGTGTGGATCTCTTCGTGTTTACCATCTCAGAGTTCACTGAGGTTCTTGGACGCCTAGATTTATGTATTTCATCCTTTGGGGCAGTTCAGGCAATTACGGCTTTAAATATTTTTTCTCCCTCCCCTTTTACCCCTCTTCTTCTCCTGGGACTCCCATTATGCCTATGTTGCTACACTTAATGGTGTCCCACGTGTCTCGTAGGATCTGTTCTTTTCTCCTTAGTTCTTTTTCTTTTTCTTTTCTGTTCTATAGACTGGATCATCTAAATTGCTCTGTCTTCAGATTTATTGATCTTTTTTCCTTCTTCTTCCTTCAATCTGTGCTGAACCCCTCTAGTGAATTTTTCATTTTCAATATTGTCTTTTCGGCTCTGGAATTTCTGTTTGGCTTATTTTCGTATTTCCTTTCTGTATGTTGATTTCTCTATTTATTTCGGCATCATTTTCCTAGTTTCCTTTAGTTCTTTGTCTACGATTTTCCTTTAGCCCTTTGAGCACATTTCAGATGATTGATTTAATGTATTTTAATAGTACATCCAATGTCTGGGCTGCCTCGGAGACAATTTCTGTTTATTTATTTTTTCCCATGAGTGGGCTATGCTTTCTTTGTATATGCTGTAATTTTTTGTTGACAACTGAAAATTGTGAATATCATCATGCAGTAACTCTGTAAATCAAAATTCCCCTCTCCCCAGGGTCTGCTGCTGCTGCTTTCTGTGGACTTTTGTTGTCCAGTGTCTTCTAAACCAGGTCTGTAAGACTATTCCTTGTCATGTGTGGTCACCGAAGTCCCCATTCTGCTAGCTCCTGGTGATTTAGCAGGGAAGTCATTAAACGCCGGAAAACAGCATGATAAGCAGAGCCAGGACAGTAACAGTGAGATGAGGCACACAGACTCCACACACTGAGAAGGGACGGATAGGAGGGTCTGCAGATGGGGTGGAACGTGGGTCATGAGAACTCTGGAACTGGAGGGATGGATTTGCCACGACTCACCTGATTTCTGCAGGGGCCTCCTGACATCTCCCTGCTCCCAGCTCAACCTTGTGTCACCTATTCTCAACAGAGAAGCCAGCATGAGCCTTTTAAACACCAGACCAGGTTATGTTATTCCTTTGCTCCAGTGCCCTATCCCAAGTCCTTACCATGGCCTGCAGAGCCCTGCTCAATCTGACTGCTTGAGCTTGAGACCTCCCTGTCCACCCCTCCTAACCCAATCTTTCTGGTCCATGCTGGCCTCATTGCTGTCCCTCCCACTAACCATCAAGCTTCTGCTTCAGGACCTTTGCACTTGTGTTCCCTGATATGCTTGGCCCCTTCTCCACTTCTTTATGTCTCTAGCCAAATGCCACTCTGTCAGAGGGGCCTTCCCCAGCTGCCTTGTATAAATAGTGGATTCAGCCACTCCTGCTACTCCCCTTGCTTTGCATGTTCTCCACAGCTCCTATCTTCACAAGATGCGTCATATGGTTGTGTCTTTGATTATTATCCCTCTGCATTCCCTTGCCTCACAGGATGTTGGCTCTGTGAGCACGAGACAGTTGTTTTTCTCACATCTGTATCTCCAGCACTTTGAGCAGTACCTGCAGATGGGACAGCTAAGTTCATCTTTCCTGAGGTCACAAACTGAGACACACAATCTCATGAGAGATAGTCATTCTGCTCAGAGTTTCCACAGTTGAGAAGGGAAGACAAACCCACACGCCAGGGATGGTATCAAAGAGTGGGTCCCAAATAAATAAAATCTTAAAAAAAAAAAAAAAAGAGTGGGTCCCATGCTGCAGACGAGCCTGGGAAGGAATGTCAACAGGACATTCTCAGGATTCACTAAACCCAGAAGAACTAGTCATGAGGACGGCCAGACAGTTCCCAGCCCATTAGAACGATTCTACCCTTGTCTTTTCTTGTGCCACATAAGGCTTCATTTGGGAGGGGGGGAATTCCTGAACCTTAAAATTCTGTTTGAAAAATAACTAGTCTAACACAAAATTTAACTCAAAATGGATTAAAGAATTGAAGATAGACCTGAAACTATAAAACTCCTAGAACATGCACTCCTGGACATTGGTCTGGGAGGTAATTTTTTTTAACATGAACCAAAACCAAAATAACTAAGTGGGACAACTTCAAACTAAAAAAGCTTCTTCAGGAAGAAAGAAAACCATCAACAAAATGACATCTGTCTACTGAATAGAAGAAAATGTTTTCAGATCATATATCCAAAAAAGAGTTAATATCGAAAATATATAATAAATTCATACAACTCAATAGCAGAAAAAAAAAACCCAATTAAAAAACAGGCAGAGGATCTGAGTAGACATTTCTCCAAAGAAAACATCCAGATGGCCAACAGCCACATGAAAATGTGCTCAACATCACTCATCATTAGGGACAGGCAAATCAAAACCACAGTGAGATAAAATATCACCTCACACCTGCTGGGATGGCTTTTCTCAAAAACACGAGAAATAACAGGTGTTGGTGAGGATGGGGAGAAAAAGGAGCCCTCGTGCACTGGTGGTGGGAATGCAAGCCAATGTAGCCGCTCTGGAGAACAGTGTGGAGGGTCCTCAAAAAAATCAGAAACAGAACTACCTGAGGATCCAATAATTCCACTTCTGGGTCACTTACCCAGGGAAAGCAGAAACACCGGCTTGAAGAAACATCTACTCCCCCATATTCACAGCAGCTTTATTTACAATAGCCCAGACCCCGTGGCGGCTAAAGCGTCCAGCGATGGACAGATGGATAAAGAACCTGTGGTACACGCGCGCACACACACACACACAAACTATTCAGCTATAAAAAAGACAAGTTCCATATGATGTCTCTTATATATGGAATCCAAAAACAAAACAAAACCCCAGCCAGCCCAGAGACACAGAGAACAGATTGGTGGTTGCCAGAGTCAGAGGTGAGGGAAATGAGGAACTGTTGTTTGTGTTTTCTTGGTTCAAGTAAATTGAATAATAAAGTGGGGGGAAAGGGGAGAAAATGGCTGGTCGACCTTACAGGATGACTTAGGACCTAATTCCTACACTCCAGCCCCTGTTTGGTCATCCCTGAAGGTCCTGATCTGACACGGAGGGTGGGTGGGGAGCCTTCTGTGGGGTGCCCTCCCATTCCAACAGCGTGGAGTCTGAGTCCATTAACACTTGGCCAAAAAGACCCAGAGGACCGTCATGACATAAAACAGTTAAAACCAAGAATTCATCAAGTATTTTATTTCTCCCAGGAGACTTGCTGACATCTCTTTGCTTTTGTGATTGTTCCTTGGAATTAAGTTTAATGAACAGATGTGATTCATGCCATGTAGTTACAATCATTGAACTTTGAAATTACATTTTATGTTGGCTTCCTTGCATCTGAAATGTTTGCACCAGGTTTAGAAAGACTCTCTTCTCTGTTTTGTTTACGACAGATGCTAGAGGAGCGCAGCCAAGAAGGAAAAAAGCAGCCCTCACTTATCTGCATGACCTCTTGTCAGCTTCTCAAGTCCAAGTGAAAGCAGCGCGGGCGGCCGGGCAACCGCACAGAAACGCCGGAGGCCAGCGCCCCCTTAAAGACTCACATCCTCGGTAATGTTTTCAAAACCGTTTATATTTAAAAGTGTCGTTCGCTCCTGCAAAAGCTGCTTTTGATTCATTATTACAGGCCAATAATGCAAAAGCAAATACCATGTTGTTCTTTATCAAGAGACTTATAGTCTTTAAAAAATAGGAATAATCCATAATTAAAGGTACCCTAACTAGGGAATGGAGAGGGTCTGCTAGTGGATGCGGGGTTTCTCTTTGGGGTAATGACGGCGTTCTAGAATGAAACTACAGGGATGGCGGCGCAGCTCTGAGTATATCGAAAGTCATGGAGTCGTGAGAGTGAAATAGGTGGCTAGCCAGTGTTGGTTTATGAGCTGGTGGGTCAGCGCAACTCATAGTTCCCCTGGGGGGGGCGCACAAGAGCCCCACACAGAGCTCAGACTCCCACGTCCCCCACCCTTCCTCTCCCTACGAGTGACTAGCCGTGTCCAAGCCCCACACTCAGCCACAGGCGCCGGCAGACCGTGACAGCCCTCCCTCTGGTCTGCTCTGTTCAACCTTGCCCCCCAAGTCTGCTCTCAGCACAGCCCCCAAGAAACTCGCTCAGATGCCCAGGCAGGCGGCCCCGACCCCCACACTGGAAGTACCCCCACTTCAGATGCAAAGCCCGCGCCCTTGGTGCCTGGGGAGTCTTGCTGGGCACCCGCGCATGGGCCCACCGCGGGTCTGCATTTCCCTCCCCACCCAGTTCCTTCCGCACGCTCAGCAATAGGGGGCTGACGGGCCTAGTGGACCCCCAGACTAGGGGAGTTTGCAGACAAGAGCGAGTAGTCACCGGCTGCGCTGTCCTCTCACGGGGCGCAGGCCGGAAGCAAGCTGGAGGGGGCCTGGAGCGCCTTCCGCGGGGATGGCTCAGAGGGATGCACTGGAGCCTGCAGAGGTGCCGCCCACCCCGCTCAGCTCTTGTGGGGCTAGTGAGGTCTGCAGGGGCCAGACTGCGGCTCGAGTTTACACTGAGCACACACGTGTGGCCGCTTTGCCTTCAACTTGGATCCTTTGAGCCTGGGGGGTCATTGGGAAAGCTCTGCGGTTTAAACGCTCCCAGACCATGGAGGGCTCACGTGGGGCATCCCGAAGCCCTCCACATCCCCCCGCTCCCCGCTCTGCAGCCCCACCCCATCCCCATGTGCATGGGGCTGTGAGGAGGTCTCTGCAGAGCGGGCTGCAGTCCCCGCCAGGCCCCCAGGTCCATCGACCGGCACCTGCACAGCAGAGAGTGAGGGCTCACACGTCAGGTCCCACCCACACCCTGCGGCCTCTCCACCCTTCATGCAATGGCCGCCCCACTGTCTCCCAGAACCTGGAATCCCGAGGCTCTGCTCAGCGGGTCTGCGGGGGCAGCACCTGGACAGCTCCCGAGGGGAGCACAGCTCCGCAATGGCCCCCCACCAAGCTCCCCACGGCCCAGACTCCCGTCCCTGCACTGCCCTCAGGGGCCTTCTCGGGGGCCCTCTCGGCAGTGCAGCAGCACCCCACTGCCCTTCTAGGTCCTCCTGTGCCCACGCCCCTCCCACCAGCACTTGCCCTCTGGCCTGTCCCCAGACAGATTTCTTGTCCCCTTCAGCACTGGGCCCTTCCTTCCTGGGGGCCAGGCCCGGCCTGGGTTCCTGTGGGTGGCCTGACTTGCTCTCTGCTCCAGGGGGATGCCCAGGCCACACAGACAGAAGGGTCCCACGCCTTCTTGCGGGTTTACTCCCGGTTTTCGGGACAGGACCACAACCTGTCTTGCAGCGAGGCAGCGGGAGACGCTGGAAAGCTTTGGAGAGCTGTCTCAGCCCCAACAGTGGGAGCTCCGAGTCACTCCTGCTGTGCTCACAGCAGACACAGGCCCCGGAGCCTGAGCCGCTGTGGTCACTGTCAGGGCCCTACCTTCCACAGGCCATAATCACACCAACGCAGACTCCCCCTCTGGGCCTTCGTTCCTCCTTCATCACATGGGACCACGATGTCCCTTTCTCGGCATGAGAAGGGGTCACAGATGCAGCCCAGACCACACTCGGCACGTGCCAGCAGCAGCCTCTCCCCGCTCCTGTGTGCTCCAAAAGCGACCTTTTTCCCACCAGAAAGCACAGGTAGGGTCTTGAATCTCAGGGCAGGAAGGAGAGGGAATGCAGGAACACGGCGGGGTCAGACATGGCTGGTTCAGCAAGGGGGGAACAAGAGGTCTCAGGCTCAGACAGTTTGCTACCTGCAAGCAGGGGGAGGAAGCGCAGACAGAGGTGCTCGTGTGGGCCACCACGAGACACAGGGCCGCAGGACAGCCGTGGCAGGGAGGAGACATGAAGGTCTGTCCCCTGCAACTGTAGCCAGGGGGAGGCGGGCAGAAGGTCTCATCCCTCCTCAGAACCCAGGAGGCCATGAGAAACCCTTGTCAGAGCCTCCGCCACCCAGGGAAGCGACTTAGAGCTGGCAATTTCCCACAGGCCTCCAAGATAGATCCTGGGGATCTGGGAGGACCACAAGACATTCTGCAAACCCCACATTCAGCCACAGCTCCAGCCCTGCCCTGTGGGCCATGTGGACATAGGAGAGGTCAGCAGGGCCCCGGGAGGAGCCAGCCCCCATCCAGAGTGGAGGGCACAGACAGAGGTCCCCAGTGAGAGTCTTGCTCAGGACGTGGGGTGTCCTCCTAAGGACATCAGGAGCCCTCTGAGAATTTGAAGCCATATAATCACCTAATCCAGCTGACACTAGGTTTCACTGATACGTTTCCTGAAAGCAGAAAGCCCTTTCAAGAGAGCCAATATTCAAATCATCACTCAGGGGGGAGGGCAGATTTTATCAAATAATATTAAATAACAACAGATTTTACCCTTGGCTCTGTGTAACTCCTGGCTAAACTCTATTAATCAAGAAGCTAAGAAAATATTTTTTAAGATTTTTCTTACGGGGTTGTGATTTTGCCCAGGCTGCACGGGACGGCCTGCATTCTTCAGAGTGGGGTGTATTTTTATTTTATGAGAGACCAGCTTTTCAGCAAGTGTGCCGATAAAGAGGCAGCGTCTTGCAGCGGAAACACTGGAACTGTGAATGTAGATTTCAGTAAAAGGTGGATGGAGTTTGTGGCAGGAGAGAAAGAGCCAGCCCTGGGCAGGGGCGGTGGCTGCCCAAGGCCATGGGGTGTGCCCGCCCTGGAGGGAGGACAGCCAGGAGAGGACACAGCCTGACGGTTACCAGGTCGGGGTGAGGGCGCCCCTCGCTGCGGGTCCCTGCCAGGCACCGGCGTCACGTCTGTCCCACGTGGGCTCCCGACCCACCCCGGCTCCTTACTCCCTAACACACCGAGTGCTTTGAACCAACAGAGGCCTTGGACCCACGGCCAGCCTTCCTCCTGGAGGGTGGGATGCGGAATCCACACTTCTCCCCAAAGCCTCGGGCGGGTCTTGAGCTGGCAGACCTGCCAGGGTCACAGGCACCAGGAAATCCACGCACTGTGGCCTCACCGCCGACAGGAGCTGGCCGCCTCACCAACCTCCAGCCTGGCACGGGGCCACGTCCCCTCCAGAGACGGAGCAGGTGCCTCGGAAAACAGTGGGCTCTTCCGGAAAGAGGACTCAGCCACAGTCTGGGGCTTCGGGGGTTCACTGGAAGAGGGCCAAGGAAAGCAGCGAGAGCCAGCAAACTCCGGCAGACACCCCCGCAGATGGGCGGATCGTGTCACCTGGCCCTGCCTTGAGCAGCAGACCAAAACTCATTCGCGCACTCCCCGCGGTCTCCCCACCATCGCAGTTGGATCGGGGGACGCTTCAGGAACCTTCTCCCCCCCGCAGCAGGGTAGCTCCCCTTCTCCCTGGAACCAGGTGTGCTGCTCACGGGACGAGCACGGGGAGAGAGCGTGGCCCTAGTTCTCATCCTCACACATCTGTCAGCGGAGCTGCTGTGTAACAAAACACACGCCCCCTGAGAGGCGGCGAGGTCCCTGCTGACTTCAGGGCCTTCTCGCCAGCACCGGGTCCTCCCCGCAAAGCCCTGGGGACCGAGGGCAGCTCTGCGAACCCTGAGGAAGGACACGACAAGGAGAGAAAAGCAAAATACGGAATAGGATGCGTCCTCATCTCCCTGCAAACTCTCAAAACGTTCACCTGAACACGTCTCCAATACGGAGTCTTCGTCGACCGAGAACTGAGTTCTCCTCACATTTGGACTTTTGCCAGAAAAAGGCAAATCAGAAGGGAAGGAAAATAGCACGTGGGGAGCTCAGCCCACAGCAGACACATTGGTTGCTTTCCAGCATCAGCCGCGTTGATTTCTAGCCAAGTAAACGCTTCGCCCCCAGGCCCACTGCAAACAGTGGAGTCTCGGGACTCTAACCCTACTTGGGGGAGGGGGAAGGTTTCGTGTATCGGGGCTCGACCCCCACAGACAATGCCTCGCAGCCATTGGAAGGACGAGATCTTGCCATCTGCCTGACGTGGATGGAACTAGAGGATATTATGCTAAACGAAACAGGTCCACTGGAGAAAAACAGTTATCCCATGATTTCACTCCTATGTGGAATTTAAGAAACAAAACACATGAACATAGGAGAAGGGAAGGAAAAACAAAATTAAGATAAAAACAGAGAGGGAGAGGCAAACCGTAAGAGACTCTTAATTCTAGGGAACAAACTGAGGGTTGCTGGAGGGGTGTGGGGTGGGGGGATGGGGGGCTGGGGTCACTGGGGGATGGACATGAAGGAGGGCACGTGATGTGATGGGCACTGGGGGTTGTTTGCAACTGATGAATCACCTGTACCTCTGAAAACAATAATGCCCCTTTTTTTAACTTAAAAAAAAAAAGAAAGAATAAAAAAAATGAATGAATGAATGAAATAGGTATGTGTGCTCATAGAAAGAGCCAGAGACACACTAGGGACAGGTAGGGGACAAGTGAGGGCAGGTGAGGGACAGGAAAGGACAGGTGGGGGCAGATGAGGATAGGTGGGGACACGTGGGGGCAGGTGGGGACAAGTGGGGACAGGACAGCTGGGTTCTTCTGAAGCAAAACGTCACTCGTCCCGAAGGGAATGCTGCTGCCACTCACACCTCTGCTCCGGGTGAAGACTCCCTTTGGCCTTCATGAACCTGGGGAGATCAGCATCCTTGTTGGAACAACAGACAGGAGTCCTGTGGGCTAAGAAACACGTTCCCCCAGGAATATGAATATTTAATGCCCCATCTGAGAATGAGGTTCTGTTCTCGTGGAGGAATGGAGACAAGCTCCCCCCGGGGGGACGTCCAGGCTGGCCCTCCCTGCCTTTGGCTGCGACTTCAGGGAGGGCTGGAGAATGAGCACTTGCTGGAGAAATGCGTAGGAGCGAGCGGGAGAGGATCTGAAAGGGGAGCTCGTGTTTTCATGAGGATCTTCGTCCCAAGTGGAGGGAACGGCAGGACTGTGTAACAGCCCCACTGTGAGAGGACGTGCAGCCGGGGAGGGCTGGGCAGCTGTCACTGACTCTCCGTGGCCCCATTCCAAGACTTGTCCATCTCTGGGATGTGCTTATTTCTGCAGGGGTAGACTCCAGCTGGGACATGGGACTGCTCCTGGGACACCCCTGCTCCCACACAGAGCCCCTCAGCCAGCACAGGTGACCACACTGGGCTCCCGGTGCCCACCCTGTGCCTCCACTGGCCCACTCTCCAGCACTCTCCCGGGCCGTGGGCTCCAACCCAGCAGACCAGCCCACCAGCTAATGTTGGGCAAGTGAGATGCATGAGGGCGTGAGTAAACCCAGCACAAGGAGTTGGGGATTTCTGTCTCACGGCTCAATCTCTGTTATGGCTGCTCCAGAATATGGCAGGAAAGCCCATTTTCCAGACCTCTCACCCACCAGAAAGCTCTCCAGACTCCTGGTTGCTGGGGGTTATAATGGCAGCAAACAGTGGAGCTTCCCCATCCCAAAGGACCAAGCACAGAAGGGCGTGGGTGATGAAACTCTGCCACTTTCGAAATAAAAGTGTATTCCACGCAGAAAATTCTCCATTCCTAAGTGTTTTCATCCCCTTTCCTGAAACTCTCAGGAGCCCAATTCTGGTGTTTGTGGTTCTGCTGACTCTCACGCATGGTGCTTCTTTTCCTCGGTGCTTTGGACTTTTGGAATTGGAGCAGGTGCTCAGCCAGACGTGAGGGCGGGCCTGGGATGCGGAGTCGAGGGGACCCACCTGGAGGCAGGCTGCGCACACACTTCTGCCAGTGGGGCTGTGGGACCAGCTGGAGCCCCCTCCCCACCGTCCCCCCACAGACAAGAGGACACCCTCCCCACGGATTCTGTACCGTGTCCTGACCAGCGCCACCCGGGACATGGCCTTGGTGCACTGGAGGCCCTCGTGCCACAGACGACACCAGCTCACTTGAAACCCCTCCTCTCATGAATGAGGCACTTTCTTCCTAAAAAGCTATGTCCCAGGCGCCTGGGTGGCTCAGTGGGTTAAGCCGCTGCCTTCGGCTCAGGTCATGATCTCAGGGTCCTGGGATCGAGTCCCACATCGGGCTCTCTGCTCAGCAGGGAGCCTGCTTCCCCCCCGCCCTTCCTCTCTCTCTGCCTGCCTCTCTGCCTACCTGTGATCTCTCTCTGTCAAATAAATAAATAAAAATCTTAATAAAAAAAAAAAAAAAAAAAGCTCTGTTCCAGGTTAAAAAAAAAAAGAAAGAAAAAGGATGTGGGCAGAGGCTAAAAGCAGGCCAAACGTGTGTCCACTTTGTCTGAAAAACTGCATCGTTCACCTCTTTTTGGTCCCAGAGCCCCGGGCTTCAGCAGGTCCCTGGATTGGACAGGTCACCCAGCCGAGTCCGCTCCCCTGGCTCGTCCCCCCGGTCAGCTGAGTGTGGCTGCTCCTGCCGGCGGGCATCCGCAGAACCACGCACGGGAGAGGGTCCTCGGCCCGGGAGCCAGCCCACATCACCCTGCAGACACCTGCTCCTGGTCACCTGAGAAGCTGCCCCCGCCTGCTGCGTCGCCCCCCGCGTACTCGGCCACCTGCGTGCAGTCTCTCCCTTGGACTCAGTCTAACCAAACCCTGCATATCCCTCAGAAAGTTTCTGTGACAACAGCAGCAACTGTAGCAACAACAAGACACATAAACCAGCGGACAGGGGAGGGGAAGGGGCTCCATTCATTCCACCAGCGAGACAAGCAGCAAGACACGGGAACGAGGGCAAGCAGGGACACACGGCACCGTCTCGGATTGTAGGAGTCCAGCACCTCCTGCAAACACCTCCGTGGACACAAAAACCATGAGAAAGACCATTGTACTCAATGCTTTTTTCAAATGTTTTTGAAGGGTAGGTCAGCATTTAATTCCTTTGCATTGAACTTGGGCGAGTCCGTAGTAATTGATGCTCCCAAGACCCGAGTGTCCGCGTCTGCTGGGGGCCACAGGCAGGTGCTCGTCTGCAAGAGGAGAAAAGCCCTGTCCCCTTGTCCTGCTCCGCAGTTGCTCCCAAGTGGCATCTACAGGGCCCACCGGAGCCAGCCTCGTCCTCCACCGGCAGCCAGCAACGAAGACGGACAAAACGCGTCCTTCCGGCCAGTTTCAGACCCACGAGCCACAGGCAATCGAGCAGGGCAGGTGGCCTCTTGCTTCCGGCTTCCCTGGAAGCTGAAAGCCTCCACAGCGGGTTTGCTTGTGGGTTTGACCACCACCGAGAGCTTCTCCAGGACAGCTGCTGCAGAAAGCAGTTACAACTACTTACTGCAGGTTAGCAGGCCCTGGTTTGTAAGCAGAAACCCCAGTTTTCTCTTTCCTTTTTTTTTTTTTCCTTTAAGATTCTGCTTTTTACTTGTCAGAGAGAGAGAGTGCGAAAGAGCACAAGCAGGGAGAGAAGCAGAGGCAGAAGCAGGCTCCCCACGGAGCAGGAAGCCCGATGATGCGGGACTTGATCCTAGGACCCTGGGATCCTGACCTGGGCTGAAGGCAGACGCTTCACCGACCGAGCCCCCGAGCCACCGCAGAACCCCCAGTTTTCTAGAGCCGCGTTCCAGACCCGAGTACGCCATCCCCAGCCATCCCCTGCGGGCAGAGGGAACACTCCAGGTCCTGTTGGGCCGAGGGCCAAGAGAAGGCTCCCCTCCACCAGACAAGACGGGGTGTTTGAACCAGCTATCTGATCGATCTGATCGATCTGATTAATATGTCAACACGGTGTGTCTGTGATTTATAATATGGAATACATATTGGGTCTTTGTCCCAGTTTCTGACACGGAGCCCCTAAAACCCTTGGAATTCCCTAAGGGGAGGAGAGAAAGGGGTCTCTTGTGATGCTAACGAGGTGATGTTTTAAAGCGCCTTAGGACCAGATCTGGTTGCCAGGGAAACCGATCAGGTGATCAGAGGTTGGCTTTTCCTCAGCTCCACCCCCCCCACCCCCACCTCTGAGGAGCAAGAGGGGCCGCAGTCTGGATCAATCACCCACGGCAACAATTCATCAGTAAAAACCCAAAGGACAGGGTCTGGAGAGCTCCCGGGTTGGTGAGCAGGTGGAGATGTGGGGACCGTGGGCCCTGAGGGGGGCATATGGGAGCCCTGCACCCCCTTCCCCAGGCCCCTCCCCCAGTGACTCTTCTGTCCCTTCCTGAGTTAACCCTTTGATAACAAACCGGTGATCCAGGGAGTAAACCGCATCCCTGAGTTCTGTGAGCCGCTCCAGCGACTTCATCAAGCCCAGCGAGGGCCCGTGGGAACGTCTGGTCTGTGGCTGGTCACTCAGGACCCAGGTGACAGCCTGGACGTGGGGCTGGCGTGGGGAGGGCGGTGCTGGGGGACCGACCCAGGACCTGTGGGTCTGAATGTGTCTCCGGGCAGATGTGTCAGGGTCCAGGTGGACCGTAAGAGCCCGGCCGGCCTCGGAGGGCTGCGGGGTCGGAGAGAAAGCCCCAACATAGGCACTGATCACCGGAAGTGGAGTTGGTGTCAAGATGCCATGTGACGCTTGACATTCACTGGCATAAACACAGTAATTAACATGTTGATGACTTTGAAAAGCGTCAACAATACAAGTTACTCATTACAGAATAACTTTTTCTTAGAATTAGTGGGATGAGTATTGCCGGGTCGCCATAACGTCTTTTGTGACCTGGTGACATAAGCACACGTGGACCGAAGCCCCAGGCTCTGGATGCCTGGCCCACAAGCTGGCCTCCAGCCATCGGGTGGACCAGGGGGCCCCGGGGTCTCTCCTGACAACAGCGGGCAGCCATGCCCGAGCGTACCCTACAGACCACACAGGCCTGGATCATGGAGGGTGCCAGGGCTGGCAGCAAACCCTCCAGGGCTGACGTCCTAAAGGCTGGTGTGGGTTGGTGATGCCAGGGGGAAGGCCCTCTGGGGGGAGTGAAAGCAAACATGTGGATAGCGTGACCCCACTTGAGGGAAGCTGTGTGTCCACAAGCCGGTCCGAATGGAGAAAAGAGCCACTCCTGAGGCCCCCAAAAGGCTATGAGAGCTTGGCCACCCCAGAGATGGGGTCCCACTCATGACTGATGGCCGACTCGAGGACCAGAACCCAGAGCCAACACAAGGGGGCCAGGCGCGACGTTCTGTGAGACGTGCTTGCAGAGCCACTGGGACAGGGCAAAGAGAGGCAGGGTGCTCGGATGTCCTGCTGTGCATGGCCTGGGAAGGGACACAGGCCGGACACCAGCATCCCCCCCTCCGCTGGCCCCACACGGTTCCCCTGTCCCGAGAGACTCTGCCTTCACCTCCCCTACCAGGGCTAGCCCAGACCCAACCTGTGACCTGGGCCCCCCGCCTCACTCAGGGTGACCAATGCCGTCTGCTCCCGCACAAAGGACCTCCAAACACTGCTGCTGGCTGTCTTGGCAAAGGGCCTGGGCACGTGGGCAGCCACGCCTTCCCCATGCTTCACCTCTCCCGTCTGGGGCGAGTTTTACCGTGAACCCCCGTGGCGCGCTGCGGTATTGTGGTTAGGGCCCCAAACATGCGATCATGTCTGCATTGGGGGACGGCAGCCCCGTTGCCAGAGCCCTGGACGCCATGAGGAACTCCCATGCGGGGACCCCCAGTCTGGAGCCCCTCCTCCCCGGAGGGGCCACAGGCAGAGTCTGCAGGGAGTTGGCGGGGGGGGGGGGGTGGACTCCTGCAGTCATCAGCTTTAAAGAACTTTGGCCTTCAGAGCAGTGGGATTGGACTTGCCGATCACCTGTCCTACGTCAGGCTAACCGGAATCCCCGAAAGTGTGCAAGGCTGGACCTCGGGCAAGGTTTGGGGGTCCTTCAGAGGCCTGTCTGCTGACTCTGGCCAAGCAGCTCCGTAAACCGCGCGGGAAGCCAGGCTGGAGAAGCCGCCCCTGCTCCTCGTTCACTTTACACACTCCGGTGCTTCTTTGCACGCAGGAAACTGGGGCATCCGTGAAGGCAACGATGGCCTCGTTTCCGACTCTCCGGCTCTCCGGAGACTTCCGCAACAAGCAGGGGTGGGGGCCACATAATCCCAAGTGTTTACACGGGTTTTATTTTTTTGAATTCCCTCCAACTAAAATTAATGACCATTATTTCCTGTATCTCCACAAAATCCAACCAAATTTTGGCCATTAAAACTGTTTTCGACCAGAATTGATGCCTGCACTTCTGCCAATCTTGATAATTACGCTTCCGTTATGGCTCCGGCTAATGCTCGTTAAACTAAAAACAAGCGATATCATCAGAAAGCGTGGATTTGTGTGTCCAAGGTGCACGCGCGCACACACTCCCAACGGCACGCGCTCGCCGGCGCATGTGGATGTATGCACACACGTATGCACACGCTCACACCCACTCACGCAGTCCTCGGGGAAAGGACCTCAGATCAGGGCTCTTTCCCGCTGCCTCGCGGACAGACGGAATCTCGTCCAATGACAAACGTCCTGCCCACCCCTGAAAAGTAGCTGACGTGCCCACACAACAGGGAAAGGCCTCATTCAGAACGCCTGCCCAGACACCCTGCCACCCCTCGACACCGCAGCTTCCCCGGCCAGCCTGCACCCGTGGCAGGACACACTCTCCCCAGGCCCCAGGACTCCGGGCCCTCCCAACCGCACACGGGGCATCCGCGGTGGGTCTGTCACTCGAGGAGGAGCCACCCCCTTGGACACTGGGCATGTGCACTTAGCTAAAGACGCCCCCACATCAACACAAACCCCGGAAAGAACAAGCAACGGGGGAACAAATGGGGGACCTGCCAGCTGGGCCGGGCCCTTGCAACCTGGCTCTCGCCCGATGCTAGCGAGCCCCAGGCAGCCTCGGAGTCCGGCAGAGGCCTCCCGGGTCTGGGGCTGCGGCAGCTCCGACCCCAGCCCCAGGCTGCGGGCAGCGAGGGGCCCTCCCTTTGCTGCACACAGGCACCCCAGAGAGCCAATTCTCCCACTCAGGGTCACTGCTGCCCACCCTGGGGTCGTTCTGCCCATCCCACCCCCACCCCCCTGCGATTAAGAAACATCTGCTTTAAAGGAAAAGAGGGGCAGCCTCAAAGAGCAGCCCCTGAGCCTCCGTGGTGAAGCCCCAGGGGAAAACCCGTCCCACCCAAGCCCAGCACCTTCCCTGGCCTCGCCCGTAAATACTTGGCTTCCATTTTATCCCTGGTCCCCAGACTCAGAAAGTAACTGCAGCTTCCCCAGTCTGATGAGCAGCGGCCTGGACGCTGGCAAGGGCTGCGGGCAGTCGCCCCGGGAAACAGCGTGACGGGGGGCGGCAGCACCGAGAGGTGGAGAGATCGGCGCGCACGCCGGGCTGGGAACCCCCGGAGTGTGTCCCTCGTACTGTGCTGCAACCGCTCATCTTGAGGCCCTTTTCAGAGGGGCTCCCCACGTCTGATTCCTCGCCCGCAGAACTCACAAAACACGGCAGGAATCAAATATTACAAACCAGCTGTGCTGTCTAGCACAGAGACGGGCCTGTCAGAGGTTCCCGTATCTGCCCCCCATGATTCATCTGCCAGATGTGACAGCAGCAAGCCCTCCCCATCCCAACCCCAGCTCAAGGCTCAGCCTTCCCCCATAGCCCCTGATTTTTGTATTCCTGCGTCACCTGGCTGGGAAAGTCACTGAGGACTTCTACAAAGGGAAGAGCTGTGTCTTCAGGATGTAACTCCATGTAGCCCAGTGACCACGCAGGGTTGCCGAGAGGACCAGTCACCGGGCGCCTGGGTGGCACAGTCCGTTGAGCGTGGGACTCTGGATTTCGGCTCAGGTCATGATCTCTGGGTCGTGGGGTTCTGCCCACGTCGGGCTCCATGCGGGCGTGGAGTCTGCTTGTGGACTCTCTCTCTCCCTCTCCCTCCGCCCCTCCTGCCCCATCTCGTGCTCACACTCGATCTCACGCACTCAAACAAAAGGAAAGCCAGCCGGGATGCGACAGCAAGTCTGAAATGTATGCTCTATGTAAAAATGTGAATGTATACAAACATGTCTGCAGTGGCCACTGACATCTCCAACAACTGGATCTGCAGGTGCATCTTGGAAAATCTATGCAAAACATTAAAAGGACAGAGAAAAAAATGAAAGGGGAAAAAGACGCGCCACCTACACCGCAACGGTTCGTAGCCTCACACCATGAAGTTTCTTCCCATAGACAAGAGAGGAAAGAAATGGATGAGAAATCCACAGGAAAATGAGCTACGAAAGGAACAGCTGACAAGCGGGAACTGAAAATGAACTTTAAAAACAGAAAAAGATGCTTGACTCACTCAGAATAAGCAGAAAGCAAATTCCGAGTACAGATGACCTTGAACAACGGGGTTTGAGCCGCACGGGCCCACTTACATCGGGATTTTTTTCTATAAACACCATATAGCAGTGTAAATGTATTTTCTCTTCCGTAAGATTTTCTCGATAACATTTTCTTTTCTCTGACTCACTTATTGCAAGAACACAGTATATAACACATATAACATACAAAACATGTTAATCAACTGTGTTTTGTTATCCATAAGACATTTATTCAACAATAAGCTACTGGTAGTTAAGCTTTGCGGGGAGACAAGGGTTATACATGGAGTATATGAATAGACATTCAATTCTGTGTGTTGTTCAAGACTCAAGTGTACTCTAAGTTATGATTCCTTCCCTATCACACTGGCAAAAATCCAAAAGACTGATCACCTACAACAAGGTAAGACAAAGGGACATGCTTCCTCCCGGACGGCTAGGGGAGATACACAATGGCTCAGCTCCTGCAGAGGGTAAGGGAGGTAAATAAATCCCACATGCACTTACCCTCTGACCCAGCAGTGACAGGTCTAGGAATATTCCAGCAAGTATATTAGAAGACAAACGCACGGGGCTACACATGGTAGTCCTATTTTACAACGATACAAAAAGAAGCCCAGAAAAGGAGAGAGTAGAAGCAGTCCAAATATGTACCCCTCAGGAGGGGCTGGGCGAGTTTTCACACAGCACAGGATGGGGAGCCAGGCACCTGTACTGATGGGTGGGGTGTCTGCCTCAAGGTGGGATGCAGACCATGGCAAAAGACCATCACTCCTACCCAAGCGATGAGAAAAGAAAATGCACTTCTAAGTAAAACAGTATTGTATTGAAACCCATCACAAATATGTAGAAACATGCAGATGAAAAAAAAAGTCTAAATTCTAGAAGATTCTAGAAGATTCTAAACCTTCCCTGCATGAGAAAAGACCAATGCCCACTTGCTCCCTGAGATCATTGTAGAGAAGAAAACGATCAAATCTGCCTGATTGAGGAGATTTAATGGGTTGGCACATGGGGGGGCTGGAACCTGGAGGACCCCATACACAGAGCCAGCTCACTCGTCCCACCAACCCTCCTACTTGAGAATCTGGAAGGATAGAAATCTCCACAGTTCTAAGGTATTTAGAGCCAAAGTTTTGACTACAGAGAGGAATCTGGTGTGGTCCTCAAGGCATTTGAGACCAGAGATGAATCGCAGCGTGGGGATATGCCACAGCCCCTGACCCAGACGGACCACAGTGAGTGCTGCTCGCTCTGGCCACCTAACAGGCACAAGGCACATCCTTCCCACCGTCCTTTCTATTCAAAGTCAAGCACAGAATCAAAATTTATCAGACACTCAGAGAAACAAGAAGACAAGAACTCCCCCACAAAAAAGAGTAAAACAGTTATAGAGGCACACCGAGAAATACGACAGATTTTGAAATTAGCAGGATTATTTTTTTATTTTATTTTTTAAAAGATTTTATTTATTTATTTGAGAGAGAGTGTGTGTGTGTACAAGCAAGGGGAGCATCAGAGAGAGAGGGAGAAGCAGGCTCCTCGCTGAGCAGGGAGCCCCATATGGGGCTCGATCCCAGAACCCTGGGATCATGACATGAGCCGAAGGCAGAGGCTTAATGACTGAGCCACCCAGGCGCCCCAGAATTAGCAGGATTTTAAAGTAAGTGTTATAAAAATAATAAAATAATTAAAGAAAAATATGAGAATAGATTAAAAGATGGACAATTTCAGCAAAGAAATGAAAACCACAAGAAAGACTCAAATGGAAATTCTAGAATGAAAAAAATACAATAATAACCAAAATTAAGGAAACATTCAGTTGGTTTAACACACGCTGAACAAAACAAAACAGTGAACTGAAAAATAAGTAAGCAGAAAGGATTCACTGAAGCACAGAAAAAACCGAGATAGGTCGTGTCACAGAGGCAGACAACAGCCAGCAGCCCGGTATGACACAGTTGTGTTCACAGAAGGAGAGACAGAGAAGTACTTGAACAGAAAATAAGATCAAACTTCCCAATGCTGTGTGTTGGTCGTCAGACCAACAACTCAGAAGCTCAGCAAATCCCATGATGGATAAACACAAAAAGTCTAACCACGCTATGTCCTAGTGGAACTTCTGAAATCCGAAGAGAAGTGGGGTGAAAACACCCGGGGGGGGGGGGCGGAAATAAGTGTATTCTGTGCAACAACAAGAAGGAAGACAGGTGGCTTTTCCTAAAAACAAAGGAAACCAGAGTGAAGAAAATGAAATATTTTTTCAAATGCTAAAGAACAACATTTCCAACCCTAAATTCTACAATTAGCAAACATAACCTTCAGAAGTGAAGCTGAAATAAATCATTTTCAGAAAAAAAGAAAGCTGGGAGAATCCACAGCAGTGGGTCTACGTGGAAAGAAGTACCGCGGGGAGACGTCAAGGCCATCAGGATCGTCCGAGATGAATGCACAGGTCTGCCAGGAGGAACACAGGGCACCAGAGGGAGTCATCTGTGGCCAAAGAAGAAATGTAAAAAGATATATGTAAGACTATTAATCCTTTTTTCTTTTTGAGGTCTTATTTTTTTTTAAGGGATTGTGGAAAGAGAGCATACAGGGGGAGGAGCAAAGGGAGACAGAGAGAGAGAATCTCTCTGCCGTGAGCAAAGCGCCTGATGAGGGGCTCAGTGTCACGACCCTGAGATCATGACCTGAGCTGAAATCAAGAGTCGGACGCTTAACTGACTGAGCCACCCAGGTGCCCCAAGACTATTTTTACTTCTTTAAAGCAAAAATCATAACATTGTGCTGCATGTTTTATAACATGTGTGTAAGCAAAATATTCTACCTCAATAGCACAAGAGTGAGTAGCGGTCCCAGTAACAGAATCCCGTTGTTCTAAAGCTCTTCCTTCTTACAGAAGTGGTCCAGTAGTAACCCACGGCACCTTGAGAAAAGGGTAGTGTGGTGATTGTAATCACTAAAATCAATGATCAAAAAAAATACACAAAAGCCATAGAGGATGTGAAGTGGAATGCCGAAAGATATTTAATGAATCCAAAGAATGTAGAGAAAGAAAACCAGGACAAAGATTCAACGGGACAAAGGGAAAGTAAACAGGGAAATGGCAGACCTGGCCCAAACCTGTAGATGACTCCACTAAATGCTAATTAACACGAATAGTCCAATTACCGGACAGAGATCATCGGACTGGGTTCAAAAATAAAAGTAAGACCCAAGTACCTGCTCTGTAAACAATGAATTTAATATAGGTTTAGATTAAAAATACAGGTTAGATTAATTAGGTTTATGGAGCATTCGTACTTAGTAAACACTGATCCTAAGAAGGCTGCAGATAGAAAACTAAAGGAAGGAAGAAATCAGAAGAATTATGAGACTACACCCAGAGGAACACTAACAGTATTAAAATAAGAACACTAACATGTTCTGCGACTCGGACTCCACAGACAGAATTAAAAGACATAACAATACCCCAGACTTCAGGAAAGGCATGAACGGAAATAAAACATCTGAATGTGCCTTTATTACATTTCATTCATTTCATTTATCAAAGAGGATAAAAGCACCAACCAATACTAAAACTGTGTAAATGAAGACCTTGTAATTTTTAGCGAGCACAGGCAAATGACTAAAGAATAACTTTGAATGAGTAGGAAGAGGTAAAAGTACAATCATGAAAATTGACAACCGGGACACCGCATCTGGCTACGATGGTGTGAGGTTTCCCCAGCTCCTCCACCAGCCGCTGACCACAACTGATATGTCTATTAACCACAGCCGGCCAGGGTAGAAGGGAGCCAACGCGTGGAAAGGCTGCCCACGATGGAGTGTTTCCTGGTGTAAAGGCCCCTCTTTGCTCTGTGGTGCTGACCCAAGGGCAGCTCCAAGCACAGAAGGTTCAATGCTGGATTTCTGGCCAGAGGAACTCAGAAAAAGTGCTCTTAAAGCCAAGAGGATAGGCAGGAAATGGCGGTTTTCTTCCACTCCTTTCCCTCCGAGCTTTGCCCAAAATTGTGGCCCCATCTTGGAGCAGCTACAGCACAGTGAACCCAAACTGCAGGAAAAGCTACCCAGCTTCTGGCCAGAGACAAGGAAAGGGACCTCTGCAAGCCAGACAAGGTGGGCAGCCCCAGAGAAAGGCTGGCGTGGCAGACACTGCCTGCTTCTGAGTACAGACGTGCCCAAGTCCCAGGCTCAGCCTAGTGGCCCACACGTGGGAGGGGCTTAAAGCAACAGAGCAAAGCTTGAAAAGCAGAGCTGAGATTAGAACCACTGGTCACAGATGGGGAAACAGAACTTGTGGTTGATAACCAAGCTGATATCCCACTAAGAGAAACAAACAAGGGCATCAACATTTCTCCAGAAGATGATAAGAGGACCCTGCACGGAGAGCCTGGGGAACGTAACATTCTTCATGCGGAGGACAGACTCAGAAACACCAAGAGACTGTGAATACATCCCAAGAGGAAAGACAGTGGACAGGGGGCAGGTCAGCCCCTGGAGAAGAAAGAAAAGCAGCATACAAAATAAAAATGCACCAGGTAAAGTAAGGCAGGTTTTGCCACGTGGCCAGACGCTGACCCAGATATGGGCATGTGTACTGTGGGACCCGTGGCCATGCCCTTAATGTGAGCACGTGCCTTTCTGAGCGCTCCCGAGGTCCGCATCAGAGCCGGGATGCCCAGGAGTCTGGACAGAGTTTGGAGGGTGTGTGCAAAAGCCACGTGTAACCGAGCGCGCTCTTTCCTTCTGAGGCAAAGCCCTGCCATCACATCTCGTGCTGCTGTCTGCCTGTCGTACAGGCTTGCAAGCAAATCTGTTGACTCTGTGGCGAGTCCCAGTGGAGACAGCAGGCTCTGTCTCTAATGTAAATGTTTAGACTGTGTTTCTCAGAAGCTCTTTGAGGCAAATTATCTATATCTTTTATAAAAACTCTTCAGCATCTTACTACAATGCAGACACAAATATTCATCTCTCAGGGAACACTCAGCGATGATTTTTAAAAGTCTGATTATCAATGGTAGAAATTTGCTTGAATAAATGAAGTACCTGGGATTACTCTTTGAAAACAGATGTCCTCAAACTTCTTGAAGAATGACTAGATTGTCTAATTTCAAATACTTCTAAAGGAATAACTATCTAATCCTTAAGTAAGCCCATTAAAAAAACAGGGATAGAAACAGAGCACGCAAACCAGAAGGAACACAGCATCTAAACTCATACCAGACGAGTGGATTATGCAGCAAAGAGATCGACACAACAAGGAAGAAACTGTAGGGTCGATGCACCAAGAGCACAGAAATTGTACAAGTGTGGGCAGAACTCAGCCTCCAAATACAAGGAGCAAAAGCTATCAAGCAGAAAGGAGAAGGGATTTTGGAGCCCTCGGGGGGCTTGTCCCCCGTCCCCGTCCCTGGCCCCGCTCCCGGGTCCGCATCCTCTCCTGGGGAAACCGTGCCAGTTAAGACAACTCCCCGCTGCTGCGTACAGGGACTAGGACAGTCAGGCTGCTCAGTCTGACCTTGAATTGACGACATCCCAGGGCATCCTTCATGCCACCAGGACCCTGCCCCACGTCCCCGGCCACCTCCCACTTTCAGCCTTCCATTCCCTCCCCCGCCACCCCATGCTTCTTTCAGCTCTTCTCCTTCCTCTCTGAGGGCTCAGCCTTCATTATTCTGACCTCTCAAGCCTCAGGCTTCTAACTGGTCCTCTGTCCAGCAGGGCCGTACTCACTGCTTTGGAAATTGCCACCAATCTCACGGTTTCAAATTCAACAATCTGTTGTTTCTTAATGCTGCCCGACCGATTACCACAAACCCGGTGGCCTAGAACAACAGAACTTTATTACCTCCTCTTAACCGATAACATCCTCGAAGACGTATTTTAAAACGTGGTGATGTCCCGAGGTTCCACGCACGTGACTTTCCGCTGACACTGTCCATGCCACCCAGTTCACCCTCTGCCTCCGGAAGTCCACATCCGTCCCACCTACAGAACCCAGCCAGCTCATCTCGACCCCCTCCACTCCAGAATTAACTCTAAATCCACGATCTCATCTAAATACCATCAACTCAAAAAGCTTCAAGTCTCATCACCTACTTGTCCAAACGGCCCAGACGGATGACACTGGCCAAAATTCCTCTCCACGTGTGGCTCTTTTAAACTAGACGAGGTGGGGTCTGCTCCCCAAGGCCACAGCGGAAGAAGGTGGGCATTCCCATTCCAAAAGGAGAGACTGGAAGAAATAAAAGAATCATGGGTCCTGGGTGAGCCCCACGCCTAGCAGGTGGGGTCCTAGGAAGATTTGTCCTCTGTCTTTCCCTGGGGCCCCTTAATCCAGCTCGAAATTATTGGGTTGACCAGGACACAATGACTCTGAGGTCCCCAGGTCCAGAATGCGGGTTTCTGATGCCACCAGCACCCCTTCCCAGCCCACTTTGTCAAGTTCCATCCTCCCTTCTGAACCTCAGCATCCCACCTCCATCAAGAGACGCTGTCCCTTCCGAGCTCCCCGACCCCTCCAGGAACACAGGGCGATGGCCCTTGGGTCCGCACCCTTCCTCCCAGCTCCTCCCCTCAGCCAGGCTCTTCCACATCCGGTAAGACTCCACTGAAATGCCACCACCCCTGAAGTTTCTTCTGACCACATAGGCACCCTCTGGGACACAGACGCCCACTGCCCCCCATGGTCCGGTCTGGCCAGCCCGTGAGACCCCAGAGCCAATGTGAGAAGGTGCTTGGTAACTGTGAACTAAAGGGACAGCTGGCCCCCCTGCTGCTCTCATCTGTAGGTTAAAGCTATTTCCAGCATCCTTATCAGCAGTAACGCCCTAAGGCACCCCCAATCCTGAACACAGAACTGGGGGGCTCGCCCAGCAGGAAATCTGATGGAGCGACAATTAGGTTCCCTGTCCCCACCCATGCCTCCCCTAGCAGGGAACACTGAAGATTCAGTGCGCCACCGAGTCCTGAAATGAGGTCCCCCACGTTCCTTGCCTCTGGGGAGCTAGGACCTTCCTGTTCAAAGTCCACTGTGGCATGTAAGCCTGACAGCCACAGCTCTGGGATACAGCAGGGAGGGCTCGGTGTCCCCAATGTCCATCCCCACTGCTGGGGAGAGAGACCCTGGGGTGGGGGTGGGGGGCAGGTCCCCCAGGGCCTGGGCAGAAGGAAGGCCAGGAGGCTGATGTCATATGGGGACAGGTGCCTGTGAGCAGTGGCAGTGGGCTCAAAAAAAGCAGAGCCTCCTGTCATCTGCTTACGACGACAGGCTGACCCCAGAGGTCACTAAACATAACCAGGCCAGCTGAATTTTGGTACAGAGAGGGATCTACTCTGCCCTATTCTTTCCGTGAAATAAAATTGAGCGCATACTGAAACGTAATTTCTCCGTACGTCGCTGCCCACTGCCGCAGACCCACCCGTCTGGTGCAGGACTTCACGACAAGGGACAACCGTCCCACCGCCACCCGCGGTCGTGACTGTTGCTGAGGCTCACCGCGGAGGCGGGGGTGCAGCAGGCGCCTCGCCCGGCTCTCCCGCGCCCTCTAGGGCCCCCGTGCCGCACCCGCGCCTGCTCCCCCGCCGCTGCCCGAGAAGGACCCAGGTGTTCCCGCGGAGCTTCCGGGCCTCCACTCGGGATGACGACGCGGCGAACGTGCCACGGCGCGGCTCCCCTACGACGCTGTCCTAAACACAAAGGCCGACCTCAGGGACCTTTGCACAACCGGCTCCAGTCTCAGAATCGAGGTCTCAGCGGATGGCGAAGGAGAACGTGCAACCCCTCAGGGCATTTTCTGCTTCCCCTGATTTTCCAGAGCAATCGGAGGCCAAAGCAGCTGACATGCAGCTACAAGGAAGGATGCACGGGAGGGGGCAGCCAGGAGGTCGTGCACAGTGTAGGGTAAAGGGGGCGGGTCTCCAGAGCCTGCGCGTCGGACCTAGGGGACAGGCGAGCACGCCTCTGCGGAGCCGGGGACGCAGGCCGCTGGGTGTCTCTCACCGCCCTTCCTTGGAGAGCCTGAAGTATGACTCGTTTCTCTGCTGTCTGTGTATCTGCTGTGAGCAAACCGGCCTTCCCGTTCTAAGGAAGGGCACGCACGCACTCCTACCTCTGCACGCGCCTACACGCAGCGAGGGCGGACGAGCGTGCACGCTAGCTTCACCCACAGCTGTGCAGGCAGGGCAAGGGCCGGGGGCAGGGGGGAGCGCAAGGGTGTCCCGGGGTGCGGTTTCTACTGCAAATTGCTCAGTGCTCCTCCAAGACACCTGTCCACTTCCTACGGCAAGTCTCTCTTTCCAGCAGCGTCCGGGAAAGTGCCCTCGCGCGGGGGTCTCTCCGGCTCGCAAAGCTGAGCCGCAAGCTCCCCGCCCGAGAGCCTTGCGCAGGGCAGCGCGCGATTCAATCCTGGACCGCCGGCGCCCTCTGTTGGTCACCTCGGGGAGCGGCGCGCGGACACCTCACAAACACCGCGCGGGAGCGCGACCTCAGGGCTCACCGCCGCGCGTAGACAGGCGAGAATCCCAAACAATCCCCACGTCGACGCACAGGAGAGCACCCAGTACAGGGATGCACGGTGGCCTGGGGAAATGACAGTAAAAGTGATCTGTTGTACGGACCATTTGGTTATTAAGGACACCTCGGCCGAGCTCGCTTTACTGCGTTTACCATCGTTTCGTTGGGGCGTCAACTCCGCCTGAAAACACAATCCGGGAGCATGACTGGGACAAGAACCGTGGTGATGTGCGCGCTCCGACAGGCCTGCTAAGGACCCACTCGGGCCGGCCCCCTCTGCCGGCGGGGGACTTTGGGTGACACGCCCAGGGGGTCTTCACGGCTGTGCGAAGAGAACCTGAAAGGCGCGGAGACCACGTGCGCACCTCCAGGTGCGCCTTTGGACGTCCCTGGAGGAGGTGGGCGAGTGGGCGCGGACGGGCCCGCGGGGGCAGAGGAAACCGGACACCTCGATGCGAATCAGGTATTCCCACTCAGAAACGTCCCACGACCTCCCGGACCCGAGGACTCCCATTCTGGAAAGCTTCGCAAAGTACACTCGGCGAGGTGCGGAGCACGCCCGTCTCCCCGACACTAGCCCTCCGCGGGGCGACCTCACCCCGCCCCGCAGGGAGAAGGGTGGCGGCGGCGGCGGCGGACTGGCGGGGGGCGCCAGGAACGCCGGGGTGGCCGGAGGCACCGGGAACGGCGGGGTGGCGGGGCCGCCGAGTTCCCCGGGACTGCGGGGTGGCGAAGGGGCCGGAGGCGCGCGTCGAGCAGGTGCCTGGGCGCCCGCGCGCGCTGCGCGCCCCCGCCCCAGCCCGGCGGCCCCGGGTGCGGCGGGAGCCCCGAGCCTCGTGCGCGCCGGCCCGCCCCCTCCCCCCCACCCCGCGCGCCGTTCCGGGGCGTGTCCTCGGCCACCCGGCTTCTATATAGCGGCCAGCGCGCTCGGGCCGCCCAGATGCGAGAACGGCGGCGCCGCGCACACCCCTGCTCGCTGCCTTCCGCCGTCCCGCAGCCTCGCGCCGCGCGCCTCCTGCCGACCCCCGCGCGCCCCGGCCGGACGAACAGCGGGCCCCCGCGGTGGGCGCCATGCAACGGGCGCGCCCCGCGCTCTGGGCCGCGGCGCTGACCGCGCTGGCGCTACTCCGCGGGCCGCCGGCCGCACGGGCCGGCGCGGGTTCCGCGGGTGCGGGCCCCGTGGTGCGTTGCGAGCCGTGCGACGCGCGCGCTCTGGCGCAGTGCGCGCCGCCGCCCGCCGCGTCCGCGTGCTCCGAGCTGGTGAGGGAGCCGGGTTGCGGCTGCTGCCTGACGTGCGCGCTGCACGAGGGCCAGCCGTGCGGCGTCTACACCGAGCGCTGCGGCGCCGGCCTCCGCTGCCAGCCGCCGCCCGGTGAGCCGCGCCCGCTGCAGGCGCTGCTGGACGGCCGCGGGCTCTGCGCCAACGCCAGCGCCGCCGGCCGCCTGCGCGCCTACCTGCTGCCAGCGCCGTCCGCGCCAGGTGAGCCGGCCGGCCCCGGGCGGGGGCTGGGGCGGCGCCGCTGCGGGGACCCCCTCGCCCCGCGGCTGGTGCCGTAGGCGCGGAAACCGGGGCCCCGAGAGCGAGGGCGCTCGCCCGCGGCACGGCGTGCAGCCGGCCCACTGCGGAGTGTTGGCTAATTACGAAGCGCTTTCGGCAAAACTGGGTCCAGGGTTTTCCGGGCAGGGAGGGAGGACACGCGGTTGTCACGACCGATCCCATACCGGAGAGCCCCCCCCCCTCCGCTCTTGGCGCGGGCGCAGCGCGGGAACGTGGGCACGGAGCGTGCGGCCCACCTCGGGAACGCGGCTTCCGTGTCCCGCAGACTGGGAGCGAGCGCGTCTACGCCGAGGATGCGGAGGGAGATGGGGAGGCTGGGAGGCGGTGCGGCCGGATTCGGACTGGAGAAGGTGGGCGGGCACGTTGTAGGGGATGGTTGCGGTTTTAAAATGCCAACACTTGCACAGACCTAGTTTGCGAAGCAGTGACACGCCTCGGGGTGCGCCAGAAACAGTAGGGTGGGAATCGGGTATTGGCATCTTTTGCATTTGGGCAACCTGACTTTCGGAAGGAAGTGACTCCCCCAAGGTCCCCCAGAGGCAGGGAGGAACGTGGGGGCTGAACTCGGTGTGCCCAGTCCTGCATCGTCCCCCTGGCGCATCCCGTCCGCCCCGGTGCTTGGATTTCCCCAGACAAACGCCAGGTGCCAGGGCTTCAGGGAGCGCGGACTCAAAGATTTCGGGGATGGTGAAGTGGGGTTGCGTAAACCTCAGTACTGTTTGCCACTTAATCCGAGGTGGAAGGGATGAGGCCCCGTTCCTGGGAGCCTCCAGAGGACAGAGGCTCACGTTTGGCCGAGTTAAGCCACTGGCTGGGCCACTGTCAGTCGCGTGGCTCCGTGAAGGACATCACCCCGATCCCTGAGAAAGCAGCGTAAATGGAGACCGCAGCTGTTGCTGCAGCTCTCCAGCAGGCTTGGCCAGCCTCCCTGGGTTCTGGGAGTCCGGCTCCTGCAGAGCTGGAGGCCGCGAGAATTCTGCCCTGGCCTCCAAGGCACCAGGCTGGACAGAGTTAGTGGGCAGGCCCCCACCCTGGCCTGGCAGGAGGGAAGTCCCTTTGTCATTTCGGGTTCTGCATATTTCCTCTCCCAGCTGAGGCTCTGTCTCTGCTAGGCAGGGCTGGCTCTGGATCCCAGAGAAACAGACACCATCCCAGGATTGGTGGGAAGGCAAAATTCCCGTTGTTTAAAACATGCACTGTTTTATCACAGTGGATTTTAAGTTGCTAGGTGCGTTTGTCCCTGAGCAGTTACGTCGTTTGCCCTGTGCACTTTGTTTCTAGCGTGTTTTCTGGGGGTATTGGAAAAGTGATATTAGAAGTTCTTAGGGCGCTGCTCGTGTCAGTGAGCCGGGAATGGTGCTTTTTAGCTTAATAGCTACACAGTGTGGGTTGATGTGTTTTATTGTAATGTGATTAGAAGACCTAAGGTTTTATGAGACGTAAAATCCGTGGGTGTGGGGAGGTACATTTAAATGGCAGTCAGAAGTTAAGATTATCTGTTGCTTAAATGCAGAGGTTTTGTGTTTCTGCTGAAGTCAGCAGGCATTAGAAAGAAAACCTGGGCGGTTTAAGAAATTACTCAGTTCTTGGAAAAGAAATGCAAATATGTTTATTTACATACTTTTAGCATCTCCTTTGTCCCCAGTACTTCCCTGAAAAGGGAGGAAAAAACCCTAAGGTTAAAGGACATTGAAACCAAATTCTACCAATTAAGAACCGACGGTATCTGGCGCTGGGCTAATCCGTGCTGGCGCAGACGCCAGACACCTTGGGAGCTCGGCCGCCCCTCCGCCTCCAGGGACTGTCTCTTCCCAGATGAGGAAGTGGCGTCCCAGGGAGGAGAGGGTGTTTGCCCAGCCCCTGGTGAGCGCACTTCGCTGGGCGCATCCTGGTAAGAGCCTGTCCTCCAGCCAGCCTCGGGAGCATTCTCCAGGAGATACTGCACCCATCCCCTAGAGCCAGAGGTCTCGGCCGGCTTCCCTGGGGCTGCCACCTATTCATGAGGGGCGGGGCCCGAGGAGGGCGCTCAGCACCCCCACGTGTGCCAGTTTCACGAGCCAAGCCCCTCCCAAGAGGGAGGCAGGCTGCCTGTGGATTGAAGCGATCGTGTGACCCACGCAGCCCTTCCCCATAGCCAGTCAGCCCCACCTGTAGTCCTGCACATGAAATCCCCGTGATGCTGGGGACATTTGAACACCAGTGTCAGGGCCTCGGTTCTCTTTATGTTAGCACGTTGGTCGCAGAGCGGTGTCTGGTGGTGGCGGGAGAGGGCCTCTCAAGGACTGAGCGCTCGGGCACGCGCAGAGTCTGTGCAGCTCCGGGGCATTCCAGCCCGTGAGTGGACAGGGAGTTAGAGATACGACATCTAGACCCATCATACGCCACCCTACACGCCCAGAGCCAGGGGACCTGCAGCCAGGCTTGGAGAGGAGTGAGGTTTCTGGGCCAGTCTGCCTGATGGGACAAGACGGCGCGGATATCAGAATCCCTGCGGGGCTTGTGGACCCCTCCCCCAGGTGGCTGTCCCCACCTGGCGCCTCTGACTCAGCAGGTAGGGCAGAGGTGTGCTGGTCCCCAGTGCCAGGAGGCTGCGCTTGGGGTGGCCTGCGGGGCATAAATCCTGGGCACCATCGCGCCTCACGCGTGCCCCCTGCCGGCGGAGGGCGCCAGGCGCTGTGAGAACCCTTCCCTGCCCATCCCCACCACCACCTCAACTCTGAAAGGACACATCAGATTTCATTCTAGAAAGCGGGCTTCCTGGGGCAGAGTGGCAGCCGTGCTCTGCTGGTACCGTGGGACAGTACTTTATGCCGGTGTTTTTTAGGTTATTTGGAATTGCTGGATGACATTTCCATCCAGCGGGGGATTGGTCGCCAGGGGTTAAGATTTTGAAAAGACTGTTGGTAACCGCGGATGGCCATCACACCCTTGTGTCCCTTGCACTTTCCAAGGAAACAGCAGTGAGTCGGAGGAAGACCACAGTGCGGGGAGCGTTCAGGGCCAGGCTGTCCCCAGCACGCACCGGGTGCCCGACGCCAGGCTCCAGCCCCTGCACACCAAGATAGACGTCATCAAGAAAGGGCACGCCAAGGACAGCCAGCGCTACAAGGTGGACTACGAGTCCCAGAGCACCGACACCCAGAACTTCTCCTCCGAGTCCAAGCGGGAGACGGAATACGTGAGCCTTCTCCTCTCGGGGGCAGTGGGCTGGGTGTGGAGGGACCCTTCCCACTGCGGGGTGTCATGGAGCTCCCGGTGGAAGGACGTGAGCAGGGGCGCCCTGAGACCGGCAGTGTTCTGTTCGCCTGGTCTCTCGGTGCCCTGGCCTGTGGCGACTCTCTCCCGGGTCCTGGGCCTTGCTCTGGGGACCTCACGGGAGACGGGGAGCCATGGTTGGTGTCATGGTGGGGATGGCCCAGCAGGTCCCTCCACGGATGCATGGGACTCTCTGAGGCCGCACGCTCCCGAGTAACCGTGGCTCCCCCGCACCGCAGGGGCCGTGCCGCCGGGAGGTGGAAGACACGCTAAACCGACTCAAGTTCTTGGACATGCTTAGCCCCAGGGGCATCCACATCCCCAACTGTGACCGGAAGGGCTTCTACAAGAAGAAGCAGGTAAGTGGCAACCTCACAAGGTTCCCTCCCCCGCTCCCGCCGCCCGCACCTCCCCTGACCCGCAGAGCCACCAAGCACCACCCCCAGAGGTCCCTGGTCTAACTAAAGGGCCAGAAAGCTTCCCCGAGATCCCCTGTTGGTCCCCCCTCGCCCATCCTTCCTGGGAGTCGTAACACGGCTGGGGGGTCTTTACTTTAGGGCAGGGTAAGCACGTCTCTAAACAAGAACCACCCTGTGACGGCAGCACCCACAGTTCCTGCCACAGTAGCTGCAGAATGGGTGAGGCCACGGGCCTCCTGGTGTCTATCAAACCTCTCGGCCATCAGCCATTAGACCAGCAGCATGCCGGCGTGTCCCCACGGGTCCCTTGCTCGGCAAAGGTGCGCTAAGAGCCCATCTGTGCGGCTCTGCAGGCACCCTGAGACAGGTGCACCGGACAGGGGGACCCTCTCACCCCCTCAGGCTGCTGGTATGCCTGCAGGGCGATGGGGGCCAATGTCCACCTGAGACCTGAGGGGCGCGGAACCGCCCCTCCCTGCTTCTCCAGAGCACCCCCTCCCCCACATGCATGGCCTCCCTGCGTGCCTGCTGTACCCTTGGCCCTGGGCGCCCGGCCCTTGGCCCGGGTTCACTTTGCGCTCCCCCGCAGTGCCGCCCTTCCAAGGGCAGGAAGCGAGGCTTCTGCTGGTGCGTGGACAAGTACGGGCAGCCGCTTCCCGGCTTCGACGCCCGGGGGAAAGGCGACATTCACTGCTACAGCATGGACAGCAAGTAGACGCTGCTCACCACGTGCACCGGGGGGCTGGGCTCCGGGGCCACAGCGGCGTGTCTGGGGGAGCGGGAACAGACCCCGCAGGAGGGTGCAGGGGGCCCCCGACCCAGCTGCGGCAAGCAGCCCTGGGGAAACAGGGCCTGGGGTCAGGTTGTCTCAGAGACACTTGGAGTCCCTTGGAAGATCTTGGACTTGGACCTGTGCACGGTCACACCCATGCACACAGGGAAGTCTGACAGCCCGCCTTCCCGGCACGGCTGCCACGGACTCGTCCTCACGGGCAGACTGTTGGAAACCACGAGGACTTGTGAAAGGCACGTGCTTCCCACTCACAAGTGTGGCTGGTTTTTCTCTGTAAAACGTAACAGATATTTTGATAGTCTGTGATTGATACCATTGTAATAAAGTTTATTTTCACTTAACACAAAAATGAGATTTTAAATGAGATTTATGACGTTGAAGAGTTGCTTTGGTGTTTGGTACTGCTTTGTCTGTCCAGAAATGGGAGAGCCATTGGGGAAAACAGAATAAAGGTGTTTCGTCTGGAGACAAATCTAAGTAAACAGAAGAAATTTTTTTTTAAGATTTTATCTGTTTATTTGACAGAGGGAGGGACCACAAGCAGGGTGCGCGGGACAGGGAGAAGCAGGCTCCCCGCTGAGCAGGGTGCGATCCCAGGACCCTGGGATCATGACCTGAGCCGAAGGCAGACACTTAACCCACTGAGCCACCCAGGCGCCCCCAAATTTTCATTTTTAGCTACATATTTATTTCCCCACAAGCTGGAAAGAAAGAATTCAAGGTTCTGGGTGGCACTTGTGGACGTGGCCTCTGCCTACGTCTCGCCTCTGGCAGGTGCTCCTTGGTGACCGGGTAAGGCGAGCCCCCATACCCCGCAGCCAGAGTCTCAAGCCGAGGGTCCCCAGGCAGTTAAGCCTTTCGAGGTGGAGGAGTTATTTCAATATATTCCTTTTTCTGTTTGTTCACCATAACGTGGAGCTCAGAAACGCCTTACTTTGCACAAAAGACTACAAGGGCAGGCTCACCATCTGGCCACAGCCTTGGTTTATATTTTCCGTGGCAACTGATTGCTCTCAACCAGAGTTTAGAGACAGCGCCTAGGGTTCTATGGGGTGCACTGGAGCATTTGACCCTTGGGGTTTTCTTTTTCCTCCAAACATTTTCCAGCGCTGCGGCCGACCGGCCTGTGGCCCTGAGCGCGCCCGTGTGTGCGCCCACACAGCCCACTTCAGACCCAGAGGCTGTTGGTTCTGTAGAGAGCACGCCTCGTCCCCACCTGGTAAATGAGCACAGGCCTGGGGACAACGGTGAGCCCCGCACCCTGGTGTCTGGACATCCCCATGCACCTGTCCTGGGGCTTTCTTCCGGAGGCGGGGGGCGGGGAACAGCAGGATTCCGCCCATCTCAGAGGCCGTGGAGTTAGAGCAGGGTTTTCCGATGACCGCAGACAGAAGCATTTTTCCATTCCGCAATTCAAGAACGAGTTTTATTTTTTTGTCTCGCTCGTCACCTCCTCAGCACGATATAAAAGTAAAAATAGTTTCACCACCCAGCAAAGAGGGACAGCTTGTCAGGGATGCTGGAGGCAGCTGGAGAACCCCGGGCCCGCCGCACTCGGACCCCCCTCTTCTGTTTCTAAGTCACACGCACGCGTAGAGACAACACATTCTCCGGACGTGTCACCCTCGTATCCGTCCTAGGTCGGATTCGCTAGGACGTGTGTCAGATAATCCTGGACAAGATGCGAGCCACGCCAGAGAAGAGAAGCAGGCCTTGACTGAGGCGCTCCCGCCAGGCCTGGCTGCTGTCCTCGAGGCCGGGCCTGGGTCCCACAGGTGAGCCCGAGACACCCCAGGGTGCGAGCAGGGCACGCAGCCTTCCTGGAAAACATGAAGGGGGTCTCGAGGCATTCTACCTACCTGTGACCTCACTTTCATTGTTTTAATAAAGTTTTTTTGGGAAAAGGCATTTTTGAAAAGTTTGTCTTGCACTGAATTTATAAGTAGTTCAGTTTTACCATAAGGAAATCCCCATCCCCGTGTTAGTGACTGACTCCGTGTTTTGTGGCGCTGGAGAAATAAACCAGGAGAGAGGAAGGTGTTCTGAGCACACAGGACCCTCCACACCTGCTGGAAACCTGCGGTTCTAGGAGGCCGACTATGGGCTCATTCCCACCTCGGGAGGGCATGGCAGGTGGACAAGTGCCCCCCGTGACTATCTGGCCTTTGCTGCATTTTGGGGGTGTTCCCCAGGGACCTATCTTGTCACCACTCAGCTTTCAGAGCCAAGAAGGGCGGGCATGGAATGCACGCCGGACAGCCTCTCCTGGGGCCCTTTCTTACCTCCCCCACCGCTTGGAGGGCAGTGGATGAGGCAGGAGGAGAGGGAGACCCGGAGGCTGGGCGGGCTCCTGCCTTGGCCTTGGCGTAATTGTGCAGGTGCCTTCAAGAATCAATGACCAGCCTCCTTGCACAAAATGGCCTGTTCAGAGCCGTAATTGACCCTGTAAAGAAGCATTTGAGATGGGTCCACCCTGCGGAGTCATAACCTCTGGCATCAAGCTCCGTAGGTCTTGATAGAACAAACGCAGAGGAACATGGGACAGGCCATGGTCCAAGGTCAGGAGGGGTCCATGCCTGCCAAGCACTAACCCAGAGGAGGGAGGGAGCCAGCGAGCAGACGAGGCCCTCGGGGGCAGCAGGTGCCAGGTGACCATGGGATGCTTGGGGTGCACGAGTTTGACGGGTGTCCTGGCATCTGGGACCTGAGTGCCGCAGGCCCTTTAAAGCCCCCGCTGGTGAGAGCAGCACAGAAATGAGCATGCCAGGGCGTGTGTGTCACGGGGCCCAGGGAACCAGCTGCTCCCGCAGCTCTCCGGCGTCCCTGGGGTCCAACCAGCCAGACACACAAGGCAGCATGACAGTTATGGTGCTGAGGAGGGCGTCATGGAAGGGGCTTCTCCGCTGTGGCAAGCTGTCCAGAGAGGCCCGACCCTGGGACCCAGCACTCCTCCAGACACGCGTCTGACGGCGGCGCTCCAGGCCTGCACACAGCACCAGGACGTTTTAAACGGAAACACATTCCTTAGAAAGGACTGTGATGTCACCCACCCTGTTGTTGAGGTCAGCGATACGGAAAAATGCTCAGTGTGGGTGAACATGAGAGCCAATGCGGTGGTACTGTGTACACATAGCACGTGCCCCCACACACGCATGCACACACAGGCACACTCATGCACACACATATACACAGGCATGCACACACACACAAGACACACTCACATGCACACACAGGCGCACAGAAGCAGTCATGCAACGTGCACACAGGCGTGCACACATGCACTCAACTAAAAGGAAACACAGCATAGTGCCCGCCCTGGTTGTGCAATCGTAGACGCTGGCATCCTCACTGCACCTGCGCCGAGAGCCTCGGGTGGGGAAGGCGCCCTCGCTGCTGCCGTGGGCAATGAGAGTTCACAGGCTGCTCCAACTCTGAGCAGCACAACTGAATCGAAAGGGAAACAAAGAAGCAGATCCTTTCCGTTGGAAACAAAATCGTAACTGTCCCTGCAGCATAGGCTTGGAGAGCCAGGCAAGGTATCCTATTAGGAAGTTAGAGCTAGAAGCAGAAAGAGTAACAAAATGGCAAAGTTGGCATGAAGTTTCTGATGGTTGAAACCAAGAACACAGAGATGGGATGAACAGAAAGGGTAGAGCCAGGGGCTGAGTGAGTGAAGATGAAGCCGACAGCGGGCCACCTGTCGTACAAGGAGGCAGGGCCCAGAAATTGCGAAATAAAGGGAACAGTGGAGAGAACTAGAGGCTAGAAGCAGGGAGGCTGAGTCCAGACCACAGACGTCCTGGCGAGTATTTACAGAAATAAGAGAGAGATCTCATTGTAAGGAAAAAACACACACGAAAGACTGTAGGCTGATGGGTTCTACCAAATGGAGAAGGGGACACACTTCAGAAACACTGACGGAGGCGCCGGCGTGGGTCAGTTGATGAAGCATCGGGCTCTTGATTTCCACTCGGGTCATGATCTCAGGGTCATGGGATCGAGCCCCACGTCAGGCTCCACGCTCAGCCCAGAGTCTGCTTGAGATTCACTCTCTACTTCTCCCCCACCCTTGCTCTCTAAAATAAATAAATAAAATCTTTTAAAATAAAAGAATTAAAAACACTGGCAGATACATGATGGTGAATTTGTAAAATATCAAAACTTCGAGAGAGAAAGAGCAGGTCCCAGATGAGGAAACAGCGTGGAGCAGACTCCACAGGGTGTGACCATGACTCTGGACGCGGGAAGGACAAAGGAATGACAGCCATGGGAGTTTTACAGTCAGTCACATTGCCTTTGAAGGCAAGGGCGTGAGAAATCGTTTCAGGTGCTGGGGACCCGGGGACATGCTGTCCTGGAGAAGCACACTGATGGGCATTTTGGAGGAAGACCCAGTGTGGGAGCCTACGAGTCCTGAGGTTGAAGGTAGAAGCTGGAAGGGGGCAAACGGAGTAACAAACCAAGATGCTGTGAACGGGTCCCACGGTCAGCACTCTGGAGTCAGTGATTGTCCAGTGGCACCAGCGCTGTCCCCCGCCCCTTCACCTCCCAGGACAGCGGGCACTGTCTGCAGAGGTTTCTGACTTCACACCTGGAGGGTCCCCTGGTGTGGAGCAGGTGGACGCCAGGGGTGCTGCTAGGCTTCCCAAAACAGGACAACCCTGCCACGAGGAATTGTCCCTCCCAAAATGTCGCTCGTGAGGAGATTTAGGAACTCATGGAAACCGATGTTGAGATTTGCCAGTTGAACAGACAGAGGCAGGTTCGTTTGCTGAAAGTCAAGATGTATTTGGTTACACACAAGACAAGGCTAAATGTTAGAGGGTAGAAAAGTGATATCAGAAGAAACTAGCCAAAATAAAGGAGAGCAGCTCGTACCATCAGAACAAATAGATTTTAAGCCAGACAGTGGTTAACTGGAGGTAGGGAAAGTCACTACAAGATAACAAGAGGTAAGTTAACCAGGAGTAGCTAGCTGTTCCAAACACCTGTGCACCTAATAAGATATCTTTCAACGATCTTATTTGAAAATTAATACGATTACAGGAATTTTTGCCCTGTCTTCATTATTGATTGTTAAACAGACAAAAATAAAATAAAATAAAATCAGTGGGGGTTCAGAAGATCTGGGACCTCCACACTAGCCTGCTTAGCCGAACCAAGTTACATGGGGGGGAATTACAGGTGACACGTCCTTCTCAAGAACCCACAGAACACTGAAAAATTTATCACGTACCAGGTCGTAAGAAAGCCTCAGAATCGAAATAGGCACTACATACATGATAGTTCATGACCATAACGTGATTACACTGAGAATTAATGACGGGAATAATCTCCCCAGATCCCCACATTTTCGAAAACAAAAAAGCACAGACATGAATAACTCAAGGTTGAAGGAGGAAGTAAGCATCTTGAAATTAAAACTCTGTGGGCCATGTTGATGACGATAACGAAGGCAAGCAAGAAGATCAAAAGAAATATACACCAGAAATACGTAGGTCAGGTAAAGAGGGGCTGAAAACCAGCTACATGACTACCTGTGGTGCTTAGAGCAAACCCAGGGACCACACAAGCAAAGAGGTCGTAAGGAGAGGAGTGGAAAGCCGTCTCCGAGAAGACATGAGCTCAACGCAGCCAACGTTTCTTTGAAACACCCAACAAAAGAGGGAAACACCTTTAAAAAGACTGTCAAGAATGAGCAGTCACAGCTAACATTATGAGAGAAAGGGAACAGAGGAGATAAAGCAGAAACTCTACGGATTATCAGAAAACACTATCAAAACTGTGTACCATTGACTTTGAAAGCCTAAGTAAAACCTAAAATTCCATAGAAGTTGTAATTTTGAAGAACAAATCAAAAGCCTGCAGATTCTTGTAATTGTGACAACAGTTGAAGGAATGTTTAGGATACTCCCACCAAGAAAACATCACGTCCAAACAGTCTCACGAGCCCTACGAAATGACTGAGGAACAGAGCCTCCCAATCAACAAGGACTTTTTAAGAAGCTATAGAAGACCTCGATTCGTCCTACAGGAGCAGTGTAACTCCATAGCCAAACCCACAGAGACAAAAAGGCAATATACCCACCTATGGTGCTCATCAGTATAAAAATCCCAAGGAAATTGTTACTAAATCAAATCCCACCGTTCATATAAAAGGTATTATGCCCTTTCCAACTTGAGTTCATTCCACGCCTACACAATAACTTAATGTTAGAAACTCTACAAACAGAGCAAACGTAACTAATGACATGAGTCCTCAGCGCATTACTAAAAATAGAACAAATAATAAGCGAGCCAAATGCAGACCCATAGTGGGAGTGGGTGTGCGCTCTCAGCCGGGGATTGTGATGAATCCTTGCAGCTGATCAGAAGGGTTCAAAGTCATCAGGACAGAGGCGGGAGTCCAAGGGGTTGGGGGTGGGGCACAGGTGACTCCAAGTGTCACTAGTTCTCCAGGAAACTCCCACCTGGTCTTCCGGCTCCTGCGCCTTCTCCTGGAATCCAGCATCACCTCTGCCCCCAGAAAATCTTTTTTTAACTGCTTTGTTGAGATAGACTCCCCATACCATGCAATGGCCCCATTGAAAGTGTGCAAGTCTGTGGCTTTGAATGTCTTCACAGACATGGGGCATCGTCCTCACTCAGGTTCAGAACATTTCCACCACCGAGTAAGAACCCCCGTACCCATGAGCTGTCGCCCGCCAGCCCCCGTTCCCTAAGCCACCCCTCCCTCCAGTCCGTCCTTGCAGCTTTCCCTAATCTGGGCGTTCACAGCTTCACAGAGTGCGACGTCGTTTATGACAGGGCTGGTTCGCCAAGCAGACTCTTTTAAAGATCCCTCCGTGTTGGAGCACATGTCAGTCCTTTTCATGGCCGGGTAGTCTTTTCGTGGATGGAGACACGATATGGTGTTTATCCCTTCATCCACTGATGAGCGTTTGGACGGGTCCACCTTTTTGCCATTACAAATAATGCATCTAGAACATAACCTCGTGCACGAGCTTTTGAACGGACATACGTTTCACGTATCTTGGATATATCTCTAGAAATGGAATTGCTGAGTCCTATGGTAAATCGGGACTGGAACCCCAAAGCTGCGTGAGAAGGAGGTTCATGAGAGGGACTTCAGAAACAGGGAGGGAACATTCAGTCCCCGTCCATGGCAGCCACCATCTTCCCGGGGGGGAGGGGCATTTATTCTCATTACATCTGTACCGTGCAGGCGGGTCGGACGACACAGCCAGCTCGACAGGAACTCCCAGCCCCATGGCCACGTCCCACTCCGGTCCCGGCCTCCCCACCTGACTCTCCCTGTGCGTTTACACAGACTCGGATCGGGGCTGCGGAGGGAGCCCTCCTTCAGCCTCCTGTTAAGTCACTTGAAAAAAATGCACCTGCTACGCATTTCAGGTTTGCATTTTCCAGGCTTTATTGCCCCCTGCTCTTTAGAACCGGAAACAAGGAGCTTCGAGGAGCTACAAATCAAGTATTTACACCCGGTGCGACATGACAGGTTTCATGATTTACAGAAAAACACAGCACACAGGCTGTGTCGGAAAAATACATGTACAGCGAATAAATAAGCTACAGATTTAGGTGTCCACCAGCAGGCGGCGTATAAAAGTGGTTCCACACATATACATATATATAGACAAGTGTGTATGATTTCCAGACTATAAATACGCTATGTACTTAAATATTTCCTGTGAAGGGACGGAGGAGAGGACGTGCTCTCAGCTGTGCGCGGCAAAATACTGATTGCAGTTGGGGTCGCCTCTGACTTCCACAGACCCCGGGATCCTCTCCCCACTCCAGGGATAGACACACCAGCAGAGTCCCCGCTGGCCGTCCGTGGCGGTCCGGCACTGCAGAGGCAAGACAGAGCGCACGGTCAGGAGCAGCCCCATGGAGCTGGAGGAGGCGGAGCTCGGGGCCACAGTGACCTTGGCCGTGAAGGGCATGCCCAACGTGCCAGCCTCCCCTCCCCCGTTCTGCCCGTAAACTAGAGACGAAGGCCGCGGGTCCAGTTGATAGGACATCGTGCATGTGTTAAACGGCCTCGTGTGAGCACAGCTGTCCGGCTTGTGGCCCCGACAGCAGGGAGGGAGCATGCCCCGTGTGTGGCCGCCGTCACCTCGGACTCCCAAGCAGACTCCTCCTCAGGAAACCACGTCCTCTACCTGTCCTCCTCCCCTGGCTATACACATCCCCAGACCCCGCGTTTTACTGAGTCCTAAAGAACACCTCAAAATTAAGTGTTTGGTTTGGCTTCGATCTCTCTCATTATCTGCCGGGCTGGAAACGCTGCTATGTTCCACTGAGCGGACCGTTTGCTTCCGTGGGGAGAGAGCACTACAGAGGTCCAAGGAGACACTCGCTTTCCTAAGACGACCTACCCCCTTCCTCTGGTGGGACAGACGGGAAACACCTGGAGCATGAGGGACTGACCACCCACCCACCTGCTCAGGCTTGCCGAGCAGCAAGGTCACACTTGAACCCAGAGCCCTGGCCAAGCAAAGGGTGGGTCCCCTGCTGGCCATCACCACTGAGCTGGTCTTCAGGCTCCCAGGGGCTGCCAGTCCGTGACCCCAGAGGGGTGGCCCTTACTTAATATGGTCAGCTGGGGGCTTTACGGTGCGTATTTGGGACTGGATGCCCTGTTGGAGGCAAGGGTGGCCTTGCAGGGATGGGCCAGCGGGGGCCGTCCCCACGAGGATGCCCAGGCAGGGTGCGCACCTGTCTGCTGTGATAGAACCCGTTCTTGTTGCAGTTGGGCAGGTAGAAATTGTTAAGATGTCTGGGCGACTGGTGTTCCTCGGCCAGTTGTGCCAGTATCCTGTGGAGCTCTCGCCGGCACGGCTCCTGGAAGAGTGTTCGACATTGTGATAAATGACAAGGATAAGTGAACTGTCCTCCTGAACAGGACTGGCGGGAGAGGTTCCATGGGGGCTCTGGGGGCGGGTCAGACCTGCCCGGGAGGTGAGGAGGGAGTTAGTGTCTGCAGGAGCTGTTGAGATGCGTGGGGGGCACACCTACCCGCCCCGAACGTTGGCTGAACACCTACAGGGAGACCGGCGCTCCCCATCCCCCGGGTGCTCCTCTCCGCCTCTGCCCTGTCTGACAGCAGTCTGACGGTGAGGACGACCCAGACCTTCCAGCAGCAGAGACTTTGACTGTGAACCTCTTTCCTCTATGCCATTAGGTCACAGAAGCCAGATGAAGCAAGGATTAAGGCATCCATCCAGCTTGGAGATGAGGATGAACTTTTCCCCGTCGGACACCACGCGCAGACAAAACCCTGAAGTGTCCGGGAAACGGGTCAGACCCCTACTGTTCCCGGGCTCATGCTTGGGGGGACCATTTTCTCTCTTTTCCCTCACACGCCGCGCCCATCTCCGCAACTTTGATTCTCGGTCGCCCTCAAGTGGTAGGATTAAAAAGATGGGTCGACGCGCAGGAGACCGCGGAATCAGCGGTTACTGGGGACAGAGTCTCAGGGTGAGAGATGAAACAGTTCTGGAGACGGATGGCAGCGATGCCTGCAGAATTAGTGCCACAGAACTACACTGTCAAACGGTTCCAGTCATAAGTGTCACGTTATGCAGACGTAGGAACCATTTTGAGAAATGGGGGAGCAGGGGCCTAGGGGAGCTTTGGGGCCGACAGACTCGTGTCTGAAGCCGCACCGTGGCGGGGCTGGCTTTGCACCACACAGGCCCCCCTCTTCAAAGCCCCTGCGGGAAAAGCTGCTCAAGGCGGACGTGGAAAAGGTCTGTCAGGCCTCGGGGAGGAAGGCGTTCACCCCCACGCCTTCCGGACCCGGGGAAGCCCTCACCTTCAACTTGTCGGAGTCTGTGTCCGAGGCATACCCAGACCTCATGGTCTTGTAGGTACTGACTGTGTTCCAGAGGATAGGCGTGTCCTCCTCAGACGGCGCCATCAGATGGAAATTCTCCAGGAGCTGCTCCTGGGTGATCTCAGAGCTCTCCGACGACTCCTTGGCATCTGATAAAGACAGCATGGCAGACCCCGTGAGCCTTCCCCGAGCTTCTGCACCTGACCCCTGGGAGCGGCTTCCTCTCCCGAGAATCCAGGCGGGGCTAGAAGGGTGGTCCTGTGGACCCTGGGTGAGGCCCACTTGACCTTCAACAGAGCTTCGGACAGTGTCCGGGGGGTAATCCAGTGACCCAACAGCAATTTTGCAAGCTGGGGGCGGGGGGAGGGGAGGAGGGTACCCTGTGTGTTTGCTCCTAAAGTAGCAGGAAAGTGAAGCCACTTGCACATACGTTTGCATTTGGTGTGTGGACAGAGTCACAGACAGCGGGCTTTCCTGAGGGGTCCTGGGGATCCAACTCCTTTAAGGACCACTGAAGATGACCACATTTTACTGACTCTGAAGACAGAGAACCAGTAGGAACCCTGTGCCCCTCCTTGCAAGGGTCACGCTGTCTGGCAGATTCCCTACTAGGACACAGGACGACGGGATTCCTCCCACAAGGACGCAGGACAGGGCAGCCACTGGCCCGGATGGGGAGGTAAGGAGAACGGGTGGAGGGAGAGGTATTTCCCCTTCTTCCCACTACAAGTTAATCCCTGTGCATCTCAGCAAAGGTCTGACTGTCAGGTCCTTAGGGGAAGCACGCACACCAAACACTGTTTTTCTCTGGCATGAATGCAAGTGAAGTTTACAGGCTCTGCTCACACACGCTCTGTAAACAGTTGACAAACTCGGGCTGTCTCCACAAGAGTCCATTACAAATGACATTCCAAACGCTTGCCCTGGGGCAGGAGGAATCCCCATCCCAGGCCTTCCCAGAGGCTCAGCCCTCTGGGGCCACCCACTCAGCAGCAGAAAGGAGGGCCGGCCCCCATGGCCCAAGGACTGCCAAGGAAGCCCCTGGGCCTCCCTCTTCTCTCAGGCATCTGGGCCCTCTCCCCAACTCTCCCACCAAGTTGTGTGAGCCCTCCCGCCTCACCTCCCCTCTCCTGGGCACCTGCCCCTGCAGGACCATGAAAAGATGGGGCTCATCTAGGTGACCGACGATCTTTTCCCCTCCAAGCTTGGACTTGGGTGGGTTTGCTCCACACTGGTTATCCCTCCCCCCGCAATCCGTCTGGGGCGGGCACGGGGGAGGGGGCGGCGGGGAGACCCCGTGGGGCCTACGGTCCTACCTGCTTCGGGATCGCTGGGCCCGCAGACGCCTTGGCCTCGGATGAGCGCGTGCAGCGGCCGGGGCTCATCTGGCCGCGCTCGGCAGCTGAGGCCCGTGGCACAGCGTGCAGTGACCACCCCGCAGGCGGCGCCCTGTGGCAGGGCGCACATCGGGCAGCAGCCGCAGCTGGCGGGCGGGGCGGCCTCAGCGCACGAGTCGGGTACCGGAGGGCAAAGCGCGAGCTTCTCCGCGGAGCAGGGCGCGCAGTGCCATGGCTGGGGGGCGCCCGCCGTCGTCCCCGGCTGGGTGGCCAGCAGGAGCAGAAGCGGCCAGGCGCAGGCAGCGGGGAGCTCAAGCATCGTGGATCAGGGGCGGCGGACAGAGGCCGGTGCTGGCGGGACCTGGCGAGCGAGCGGTGGCCAAGTAGCCTGTGCTGGAGAGGCAGCCGATGCCAGACGCTCGAGGCTCCGATACTCGCTGGGAGCCGCGCGCGCCTTATAAAGGGTGCCGACCGCCCTCCCCTCCCCCTGAACGCGGGGTTAATGATTGCCGGCGCTGCGTGCTGGCCGCTGGTGTTCAAAATAAGTTTGGGGGGGGGGGGGGGGGGAGTTTGTTTTGCTCCTGCGTCCGAGGGCCTGCGCAAATGGTGGGCGGAGGGAGGGTTGCTGGTCCAGGTTTCCGACTGTGTTTGTGCCTTTCCGGCTCCCACCGGGAGCCAAAGTGCAATTCTAACCGGGAGTGCACAGCCGGCTTGTTTTGTTCAAGGGGCATCTCCCTGCCCAGCCGTTCGCGGGCTCCTCCTGAACAGCCCCAGGGACAGCTGGAGAGATCGGCTGGGCAAGGCCAACCCCCACCACGGCTAGTTTTCAAAGGGGGAAACCAAGGCCCAGGGAGAGGAAGGGAGGCACCCCTGGCCAGTTTTCAGTGGGGCAAAGCCCTGATTTGCTTCTCCCTCTGCAGGCAGAAGTCCTCCAGCCACGGACCTGCACACATCACGGCCTTTCCCAGGAGGAAGGGTGGAAGGAAAGGGACAGCTTCCCCCCCAGGGCTGGAGCCAAGCCCCCCAGTGTCACCGAAGCCTCCAGAGACTGACTGTGTCCCTGTCTTCCAGAGAAGAGCGGGACTCGGTCCATGAAGAGACGGGGCCGGGGCTGCACCATGGAGCCCAGACCCCAGGCTTCTTCCTCTGACTTCCTGGTTCAGACCAAAAAAAAATTTTTTTTTTAAGATTTATTTATTTTAGAGAGACCAAGAGGTACTGGGCGGGGGCTGTCGGAGGAAAAGAGAGTCTCAAGCAGGCTCCCCGCTGAGCTCAGAGCCGGACACGAGGCTCAATCTCACAACCCTGAGCCCAAAACCAAGAGTCAGACGTGCAAACAACTGAGCCGCCCAGGCACCCCATCAGTCTAAATTTCTATCAGGAGCTTTTTTCTTGTGTAATTCTTGGGTATCCTTGGATGTCTCGGGGGTTATTTCTTGGATATTCTTTGGCGTTGCAAGAACAATGTCACTGTACCTTTAAAGTCAGTGGGAAATGGGCCTTCTCGTCCCTGGGACATACAGGTGCCCTTGTGCACTCCTGGTCCCTAGAAACTAGGCAGCCATTCACAAGAAGGAGGAAGCTCCACACTTACTAATGGAGAAAATCTCCAAGATTTGGTGAAGATTTGCAAGTTAAGTATAATTTCCAAGTGAAGCAAAATGAGAAGGTACAGGAATGTCTGGGGGGCTCAGTCCGTGAAGCCTCTGCCTTCGGCTCAGGTCATGGTCCTGGGGTCCTGGGATCGAGTCCCGCATCCGGCTCCCTGCTCAGTGGGGAGCCTGCTTCTCCCTCTCCTTCTGTCCCTTCCCCTGCCCTTGCTCTCTCTCAAATACATAAATAAATAAAATCTTTAAAAAAAAATGAGGAGGTATAGAATATGCAGTTTGTGTCCAAAGAAAGTTATATGAACATACATGTCAGCATGTTTCTAAATTTATGGACTATCTTGGGAGGAATACATAAGAAACTCATGCCAGGGCCTCCTTGGTGGGGAGGGGTGTGAAATCAGGGAAAGAGGGAGGACCAGTTTGCCCCGTGCTCACTGTCCTCCTGCTGGATTTGTATTATCCGGTAAATGCTACAGTATTTTGTACGCTCGTAACTTGTGTTATCCTTTCTACTTTCCATCTCAAGAGTAACCCCATTACAATGAATTTACTCGCTCTGTTTGCAGCTGCGTCACCGGGCTGCTGGCTTGGGGTAACACCTTGGTTTCTGCTCTGTTCTGAACCTGACCCCAGCCACAGCAAATATGAAAACAAGGTCGGCAGAAATCATTGCAGTTGGAAGTTCAAGGTCATGTTTGTCATTATTTTTACAGAATAAAGGTCAGCGTCTGGTTAAAGAGCCCACCGAGGTTTTCGACTGGCTGAGCCTTATTTTTGGTGTAGGTTCCTAAATGATTTCATTTCCAAAAGAAGAATCTGTGCTCTGAATTTCCTCTGACTTCCTCCATTTAGGATCTGGGTGTCCACCTGAGATGGTCCCTTAATGACGCACAAGCAAAAGGGCATCATCGGGTAAACATTCAGGGCCCGCATTCTGTGTGTGGGCCGGTGCCCGCCCTGGACAGTTCACCCTGTTGTGCACTTGCCCAGTGAGGCCCTCATCCCCACCCCAGGTCTCGCTTGTTCAGCACGTAGTGGAAGTTCCTCTCCATGTAAATCAATTCCCAAATGTTTCCACCGTTTGCCTCACAGTAGCCACAAACCAAAGCCCGGAGAGAGCACTCTCCCCTTCTCTGGCCACAACAATACAGTGGGACAGTTCCTCCTGGAGACCTCTGTGGGCCGTGCCTGTCTGTCCGTCCTGGGGGTGGCTGCTCCTGAGTGCATCTGTGAGTCCTGGGTCTTGCTGCCCCTGGTGCCTTGCCTTCCACACCCCCAAGTCCGTGCCTCAACTTCCATGACCCCTAATCAGAGTCCCAGTCATCCCTCCTAGGCACTACAGGGCGCCCCTCCTCACTGGAGTGTTGTGCCTTCAGAGCCGAACCTGCCTCCTCAATCCTGCGGACTCCTGCTCATCGTCCAGCCCTCGTGTCCCCACCCCACCCTGGAGAAAGTCACTGCCACGTCTCCTGACGCCCTCCTCACTGTGCTTCCTGCCATGATCTCCAGCCCCCTCCCCTGTCCACCTGCCTCTGCACCACCATCCCGCTGTCCAACATCCACCTCCTAGGCACGTTCTTCCAGGGCTCTCCCTGACCTCCTCTGAAGCCACCCCTCGGAACAAAGGGCCCTTCCTCCCAGCACCCTGTCCTTCCCCCCACAGAGGACATGCAGAGCGTGGGAGCTATTCTCACAGCTTGCGGCAGGTGCGGCCCAGGTAAGGGGGGACAGGCTAACCCACAGCCCCATGCTGCCTGGCGGGAGGAGCGGGCACCGATTATAAGCTGGTGCTGGAGATAAGTGCTTTCCTGGAGAGTCCAGAGTGTGGTGGCAAACAGCAGGACAGAGGGCGCTAAGCCACGCTTGGGCACTCCCCACAGAAGCTGCCAGCCAAGGCAGGTGCTGGACGGGAAGCAGGGCCTTCCAAACAGCAGAGGACGGGCCCGTGGTGCAGGCAAGTGGGTGAGGCAGGGGACGGGGAAGCAGGCAGTGTGTTCAGGGAAGGACCCAGCGTTCTCCTGCCTGGTTGCTGGAATGACAGCAGAGGGAACAGGTGGGAAATGCTCTAGATACGGTGCCACGGGCTCGGGCAACCATGGGAGGATTTAGGCAGGTCCAGGGGTACAGAGGTCAGAAGGGAGCTCAGGAATGATCCAGGGGGGCAGGGCTGCAGACCAGAGACCAGTGCTGAGACCATCCAGCTGATGTCCTTTCAGGCCACATCCTGGGACAGAGTGCAAGCCAGCCGCACTGGAGACGCAGCCCTGCTCTCAGAGATCTGATCGGAGAACAGTCCACGCACACGTCCACAAGTGTCTCCAGGAAGGAAAGGGCAGCTTGTTCGGGGAGGGGTGCTGCTGGAGGGAGGGCCTGCGGGGCTGGAGCTGAGCAGACACAACTGGAGGGGGGACAGCCACCGCCCAGCGCCCTGTCCCTCGGGAAGCAGGGCACAGTGTCTCCACGGACCGTTTCCTGGGCTTGGTTCCATTTTCCCAGTGTGGGTCTGGATTCCCAGAACTCCTGCTGCCCTTTCTCCATCCCTTGGGAGCCACTGAATGTCCTCTTCTCTGAGGAGCCTTGCTGGGGGTTCCTCTGTGTCTCGAAAGCGTGCGACACGCCCGACCGGCCGTGCTGAAGGGCCAGGTAAGCCTGAGCTTGCCTGGGGGTCTCCCGCAAGGCTGGGAGGGCAGTGTGGGGCTCACAGGGTCCCCACACCCTGCACAGGACACTGATGGGGGCCCCCCACTCAACTGACCAGTGATGGAGAGCAGGGGTGGGGGGCTGGGGAGCTGGGGTTTCACGGACCTACTTGGCCCAAATGGAAACCTGCAGGCGTCTGATGTCGGGGTGGGGGGACCACCAACCACCAGCTCAGTGGGATTCAGGGCTGTACTGGGGGGACAGGATGGAAAGGTGATGTGGGGGCACAGAGGGGACGTTTTCTGTCCCGAGTATGGACTATGTTACATCTACTCGGCAAGAAGGAGCATCAACCCTGGGGAGCCCCAGCCACAGAGAGACATCCATCCCACCTCCCGGGGTGCACGCTATGCTTGCAGAGGAAGGCAAAGCCCTGCTCCTGGCTCGGACAGGCAGAGCCAGTGGCCCACAGCTGGCAATCCCTCCGCGTGACCCCAGGGGCAGGCATGACTGTGCCCAGCATCTCTGCCAGTTCCTTCCTAACTCCGCACAGGCATGGGCCCCTGGCTGCCGGAGCTGCTGGGCCAGGGGTCACCTGCTGTGCGGAGGGCTGTGGGGGGGCGGGGAGAGGGGCAGGTTGGGGAGGTGCAGGGCCTGCCCAGCTAGTCCTCCTGTGTTGGCACCTTGGATCTCCATGTCCTGGACCCTCGTACCACACCCTGGGCCTCCGTTTCCCGGCCCTCGAGAGGGCACTGGGAGCCCTGAACAAAGGGGTCGTCACCTCCACCACCCTGAGCGGCACCCTGCGTCCCCGCGGCCGCTATGGGCAGAGACGGGACGTCTCCAGATGATGAAACCTCACAGGCCCTCCCGTCACTGGTGGGTCTGTCCCGCCCACACACCGCACACCACTTTCTCACCAGCAGCAGCGGGAGGTTGGGCAACCAGAGCTCTAAAAACAATGCCAGGGTCAAGGGCGAAGTCAGACCTTCAAAGGGAGGGAATGCTGTAATCCAGAGGCCCCTCGCAGGGAGGGGAGCTGTTTTTACCCCGGCGGGGGCGGGGGGGGGGAGAAAACACAAAGATGTTGTGTCCTCGGTCAACATCAGGGGTGATGTAAATTCCTGCAAGCCTGGGTGCCCCTGCGGTGGCTGTCTGTCCTGTCTCGTGGCTGCCCCTTCCCCGAGTGAGGAAGGGCACCGTCCTCAATCTGAAGGCACGCCCACTCCCCCTGCTAATCCCCCTGCGAATCCAAGAGGGGAAGTAGCCTCCCTGCTGTGGATCGTGGCCACACAGCCCAGATCCTAGACCAGGAGCTTGCTGGTGTGTGCAGGGCCAGGGCCCCAGGGGCACACCCAGGAAAGGACGGGAAAAGGACATGGCCTTCCATGACGGAGGCCACCCGACTGCGTACACAACTCAGGGCTCTGTTGGGGTTGGTGTACCAAGTGCCAAGCACATGGGGGTGCCCACGTGTGTTCATTTCCTTGACCTTGACCTTGACCTGACTCTGTGGCCCCAGTGTCACGGCTTAGCCAGCATCACGTCACCTGGGGCCAGGGAAGAGAGGCACATTCACAGCCCCACCCAGTCCCTGACTGGCGAGCTCTGAAACGGGACCCCGAGGCCTGCTCAAGCTTGAACTGTGGGCACCACAAACCCTCCTCCACTCCTGCTGAAGGCCGGCCTGCACGAACCACGTGCACAGCTGGGGAGGGGGTGATGAGAGGCACGGCGGCCAGTGGGTGATGGGCGAGACTCTGCAGGAGCTGACGGACGCCCACCTCGGTCTTCGAGCTCCCCAGTCGGAGTCCCACAAGATGCTACGCCTCTCCTCTGCCCCGCATATAAAGGAACAGGTACAACCAGGAGCATTCGCCTGGGTCCCTGCTCGGCTCTCAGGCATGACTCGTTTGGTTGCGCGTTGATGATCGTCCCCAGGAGGTGAGACCTGCGCTCTCATTAGATGGTCGGGAGAGGAAAATGTGCTCCACATTCTGCCCCACGACTTCCAGGGCAGGGTTGTGTGGAGGGTCCCCGTTCTGATGCCTGACCGGGGGCTGCTCTCCACACCTGCTCAGTAACATGTCTACAGCCCCATCGGCCAACCTCCATGGCCAGGATCCCCTTCCAATGCAACGAACCACCCATGGGGCAGTAGGGCCTCCACCACCCCCAGAGGCGGCACCAAAGGACTGCACTGGTGCCCACCAGGCAGGGGCGACACAGCTCTGCCAGTCTGTGAGCCACTCAGAGAGCAAGGACCCTGCGCAGAAAAGGGGTTGTGTCCCCTACGTCACAGCACGGACGTCTCGGGGGCGTCTCCCCTACGTCGCAGCGTGGATGGGATCTATGACATGGGGGGTGCCGGCGCCCTGGTCACACCACAAGAGGCATCACGTGCTCCTCCCCCATTTAGTGTTGATCGTATCTTGGTTTTGGCCATTCTAGTTGGTGTTTACTTACATCTCCTCGTTTTAACTCACATTCCCCAGATGACGTATGATGTGGAGCAATTTTTCATGTGCTTATTTGCTATCTGTTTTTCTTCTTCGGGACTGTTTCCGTTAAGGCCTTTGGCCATTTATTAATCAGGTTGTTTGTCTTCTTGCTTTTGAGTTTTAAGAGTTCTCTTAACATTTAGATAACAGTCCTTTATCACATTCATCTTTTGTAAATATTTTCTCCCAGTCTGTGGCTTTTCTTCTATCCTCCTTACATTTTCTTTCACAGATCACAAGTTTTAAATCATACTGATGTCCGGCTTCTACACTTTTGTTTTCACGGATCATACATTCAGCAAAACTCATCACCGTACCCAGGGAGATCTGAGTTTTCCCCGTGTCGTCTTCTAAGAGTTGGTAGCTTTTCATTTTCCACGTAAGTCTACGACCCATTCGACTTACTTTTGTGAAGGCTGTAAGGTCTGTGTCTAGGTTCATTTCTGTGCATGCAGGCGTCCAATTATTTCGGTGCCATTTGTCAAAAGATAATCTCTCCGTTGTATTATATTTGCTTGTCTCGGACCACCTGACTATATCTATGTGGGTCTATTTCTGGGCTCTCTAAGCTGTTCCATGGCTCTGTTTGTCTATTAATTACCAACATCCCCTCTACGCTATAGATTCATGTCTTACAATACCATAGATTTACAGTAAGTTTAGAAGTCGGGTAGCATCGGTCCTCTCACTTTGTTCTTCAATCTCGTCTTGGCTATTCTGGGTCTTTTGCCTCTTTTTTAAACTTGAGGATCTGTTTATGGATATCTACAAAATGATGTACTGCAGCTTCTACTGGGATCACCCTGAGTGTCTAGATCAAGTTGAGAAAAACTGACCTCTTCACAACATTGAGTCTTCCTATCCATGAACATGGGACAGCTCTCCATCTACTCAGTACTTGGGTTAGATCATCCATCAGTCTGACGGTTTCTCATACAGGTCTTGCACATATTTTGTTATACACAAATATTTCATTTTGGGGGTGCTAATGTAGGTCTTTAAGTTCAAATTCCACTTATTCATTGTTAATATGTTCAAAACTGTTTGACTCCGTATCCTGGTACCCTGCAACTTCGCTTTAAGCACTTACTAGTTCTAGGAGTTTTTTCACAGATTATTTTTGTCGTTGGCAAAGACAATTTCTGGACTCCTTACCAGTCAGTATACATTTAATTTCCTTTTCTCATCACATCAGCTAGGACTTCCACCATGAAGTTAAAAAGCACTGGTGAGAGGGGACAACCTTGTCTTGTTTTGATCTTCATGGGGAATCTTCAAGATTCTCACCATTAACTGTGATTTTACTTAGGTTTTTATAGATATTCTTTATCAAGTTGGGGAAGTTCTCCCGTCTTCATGGTTTTTTGAGTTTTTATCATGAATACATATTGGATTTTGTCAAATGGTTTTCCTACCGCTATTGATATGATCATGCAGTACTTCTTCAGCTTGATGTGATGGGTGACACTGGATGATTTTTAACTCCTGAGCCAGCCTTGCACACTTGGAATAAATCTCACTGGGTCATGGCATATCATTATTTTATATATTGTTGGATTTGGTTTGCTAATATTTTGTTGAGGATTTTTTCATTTATGTTCATGAAAGATCTTGATTTGTAGTTTTCCTTTCTTGTAATGTCTCCGTCTGTTTTTGGTATTATGGTCACGCTGGCCTCAAAGGATCAGTTAGGAATCAGTCCCTCTGCTTCTGTCCTCTGGCAGAGATTGTAAAGGATCGGTATAATTTCTCTCTTAGATGTTCAGTAGGATTCACAAGTAAACCTGGCGCTTTCCATCTTGGAAGGTATTTTGATGGTTTATCTTTACCAATGTTAATATACTTAAAGCAGTACTTGTGCTACGGTGTTTTGTGCTTATTTGATCAGTAATGGAATTTACAGGTTTTTTTTTTTTTTCTTTTCTGTAGTGGTTTACAAAAAGTACCAGTCATTAGCCTCTTACTTACGGCCTGAGGTCAGATGCAACCTTGAGCATACTGCTTGTCTAGAATCTGTTTTAGGAACATATATGTTGGGGATGGGACAGTAAAGTCAATGGGACACAGGACTCAAGAGGATTGGGGCTTAGGAGGAAAGTTAACTATATTCCAGGTCCTGCAGACAGGAGGCAACACATGCCACACAGGGCTACGGGAGGTACCAGGGTGGTCAGGAGGCAGAAGCGGGAGGAGGGGAAAGCCCTGGCCATAGCCCTTGCCAGAGTTTGCACGGGAAATGTGGAGCAGGGCAGTGTGAATGGCTTAGCGTTGGCTACCTTGAATAATTCCAAGCTGTAGGGTGTCGCTACTTGCCTGGCACCTGGCTGCTCAGTCCAGATGGAGGAGGTATGGCTCTGGGCTGGTTGGTTTCCATATGGAAGGCATGCTTCCCAGTGGGTCCTTTTCTATCTTCAAGGATTGGCTAACTCCACACGGTGCAGCCTCTCCCCAGCCAGAAAGGTCTTAAGATGCCAAAACATCATCATATACAGAAAACACAGAAAGTACATACCCAATGCAGAAACAGTCGGTGGTCTGCTTTGCCGGAGGTCTGAAAGCCCCAGCATGAGGTGGCAGGGAAAGCCTGATGGAGGTAGGTACAGTGAATGCCAATGCCACCAGCTGCTGGGTACTTCCCACGTGCCAAGCACTCCTGGGCATTCCCCACACCTGATCTTTAAGCCCAGTGATGCGGCTGTCACTGTCCTGGCCCATCTCTGCATGTCTTGTCCCAAGCCCGAGCCTGCAACATGACAAGAGCCAGGCTCTGAACTGGACTTTCCTGCCCCAAGAGCATTATTTGTACCCACGATGCGAGTTTCCAGGCGGCAGGCCAGCAGGCATGTGTGCATCTACAACTTGGATTCGAGTCACGCCCGAAGGCAGCCTCTGTACAAAGAGAGACATCCAGCTCCCAGCACACAGCCTCTCTGAGCCCCGCTCTAGGAATATGCTGGGCTCCCAGCGGGGACCGGGAGCAGGGAATGGGGCCAACGCCTCTGCAGGCTGGCCTCGAGCCCCCGCGGGGCCCCTGCACATGCCCACACTCCAAGCTTCCCCGCAGAGCACTGCTCATGGCGGCAGTGAAGGGTGATGGCGCCAGGTGACGTTGGTGTGCCCAACTAACCTGACCCTAGGCACACACTGAAGATTTCGAAATTGTTTTTAGCCGTGAACACAAACAAAAGAACTGTATGCTACACTCAGAGCAGTGTGCCTGAGTGCCAGGAAGTCAGGGGGACGCTGGGGTCAGGAGAGCAAGGCACCCTGGGCAGGGGACCCTCAGAAGGCCTGACACAGTGAGGAAACAACAGGACCCCAGGATGTCGTCAAGGCAGCCCCACCTGGCTCCCTGCGGGACTTGGAACAGACTCTTCCCCACTGTGGCCCTCACTTTCCCCATCTGCAAACAGACAGACTGTACCAGGCGAGACTTGTTTTTAGTTGTTATTCACTAATGATACGCTAAGACGCTGGTCGGGCGGGCACCGGCCTCTTGCCCCCGCTCCCGCGGTCCCACTCCCGGAGGCGCTTGCCGTGGGGGAGCTCGCCCAGGCAGAGCCAGCCCCCGCGCCAGGGAGCCGCCCGCAAGGCCAGTCCGGGTCGCAGCGGGGCTGCCCACCAGAACCTCGGCGCCGCGCGGGGCCCTGCAGGGGCTCTGACGCCCACCCCGTGAAGGCTGGGAAGGAGTCTCCCAGCAGGGAGGGCTTTGGGAGTCCGACAGCTGTGAGTCACTCTCAGCTCCGTGCCTCTGCACACGGGGACACGGAGACCCTGGAACACGACCCTTGCCTTGGGTGCGAGGGCGGGGTGACGGTCTCCACTCCTTTAGCGTGCCGTGAAGAGGCAGCGAACCGCTTGGCACGCAGGCGCGCACGTGGATGGCTCAGGTCTGGGCGTCCACGGGGCCCCGGGAAGGCCGGAAACACACGCAGGTGCGCGTGGGAACCCGCCAGGTGGAGACCCTCGAGGCTCGCCCCGCCCGTGCTCCGCCCTGCGCCTGCGGCGCCCGCAGAGCCACAGGTGCTGGCTGTGCTCAGGTGGGGTCGCTTTCACCTGCCTGGCCTGCGTGAGGCGCCGCGGGGGCTTCTGCGCGCCGGCTTGGGGTGCAGCAGCCGCGTCCTCGCGTGGAGGCAGGATGGAGCCCAGGGCACAGGTACCACTGCCCGCCTCCCCTGGTCTGTGGGACCGACAGCGCCCCACCCCACCCATCAGTGCAGTTCCGCGTCCTGTACACCCCCACCCTTCCTCCCCTTTCCCTCTCCCCGCAGCCTGTCCTGTTGGGCTAGGTCCAGTGTGGCCTTGGGATGGGGGGCAGGGGGCCGGCACGAGGAGCAGGGGCGGAGCCCTCGCAATACTTGGTCTATATGCGCAAGGAAAAGCGGGGTGCAAGACTGGTAGCGTCGTGGGGGGGCAGTTTCAGAGCCCTGGGCTTCGGAGGCGGGCAGGACGGTGCAGGATGCCCCCAACCACCCCCCAGCCCAGCCAGGGGGCTGCCCAGGTCTCCTTGAGTCTTCCCGTGCCTTGTCAGATGGAAAGGGACCTTTCTCCCGTCTTCATTTGTAGGCGTCGGAATACGAGGGCTAAGCAGGTGAGGTGTGGTCCCTGCCCCCCCAGCACCCCCATAACCTGTTATTTTGAGCTTCTTCTAGAACATTAGATTCTTACTTTCCTCAGTTTGGGGGCGGGGGGGGGGAGAGCCTGTACCCAAAACAGACATCTTATTAGTATATTAGAAAAACATTTGATATTAAAAAAAAAAAAATGAGGGTCCTTGCAGGTTTATCTGTTGGGTTATGTTTTTTCCCCTGGGTTGGAGGAATGTTAGCCTCTTTTTAATCTTTTACAGAAACTGTGGGCAATCTGTTTCCACTGAGTATATCATCTGTTTTTCTTTACAGAAATTTAAGATTTTATATTTATTTCAATTTATTTTCCTTTATGGTTTCTGTGTCATGAGTTATGATTTGAAAACCTCACTTCTGACCAGTTTACAGAGCAAGCCACCCACGTTTCCTCCCAGTGCTTTGATAGCTCTGTGTTTGTGCCTTCTCGGCAAGGAGGCAGAACTGATGGCAGGTCAGGGAGCAGCCCAAATTGTGTCCCCTTAGGGGACCAAACCCAGGGGATTTTTAAGACAATGGAGAATGTATATGTTGCTTAGAATTTTAACTGGTGTTGGCAGCAGAAAATCAGGTTGGCTGAGCAGAATTGGACCAAATCTCTTAACGGTAGCAGTTTGCAGGGGCTTGGGGTACGTGGGGTTTGGCTGGGTTCAAAGCTGCTGGTTTCACCCCGAGGACCAAGGATGAGCCCCCCTGCTGGTGGCCCCCGGCTAAACCCCTCAACAAAAGTGACTCCATTCCATGTCATGTCTCACAGCATTCATATCTTATATGCAGTTGGAATTTATCTTGGTGGATGATATAAGAATCCAATTTGTTTCAGATTTTTTTTAATTATTCTGTTTCTTTTTAGCAATCTGAATTCTTAAAGAGTATCATATTCGGTCCCTTGTAATTTATTTTCATGTAAGGCATGAAGGTAGGGACGTGGCTTTGCTACTTTTTTTTTTCCAAAATGGCTGACCTATCAGAACCACAGCACGCAATGAAAGAAAACTCCCTTCCCCGCTCATTTAAAAAACCCAACTCTTCTGCGTTCTATTCCCAGATGTATGTCTGCATTGTTTGTGCTGAGTATTACCTGAAAAACCACACTGTTCTCTCTGTAAGCTGTCAGGGCTACAGCATTGTTCTATCAAAAATGTATCAAAATGTCCTTTTTTTGAAAGATTGTTATCGTATTCATTTGACAGAGAACGAGCACAAGCAGGGGGAGTGGCAGAAGGAGAGGGAGAAGCAGACTCCCTGCTAAGCAGGGAGCCCCACAAGGGACTCGATCCCACGACCCTGAGACCATGACCTGAGTTGAAGGCAGATGCTTAACCCACCAAGCCGCCCAGGCGCCCTTCAAATTGTTCTTATGGAACATGCAATTGCATCCTGGTTCTCAGTTCCTGTCCACGAATAAGTCAGTTCGGGGTGGCTTCTGCTACGCAGGAAATCCACTCCCGTCCCCTTGCCCCGCCTGGCGCACACCCGCTCTGCACTGAGCCTGGTTCCTCTTAGAAGTAGAATAGCTTCATTTCCCTTTATAAGCGTGGATGGTCTTCCATGGGATTTGGATCATTTCTCTTCTTTTTCTCTTTGATCTACCATGGGCTTTAAAAAAAAAAAAAAAAAAAGGAAAAGGGAAAAAAAAACCCAACACCGAGAAGCAGCCTCGTTTCCTAGCTTATTTCTGTTTCTCCGTCCTCTGTGGATTTTGCTCTTTCCCGACGCTGTGGTATCTGGAGCAAAGGTACTTAAAGCAGCAAACTGCCAACTTTTATTTTTTAAATCACACTGTGTTTTTGTTTTTTGACTCATCCGATGTTTTTTTCCCATGAACTTGGCCTCTTCCCGTGTTAACCGCAGAGGCACTCCTGAGCTCACCTATCCCTCTGGGCTATCTTTGCTGCGCTAATGCTCTGGATCTTTCTGAAGCCCTTTGTCTCCGGGGCAGCCTCCCATAGATGGTGCGGAGCCCATGAGCTTGCTGACCGAGGGCCACACTGTTAATAAGCGAGCTGATTCTGTTTGCTTCTGCTGACAGGGCACTACAGGGGTTCAACCTCTAACCAGCCAAGAAGATGTACGTGCAGTAAGTCGGTGGTAATTCCGTGGTAAGATGCTCGCTGTCGCTGGCCGTGAAAGGAATGCACATTAACCTCCCCCCCACAGCCCTTGCTCGCGTGTTAGAAAGCCAACGTTCGAACACCTTGTGTGCCCCTGAGTCTGGGGACCGCACCGCCACTCTGGGAAACACTTTGGCCCTCTCTGATCGGACTCATTCTCTGGAGGGCATCCAGCTTTTCGGGGTGGTTGGAGTTCACATTCATCAGTTTCTAAAGGTTTTGCGAGGGGAAACATTGTACCAAGAGCACCCAGAGAGCTACAGAGTAGCAGCTCTGGAACTGACCCCCACCCCCACTTCCAACTGCAAGCAGGGCTCTCTGCCTGACTTTCTAGCCCCAGAGGCCTGGAGACTCCCCTGCAGACAGTCCCGCCCGTCCGTCCGGATGTGAAGCCAGACCTGTTTTCGGTTTCACCTGGGCTGGCACTTCTCCCAGCTGCCTGGTGATGCTATACCCACCTCAGAAGAACGCTGGGAGAGCTCACTGGGGTCCGGCTGTGAATGCTCCAGCGCGCCCCACTGAACACAGTTCCAGGAACAACGCCCCCTTCCCACCAGACTGCGCTGGCGGACCTCTTCTGCCTGGCCCACCTCCAAGCCCCTTTGGGGAATTTAAACCCGTAGCTCTGCTCTTGTGTTTCCCATGCCACGCTCCGATAAGCGACTTGACGTGCTTTGTTCAGAGTCAGGGACGTGGCCCATTGTCCGTGAGGTGACAAGCCACGCAAGCACGTGTATCAGGATTCCATTAATGAAATACGAACTTCTTTTGTACACAGGACGTACATTCCACATTTTTTTGTTTTTTGTTTTGTTTTGTTTTACAAATCACTAGCATTAGCCTCCGAGGGGAGCCGGACTGCAGGAAGGCTGACATTGGACTGTCCAGTTTTCTAAGTTGACAGCAGCCCCGTGGGAGAGCCCAGGCTCCCCACCCACAGAAACCGCCATCACCTGTGTCTGTCTTACGCCCCTCGGTGTGGCATGATTTGTTACGCAGCAAACGCTGGCTAAGACGCTTCCCCAGCAGCCGGGCACGAGGGGTCCCTTTCTCGACACCTTGTGCTGTTCATCTCAGCCACCTGACGGGTGTGAGGTGGCGTCTCACGGTGGTCTGATCTGCATGTCCCTGGTGACGCATGCTGTGGGGCCTCTTCTCATGTGTCTGTTGGCGTCTGCGTGTCCCCTTTAGAGAAATGTCTGTTCACGTCTTCTGCCCATGAAGAACCCATGGGATCATTTGGGTTTTCGCGGAGTTGTATGAATTCCTTGCATGCTTTGGATATTATCCCCTTACTGGATCTGTACTTTGCGAATACTTTGCCCCATTCCATCGGTGGCGTTCAACATAAAATCAGCATTCCTTTGGACGTTACCCAGACTGGTAGGGGATTGGCTCAAAGCCAGCATTGATTAACAGCGTCAATTAATACCTCTTTAAGAGACGCACGAGGACTTCTTTCAAACAACAAGCTGCTAAGTCTGTCAGGTCGTTTTGATACAACAACTTTTCAAGGAGTGCGTGGAGACCATGACCTTATGATGACAAGCCTGGGGCTTGGGATCCAGGGGCTTGCGATCAGGGGCTCGAGATCGGGGCGCTCGGGTGTCCACACCCCTGCCCAACTCGCCACGCCCTCTGGACAGGGAACAGCCACGTCTGCCCACTGCTCTGCTCTTTCATGTTGAGGGTAAATGTCAAGATGATTTCACTGACAACATTTTACAGTTTTCTCCTAAAAAAAAAAAAAGCGTTTTTACCTGGAAGCCACTTCTTTTTCATTTCCATCATTAAGACACCACATTTTGGACCAATGCTTTCTTTTAAGACCAAAATATAGAACAGGTGGCGTGGGTGGGAAGGCAGGCACGGTGGGAGCACACTGGGTGCTGCCAGCTCCCACGGGGGGCAGGACTAGAGGGCCTGTGCCCAGGGCAGAGGCTGAGGAGGAGGCGGACGAGGAGGACGGGCTCTGGTGCCCATCCCAAGACTCCTGCCCGGATCTTCTAGGGAGTGACATCTGTGTTCTGTCTCAGCAGGTTTCCGGGGTGAGCTCCTCCGAGGAAGACGAGGCCCCTTCTTCACTGAGGAGTCAGCAGCCCTTGAGAAAAGTCCTAAAGCACAGTACCCCGCAGGAAGCCTCCCCAAGCCCTCGCAGGAGGCCAGCAGGCCATGTCCCCTCCCACCCAAGAGAGGCCCCCGAGGCTGGGTCCCCACCGCCCACACCCTTCTCCTGGAAGCGCCTGGTCCCCCGGGCAGGGCTCAGCCCCACGGCTGCTCTCCAGACCCCACGACTTCCCAACATCTCGGCCTCTGGGGCGGCTGGCGGGCAGCCAGGGCCCAACCCAGAGCCCCCGTCTCCCGAGGAAGATCCACCTGCACCGGCCACGGTCACCTGGCAGCAGCACCAGAGAACGGAGTCCCACGGAAAAGGGAGCTGGCCTCAATCCTCGGGGTTGCCCGGGATCCCCAACATGGCTGGAAGGAGGAGACGGGACCTGAAGAAGCTGGAGGCTGTGGTACGACTGTCTCCGACTTGACCCTGACTGTGTCCCTGACCCAGACCTGTCCCTGACCAGTCCTCCAACCCAACCCTGACCCTGTCCTTGACCCAGTCTTGACCCCAACCTTGTCCCTGACCCTGTCCCTGACCCAACCCTAACTTCAACCCTGTCCCTGGCTATGTCCCAGACCAGTCCCTGATCCCGTCCGCATCTGGGGGCTCAGGGTCCTGTGGAGGTGGCTGGTGACCCCTGAGAGGAAGGACAGCTTCCCTTCCCTCACTGCTCTGGCCTTTCTGATGTCCTGGTCCTGCTCCACCTGCTCTGAGGGGTCATGTAACCCTGTGTGGAGCTCCTGTGCGCCCCCCCCTTCCCATCTGCTCTCCAAGCTCCCGTGAACCCTCTTGGCCTTCTCAGGGGTGTGCAGGTGGGCCCAGAAAGCTGTTGGCTCTTTCCTTTCAGGGCAGACCCGGGCCTCCCTCCATGTCCCCCGGGCCCCCAGAGGCCCTTTCCTGCTCTGAGCTCTGCGTCCCCGCCCCTCAGCTCGTTCACCCTCTCCTGTGATACTCTGTAGTTCTAGAAAGTTCTGAGAAGGGTACTGCTAGGGGATTTCCATCTTGCCTCTCACGTGGGGTCCTGGCTGACCCCGGCTGTCCAGGTCTGCTCCCCGGAGGTGGAACATGTGCGGTGGACCACCCGGCCCGTGGGCTGGGTGCCCATGGGCCTGTCGGTTCCCTCCCTCTGTGGCCTCAGAGGCCCTGACTCAGCTCCACCCGCGGGGACTCCGTGGAAGTCGAGTGTGGCGCAGCCTGGATGGCTTCTTCCCGTCTCTTCTTTCTTCTCTCACCCCTCATCTGCCCCTCGGAAGGGCCCTGGGTTGCGCTTTCCAAGGTCACTGCAGGGCGCCTCGACTCTGCTGCTGGTTCCCTTTGAGGCTTTCCAAGGGCTCTCTGCTAGGCCTCACTCGCGCTTCTGGGGCGTTCTGGCGGGCAGCTTTCCTGACGCCCCCTCCCAGCCTGCCCTCTGTGGCTGTGCCCTGTCCAAGCTTCGAGCCGGGCCTCCCCGAGCCGACCGGCACTCTGCCTGCGTTCCTGGCTGGGGTCCCAGTGCGGGGCTGCCCCCAAGCCCCAGGTCCCACGGCTGATACCCCCTCCTGCTGCCAGGAGAGGCGTGAGCGAGGCTGGAATATTCTGGAGCTGACGAAGGGAGGGGCCGGGGGTTCTCACCATGTTTCAGAGACAGTCCCATGGGTGGGGCAACCCCTGCAGCCGTGGGGTCCCTCACACAGGCCCCGGGCTTCCAGCCGCTGTGCCGGCTCTGGGCTCTGGGAGGGGCTTACATGCTCGCTGGCGGCCCCTCCCCTGGCCCTGCTCTTCCGGCTCCCCCTGCCGCCCACACCCCTGCGGGCAACACCAGCTTCTCCTGGCCCTCGTTCGCCACCCCCACCCGGGTTTGCTTCTATTCTTTATACTTTCAGGCTATTGGAGGATCTCAATGTGTAGGGGACCCGCCATGGAGCGGCTGAGGACCCCAGTCTTTCCACTTCCAACCCTGTCCTCTGCGATCCTGTCCCTGCACACGCCCCTTGTGGTCTGGCTCAGTCCTCCTACCCCCAGCCCCACCTCTGTTTCTGTGAAGCCAAGGCCTCGTCTCTGTCGGAAGCAGGGCTCATCCTGCTCTGTGTCCCCAACCCCGGCCTGGGTCCTTCTCGTGCCACAGCCTGGGAAGACGGCTGTCTGCTCCGCCCCGCGGGCACGTTCCCGGCACGCCCCCCCGCTGGCCCTCCCCGTCCCTGTCCCCAGCCATCCCGCCGCCTCTCTGCCTTGTCAGACTCTGTCCCCTGAGTCCTTAGCCACCCCTCCGGTGCCCACAGAGACGTGGCCCTCTGGGGCGTTGCCACTCTGTGGTGCAGTTGTGTGCCCGGCCCACAGAAGCAGGGGTGCCTGAGAGACGAAGAGCAGGGGTGGGGAGGGGCGTGCACCCCGGGGGGACCTCTGCTGTCCACGGGCAGCTGCGGCAGATGTTTCTGCAACGTGGGCTTTCTCGGAGATGCCTTTCCTCCCCCAGGCGGAGCGCAAGAGGCAGTGGGAAATCCGCCTGCTTCAGGACATCGAGGAGGCCACCCAGCACGAGCTCACCGTGGAGGACGACTGCCCCTCGGTGCTGGGGCCAGGGGCTGAGGGGCTCTGGAGCGCCCAGCTCGGCCTCACTGACTCGTCCAGCCCTCCATCCGTCCGGCCTTCTGCAAACCCCAGCCCTCCCCAGGGCTTGCTCAGGTCCCCACGCAGTTAACGAGGCTTTGGGCAGCACCACCAGAGCGCGGGGCACACGGGGAGCAGGAGCCAGCAGGTGATGTGGATGCCTACCCTAGGTGTACCCGCCACCCCACCAGCTTCCCCAGAGCGACCCAGGGAACAGGATGACATCTTGCACGTAGAGACCAGGGAGCGTGGTGACCCAGCCGCCCACACAGGGCTGGGCTGCACACCCAGCAGGCTCAGGATGCCATTCCAGGGGAGTCAGACCTGGGACTCCAAGTGGGAGGCGGTCCTGGCAGCTTCCGGGGCTGGTTTCGGTGGGGGTGGGGTGAGAAATCCAGCGCCCGGTGCCTGTGCCACTGGGGCCCCACCGCAAAGCTGGACATGCTTCCCCGCAGGGCGGGGGTGGGCCACTCCAGCTGGTGTAGAAAACCCGCAGCAGCCTCCCGGTGCAGATGGGCAGCTCAGGCACTGCGTGGACACCGCAGGGTTATTGGCACAGAGATCAATTTTTGTCTTCCACGTGTGTTCATCCCTCACTTTATTTAAAAATGTTTGGTGCTTTGTCTTTAGTCCGTTTGTCTTGGTTCTTTTTTTTTTTTTTTCCTTTCTGAAAACGAAAACAGAGTGTTTGTTCCCAGCCCTACCCTGGGCCATGCCATCTCCGGGGCTGAGCCTCCAGGCCTGGTGGCAGCGGCCTCACCTTCAGACATGAAGATCAAGCTTCCCACAAGACTGAATCAGAAGGCAACCTGGACACAGGGCACCCTGGACGCAGGGCACCCCGAAGGGAATCACAGACGGGATGGACCCAGGAGGATGTGGTGGAGGCCCAGGATGGGCGAGGTCAAGAACCAGGGTCTCCCTGCGTTTGTCTGGAGGTTTCCAGAAAGGAAGGAGGCCAGTCCTCACAGGGTTGGGGGAACAGGTGGGAGGACAACGGGCTGCAGTCACGTGGTGAGTCACTTCAAACGTCACGTGCCGCTGTTGGGGACGTGCGGGAAGAGCAGGTTTACTGTCCGGTGGGCTTGCACTGTCCTAAGCGTCCTGCCCCAGTTCTTCCTTCATTATAACATTTATTATCGGATTATGGAAATGATAAGTTTACTAGTTTTTCAAATACAACAAAGCAGAAAGTGTGCCTGGAATTGTGCACCAGGGGATACATCAGTGCAAACCCTTTGCACCTGTAGTACTGGAAGTACGGTTCTCCTGAGCGTCTGCATCTGATGCAAAGGGACTCAGACGTGTCATCACGTGGCTTCTCTGTCTCACTGACAGCCCTTGACGAATTCAAATGCAGAATGAGGCCAGGGAGGAGGAAGGCATGATGGAGGGACTTCAGGGAGCTTGTCCTTGAAAGCTCGGGAATTACAGGGGCTCAGAAGGAAGTGGTTTGTTGGTAAGATACTTTCCTAGACGTTCATGTTGCGTGTTAGCAGAACGGATTCTTACATTTGTGCACATTCTTACATTTGTGCAAAGGAACATGTGCAAACAGGGGGCATAGGCCCTCTAGCTGCAGGGCGTTTCACAAGTAAAACAGCGTGGACCGTGAGCGTATTCTGGCCACGCGAAGATGTGGTGGGGAAGCAGCCCAAGGAAGGAGCGAGTCCACCACCCGAAGCCGGAACATGGTGCATGGGGAGGGTGTCCTGTCCGCGCCGGCCACCTCCGTGACCTCCGTGTCCCTGGGACCCGGGCTATGCATGGGCAGGAGGGCAGCCTCAGACCAGCACTCAGGATGTGGGCACTGCTGGCTCGGGCTGCACAGACGGGGACCCCATGGGGTCTCTGAGCAGGGGTCATCTTCAGGACTGTGCCCGCACCGCAGCCAGCGACCCCGTAAGATGCCTCTCCTTGTGCGGTTTCTGTTTAACCTGAAATGAGAAGGGATCCCCTTCTAATCTAATCTCTATCTAAACGGTACATTTTCTTCCTAAAATAAGCTATTTACCCAGGGTGTCTATATTTGATGTTCATGGCCCTTGTCACCGTGTCAGAGATCTGGTTTGAGGGGCTGCCGGCGTCCGGGGCTCAGGTGGCCTTGCTGCGGACATCTGGTTTGTGTAACGGTTTTCATTAAGTCTTAGCACCTGGTGTTTTAATTTTCTGCTGCAAAACAAAGGCTGAAAACAACCCATGCTCACCTCCGCCTGGGCTCTCTGAACGGACACCAAGCAGATGCTCACCCTGTGCATCTGGGCAAGAAAGAGGGAACCAGGCTCCATGAGGGTCCCTGTGCCTTTGCTGGCCACCACCGGGCTGCACAAGGGCCCTCGGCCCCCCCTTGTGTGCGTGGCTGCCTCGGTGGGACCCAGCCTGTCCGTGCTGCGGATCCCCTGCTTGAGGGCTGGCGGGGCCCCAGCGCGCCCAGTCACCTCGCCGAGTTTACAAGCAGGGCTATGCCGCACCCCACTCACAGGGTTGGGGATGACTGTGTGGGATCGTGGGATCCGCTTGTGCAAGTCCGCACTTGAGCCCGCTCGGCACAGAGCGCTTTGTACGAATGTCTACTGATTTTGTTAGCCTCCTACAAGTCATTTTGTGGGTTCAAGGGTGTTGGTGCTATGCAGTTCCCCAGCAAGGGGCAGAGGCCCGTGAGCAGTGTCCGAGGGAGCCCTCAGATTTGCTAGTTTGATGATGGCTTTTAAAACATGTACCAAATCATAAAAAATAAATGAAACACATACCAACTGGGAAGGTGACACGGCTCCTCCGTGTTCTCACCGTGCATTTGTCTCACGGATTCTGTTGGACAGCGTCCACCTGTTTCCTGTAGCCCTTTCCCGGAGGAGTCCGTGCACGCCCGGTTTCTCTGGCGAGGTTATGCTTTTTTTTATAAGGGTTTTTTAAATTCCCTTACTCTGGATTGCTTTTATTTGAACCTAAAGACACAGGTTTGTGATGATTCATTTTATGTGTCAGCTTGGCTGGGCTGCTGTGCCCAGTTTGGTCAAACACCAGTCTGGCTGCCAGGGTGAAGGTACAGTTTAGATGAAATCAACACTTCCAGCAGTGGACTTTGATTAAAAGCAGATTGCCCTCGATAATGTGGGTGCGCCTCATCTAATCAGTTGACGGCCTTAAGAGAAAACGCCTGAGGTCCTCCCAGGGGAGGAGGGGATTCTTCCTCCAAGTGGCCCTCAGACTCGGGATGCAACATCAGCTCCTCCCGGTGTCTCCAGCTGCCGCCCACCCTGCAGACTGGACTTGGCAGCCCCGTGACTGGGGGAGCCGTTCCTTGAAATTACGGTTGGTCTCTCTCAGACACACACCCCTCAGGGCGGTGCATTTCCTGTGATGCGTCTGCCAGACCTCTGAGGGAAGATGCCCAGTGAGTCGGGGCTGGAAATTCGCCCTGGGGCTCAGGGTGTCCTCCGAGGAGGCAGAGCCCAGCAGCTCCTCCACCCCGCTCCCCGGCAGCCCTCCCCTGCTGAGCCAGCCCTCCCCTGCTGACGGGGTCTTGGGCTCTACCGGATGTGCTGAGCCTGGGCCACATTATCATGTTCCCCAGAGTCTGGCCCAGTCCCTCCCCTCCCCACCAGCTACGGGTCCCTGTGATCCCTGCACCAAACCTGCTTCTCTTGCCCCCTCTTGGGGGTAGGAGGGGGCTTCTCTGGATGGTGGCATTAGGTGCGTCCTGGTGGAGGCTGGCCCTTGGCAAACCCTCCCTGACATTCTGGTCTGGTGCCTCGTGGCCTCTTCTCTGCTAGACCCCGACCTTCACCTAACCTTGGCCTGTGGAGCCCAGTTTTAGGAACCGTCCTGGCTCAGCCTCCTGATGGCCCGCCCCCACCCTTGCTATCTACCCTCCGTCCGCCTTCAACAACAGTCCCTGACCGGTTAGTCCGAGACCAGTCTGAGAACCCCAAGGAGTATGAATCATATTCCGCGGAGTCTCCGGTTGGGAGCAGAAGCCGAGGCCCCACACCCCTCCACCCGCGGTCACAGCCAGAGCCCGGCCCAGAGGACAGCGCCGACTCTGGAGGACACCACAGTCTCCCCTGAGGAAGGCACGTCTTCACACAGGCCACACGACCCCGTGGTTTGCAAGTAAAATGGCCACAGGGCTTAGTCAAGCAATTTTTTCCCTTTATTTTTGTTAAATAAGGTTCCAGAAAGTATAGTGCAAACACTCAGTAGAAAAGTTGCAATTAAGAAATGTACATTCACGTTAACATTTCAGTCCGCTCACTGGTTTGTTAATAAAAATAGGACCCATTATTCAGTGACTTGTCTCGGTCGAACAATCTTGGAAAAGACTGGAAGGTACAGTGTGGGCTGGCGTAAAAATAGACCCGTATTGATTATACAAATCTATCGACAGAAGCTACCTGGTGACCGTGAGCTGCCGTCGTTCTGACCCCGTCCCCGGGTTCTGGGTTTGCAGAACCATTCTTGAGCGAGCTCCGCAGGCGGCGAGCGTGTCCCGCTGCCACCGCCCCCCCGCCCCTGCATTCCACCGAGCGGCGCGGCCACCCCCCAGCTGGACAGGAAGGGTGCAGGGGCGAATACGGCCTTTCTCGGCGAGGCAAGAAAATCAGGGGTGGGCTGTGGGTTGACCTTCGGTGAGAATCAAGCTACTTTAAGGTGTTTGTGATCAATACGTCACCTTCCTTGTGCAAGATGGTATGCAATCGTGCGGCCGGGGGGGTGGGGACGGGGCACTCTGGGCTGGGAGACGCTGCGTGGCCAGTGCAGGCGCCCGCCACACGGGTTGGAGCCCCAGGCTGCGTTGGGTCGCGGGGACGCTCTGCGGCCAGCCGGCAGATGGCCCAAGGCGGGCCCGTCCCTCCGCACATGCTGCGTCTTTCTGAGTTCAAAGTGGGTCTCACACACGTGGGGATCTCAGGGCATGCAATTTGGGGTGCACATGCGTGCGAGCCCAGTTTGTACAGGGGGAAGGCAAGCCCGCGGGCCCCTCTGGGACGGGCACTTGGGAGTGCGGGCGCCCCCATGTGTGCAAGAGGTGGTGGCAGGCTTCCTCGGGATTCCCACAACTGGGGGCCAGTCCCCTGAGACATGTGCTACTGGGGCCGGGGGGCTGGGGGGTGTTGCTGGTGGGAGGCAAGAAACAGTTCTGGCTGCTGGTGGGCCCGTAGCCTGCGCCGTGGGGAGCGCGAGCCCACAGATGTGGTGCTCTGTGTGGTTGTTCCTGCACACACCCCCACACACCCCCACACACGTTCAGGGAGCCCCGGAGTCGCCCAGCTCTCTCGCGCATTAGTCTAGGACAACCTCTCTGTTTAAACATCAGCTCTCAGGGCGGGATGCGAGCTATTTGCAAATCGAGCTTTTGAACAGAGTCTGAGCTGCCCAGAGTCGAAGCAGTTGGGGCCGGGGAGCCCCGTTTCCTACCAGCCTTCGCAACCCCAGTCTTGCCTTCCACACATTCTCCGGGAAACCTGCCCATGGCCATCCGACCCGCAGGAAGGGGCGCTGACCACCCACCTCGTGCCTGTGGCATGAGACGCTGGATAGCTTGACCACCAGGGGAGACAGAGCAGAGATGGCCAGCTTGACCCGAGGCCTCCCAGGGCTCACGTGCTTGCGGACCAGCACTTGGGGGCCACCTGGCTTCATGCACGTGGGTAGGTGTGTGTGGTTTGGGAGCTTCTGGGGCCCCCTTCCCGTTTGATGCCAGAGAGGCCGTGCGGAAAGACACAGGCAACCATCCCTCCTGCTGAAGGAGGGTCTGTGTGTTCTCAGACAGGATAGGCTGTGGGCATGACACATATTTAGGATTTAGGATAGAAAGCGACACAAGGTGGGACTTCTCAGGCTAGCTATGAGTGTCCTTGGGGGGTCCACCGCTGAGGACAGCGTTCTGAGCTCCCCAGGGCGCACCCGGGGGCAGGCAGTGGGGCCAACACTCCAAACCAGCCTGCCAGGGTCCCCACCACAGTGGGCACTTCGGTGCAGACCAGCTGGGGGGTTCCATCGAACCCAGTACGGTGTCAGCAGAGAGCCACTGAGTAGGACGGAAAACCAAGGGCTTGGGACATGCTGGCATGGGTCTCGGTCCTGCCACTCGTGCTGTGTGACTTTGCTCAAGTCAATAACCTCTCTGAGCCCCAGATTCCTCATGACACTGTGGGGGCTGTAAGCGACCAACGGGTGACAGGTGGAGAAGGTGCTCTGGGGCTGCCAAGTAGATGTGGGTCTTGGTCATGGTGGTTCCCTTAGTTTGTGGCCACATGGAGAATTCCAGAAGAGAGAGATTTTCACTACACGTGCCAATGGCTACTGGCCTCTCCTGCAGCTTTAGCATGAACATACACAATCGGTGTAGGAAGGAAAGCACGGATTTCATAAAGGAAGAAAGAGTTGTGTCTAGAACACCCTCCCCTGCCAGGTGTGGCATACACTCACGCATGCACACACCCACATGTGCACACACATAACACAACCATACAAGCGTGCACACACGCGCGCACACACGTGTGCACATGCACACACACGCATGTGTACAATCACTCTCACAAACATGCGTGCATACACGTGTGCACACATACACGCACTGTACACAGACACGCGTGCACACATACACGTGTGCGCACGCACATGCACGCGTACAATCACACGCTCACAAACATGCGTGCACAGTACACACGTGTGCACACACACACACACAGATGTGATCGCAGCATGGCTCCAGCGGAAGAGTTACTGTTTCTCTCCATGAGCAGATCTGACGGGGAGTAGATAGATGACAATTTTCAGGGAAATTTAAGAAATGCAAATGTATGAGTCATTACCATGAGGTTGTTTAGGGAGGTCTAGTCCCGAAACGTGGCCTCTGAAATCAGGCTTACTTCGCTGAACTGGACATGGAGGTGACCCACGTGCCCCAGCATCCCAGGACCCGCCTCCAGTGTGTGCACACAGGAGCTGGTGTCCGGAGCCGGGGTGTCCCCGGGAGCGCCCTGAGGGTGTGGAGTCTGGCCCTGGGCACAGGGAGGAGCTAAGGGGCCCTGCCTCATGCCCCTGGCCACAGCAGGCCGTCCCTCCCACTCTGGTGGCCCTGCACACCCACCCCTGCACCCCTACATTCACAGCTGTGGGGCCCACACCATCTCCGGGCACAGGGGCTGCCTTTGGCTCCTCGCCACCCACCACCCAGAATCAGGGACTCTGTCTCACGTCCTGGGGGCCTGCCTGTCAGTGCCAACCCCCCACCTCCCAAGTCCATCTTGACAAAATTCACAGCTGGAGTTTATTCCTCAGGCTGAGCCAAACAGCCTTCCTGACCGTCTGCCTCATCCCCACCCCGCCCTCCAGGACAGGGGTCCTCAGGCCACCCCTAGCAACCCAATCCCTGAACCAGACTTCAACCCAGCACAGTCTAAGACTCACGGGTGGAAATGCAAACCCAGATACTGTGAGAAGAGGTTGCGTCCCCAGGTGGTGTCTGCATCCCCTCAGAGAGTGCTGGAGCCTCAACTCCCCCCGCCCCAGCTTTCAAAGCACACTGCGGCCGGGGGGACATTACCCCGGTGCAGGGGCGCGGCTGTGCCCTCCGGCTTCCAGCCGGCCACTCCCTGCCCCTTAGTCATCCCCCAAACCAAACATTTTGAAACCAACTTCCTCTAAGGAGCTTGATTTGTTGCTTTTTAAGTTTTGTTGTTTTTAAAACTGAAGCTGCTACAACATCAGCTCAAGTCGGTTTCCAGGAGCGACTTTCTATGGACCCAACAGGCCCGTATGCTTCAGAATTACAAGTGTTGGCAGTGCTCTGTGACCCGCTGAGTCAGAGAGCTGCTTGGTGCGCAGCGGGGCGCCCCCCAATCCCCGAGACCCGACTCCCACGTTTCAGGGTGCCCACCATCTCGGACACCCAGCTCCCACAGGGCTGGGTGCCCCCCATCCCCCACGCCCGGCTCCCATGCAGCGGCAGGTGCACACTTAGGGAGCCCCTGCCTCGTGGGCTGCGCATGCGTGTCATGGGCGGAGCCTGCCACACAGGGAGGGGCCCGCAGGACCCCAGACTTGGGGAATCCCGGGAACACATGCTGGAATGAAGCCAGGTCCACCTGTCCGGGGCACACAAGCATGAGGCCCACAGGACCCTTCCTTCTTCAGAAGGACAAAGGAGGGGGTTCACACTACTTCTGGGTGCTGATGGGACGAGAGCAGGCATTCGTATCATCTGGATCCAACACACAGAGCAGGCTCATCGGGCAGGACGGGTGTCCCGGCCCAGAGGCTCACTACACCCCACGCGCGCGCTGAGACGTGTTAGAAGGGTCGCCCGTGTGCACAGACCTGCTCTCGCCCCGAGGGTGACTTCACTGACAGGGCTGAGGCTGGCCCTCCCCTCCCTGTGCCTGGGACACCGACGACAAACCCCACAGAACTCGGGGCCTGAGCTGGGTCTGCAGGGGGTGCTGGGCGGCCACTGGGGTGTTGCCCCCGCCCCATGGCGTGGTTGAACGTGGGCAAACTCGTGTGCATGGCTTATGCTGGAATCACCGTTGGCTTTGGACTGGCCTTGTTTCCGCAGGTTAGTTATTGCCTCTGGAGACAGGAAGTGTCTGGAAGCGCTGTGGCTCTGGGGTCTGACTAATGTGCAGCCGGGGAGGGCCTGGTGTGGTGGGGGAGGGGGCTCCGTGCAGCGGACCCCCCAGGCCCAGTGGTCCGTGGAAGCGCCTGGAAGTTTGGTGCTGCCTTCTGCACTACTGAGGTTGGGTGTAAGTGGTGCACGAGGGACACACGGGTCCCCCTATCGTGCCGAGGTGCCCCCAAGCAGGGGCGTGGTGCCTTAGGGACGTCACACATCTGGATAAAGAGTGCCATGCGCACGGGGGTTGGGGGACTGTTCTCATTTTTGGTGGGAGTGAACAGGTGTCCCCTGAAACAGTGCACTATTTACAGAGCGTCTTAAATAATTTAGAGAGAACCCTACTCGAAAGGCTAACGTTTGCCTGTGAATACTGTACGAGATTAAAAATAAATAAGGCAAGATCATACAGTCTCATCACAAATAAAGAGGAAGACATCGTGCACCCGCCTCCGAGGGTCGCTGCGGTGGCTCCCGCGCCCTCGGGAACGGTAGGGTCTGGACTGCTGATGACCGACGTGTCGCGTGCTCCTGGGAGCTGGGCCTCGGCGCCGTGGGTGGTCCCACGGCCTCCCGCCGCGGCCACGCACAAGGCAGGGCTCCAGAGCTCCGGTCCTGTGGACCCCCGGTCCGGGACCGGCAGGGCTGGGGGCCACGGAGACTCTCTTTGGTGTCCACCTGCCCCCGGGTCACTCAGGTGGACAAGGAGTCCACGGCGTGTCTCTGCAGGGGCAGCCAGCTCCTCTCCCCGATGGCTGATGGTTGGGTCCCCGCATCTTTAAACAGCAACCTCATGCTTGGGCCATCCTGACCACCCTGCCTCTGTGTCCACTTCAAGGAGGCAGGCGTCCCACCGAGAGAGCTCAGGATCCTGCCCCTGGCCTAAGGCCCAACCTTCCATTCTGTCTGTGAAGTCCCTTTGCCACGCAATAGAGCACGGGGTCAGGACCTCAGTGTGGTCCGCTGCCCCCCGGTCTGCCCTGGTGGAAGGCTGGCGGCCACCAGCAGGCAGGCTCCAGGACCGTGGCCAGGTCCTCAGTCCCGCAGCCTGGCACAGATGGGCACACCACATGGGCCACATGCTCATGGGACTCCCAAGATGACTCAGTTTCCCCTGAAGGGATCATGCCATGTCTCTCTAAAGGCTGAGCGGGGATGGCTGGGCCACAGAGTCCTTCTCAGTAGCGATGGTAGCAATGGCCTTCGGTGGCCCCGCGCAGAGCTGGTTCTCAGGAGGGAGGCTGTCCACCCACCCATCTCCGTCCTGAGTCCCGCATCGCCGGCCTATCCACACACGGCCCGGCAGCCGACCTGCTGCCCCACGGCCGGGCAGGGCTGAGGCCCCACGGAGGACACCACGCCTCATAGGCCCACCACAGGAACAGCCCGGGACATGCACAGGGGCTCAGCCAGAGTAAGCCCAGCCCCTGCCCACCGGTGCCAACCTGCCTTCTCCTGCGGTCGGAGCTGCCACCCAGCGCCCCTAGCAACACATCCCACACGTCCTTGGTCTGCACCTGTGCGCATGGGAGACCCCCAGGCCTCCCCAGAGTCCCCTGCAGCCCCCTCCCTGCAGGTGTCCCCCAAACTCACTCCAAAATCCCACGTCCGGGGTACAGCCTTCTCCGCGGGGAGCTTTCTCTGTGCCGAGGTATGGTTCGCTTGTTTCAAAATCCATGCAGGTTTGTGCTGTTGTGAGGAGAGCAGGAGCCCCAGACACACAGCAAGGGCCCAGCGGCCGTGATCTCGGTTCCTTCCCTGACAAGTGAGGCCAGGGTTTGTAGGGCCGAGGCCATCCGGGGGCTGAGGGACATCTCGGGACTGGCAGGCAGAGCAGGGATGATGCTGGTCGCAACACAGAGACGTGGCTCGGGGCCCCAAGAATTCCAGAAGACCTGCCTCTGGCCCTCGAGAAAGGGCTCCCGAAGGAAGCCAGCAGCCCCCCTCTGTGCTGTGCGGCTTCTCCCCAAACCGCGCACTGCAGGCCCAGCCCATCTGGGCCCGGGGGCCGGGCTTTCTGGCCCTGACACACGCGCGCGGCCTGGCTCCCAGCCCAGGCTGCTGCAGGCCTTCTCAGGACGTGCTCCCGCTCTGCCGGCCACAGCTCCCCGGCTCCCGCTGAACCGAAGCCTGGGGCCGTGGCGGACGTTCCCAAGGTCCCGACGCTGGACGCTGAGCTGGCCAACCCCAGGCAGCCGCTCCTCGGCCACCGAGGAGAGGACCGAGGGGGCTGTTCCCCTAAAGCCTCAGCACCCACGTGGGCAGGGCTCGCCCGGCCCGTCACTGCCCAGATGCTTCGGGTCATGCCGGGACGGCACCCCTTCTGCAGCCCAACCTCCGGCTGCAGGCCCTGCTCTGTGGGCCGGGCTGGTCCCTGCTGGAGCCCCCAGCAGCCAGCGTGGGCTCCACTAAGCCTCCTTCCCAGCTGCTCCGGGGGGCGGGTGCTGGCCGTGAGGGCCCGGCGGGAGCCCCGAGCCCTGCAGAGCCCCCAGCCCAGCTCTGACTGGGGGGCCAGCCATGGGGGCCATTGGGGGCGGGCCTGTGCCCAGTCTGGTCTGGAGGCCAGGTCGCCCGTAAGCACACATTTTCCGCTCTGCATTCAGGGACCTGGCCTGGGAGCCATTTCTATCGGTCCGGCCTTCCAGGAAGTACGTTAGCATCTCACCCTTGCCCTTGACGCTGACCTTCCCACGGCACACGAAGCGGTAGGTGCCCTTTCGCAGCAGCCGGTGAACCTCCTCGGTCACCTGCAGCAGAGGAAAGCAGATGAGCGTCCCTGGGGTCAGCAGGGGAGGATCCCGGGGGCAGGGATGCCAGAGTGCTCCCTCCTCCACCCCTGTGACCTGTCCCCAACATCAGAGAGCACCAGGGGACACGAGGGGCTCAGCCACCCACTAGCCCTGGACAGGTTCTGGAAAGCAGCGCTCTCGGGGCGGGAGGGCCCAGGGTGTGCGGCAGGCTGGACAGGACACAGAGACGCAGCACCTGTCCAGACTGTGAGCCCCAGGGCACCCCAGGCACACGCCAGTGGCCCGGACACAGAGGAGCAGGACAAGTAAAGCTGGACCGCTAACAAGGACGTCCCACATGTGCACTTCAAGGAAAGGACCAGACGCGGAGGAAAGACTCCTAAAAGGAGCAACGGGGTGGGGCGTGCTCCTTGTCAATGCAGGAGGAGGCACATGTACGGGGCCACTGACGGGAGTGGTGCCTTGGGCAGAGAGGGTGTAGGCAGCACCGGCGGCCCTGACGGACAGAACGCGTCTTCCCCGCGCTGATAACGGTCCCACCCTGGCGCACTCACCCTGGACACTGACACCGGGCCTGATGGAGGGGAGGGGCCCCGTCTGCACAGAGCTCCCCTATCGCAGGGCCTCTGAGGCACGGGGCGTTAAAGGGGCAGCTGAGTGCTCTGTGCCTCGGGGAGTCCAGACACAGACACGCAGGGTGGCAGCAGTGGGGCGCGTGGGAAGACCACCCCAGCACGCAGAGTGGCCACTTGGGGGGTCACAGGGCTTGTCGGACCCCCGGGACCCCGTGTGGCAGGTGCCTGGGTCAGAACAAGGGCACATGGGGCTGTGATCATCCAAGGTACCCCCGTGGATCTGCCCTCGATCTTAATCCACACAGGGACCCACGAGCAGGCAGGGGGCGGGGCCGTGGCAGGGGGCGCCCCTCGTGCAGCTGAGGACACAGACCAGAGAGGCACATCACCCGCAGCCCAGCAGCCAGGGGAGGCCAGGCCTTGAGCGGCAGCCACGTCATGGAGAATGGCCCTGGGGGGCCACAGGGGACAGGCCTGGTGCTGAGCCCGGGAGGGGCTCACCACAGTGTGATCGTGGAAACTGCGAACTTGCAGGTGAGCGGCTGGACAGTGGATGGGGCTTTGTCAAGTCCCCTCCTGGGGGTGACCTGGTCCGGGGAGGCCCGGTGTCCCGACGGTGGCGTGACTTAGCACCTCCAAGCAGCATGCTCACACATGCTGAACTTGGTAAAAACGTCGTGTGTGTTTCACAATAATACAAGAAATTCGAAGGAAGGACTACAGCTGGGGCTGCTGTGAGCAGATCCTCCTGAAGGTTAAACTTTAACCGGGACCCGAAGGGCCCACCAGGCACCCGACAGGGAGGCAGCACCCTCCAGCGACGAGGCGGGGGACTGAACACGCAGCCCTGGGAGAGCGGGGCCGGCGCCTGGGTACACGCGGGTCTCGGAGGACCTCCTCAGGGATCAAGCCAGAGGGAGAGGCCAGCGCTGGACCCAGTATCGCTCAGAGTGCCCAGCAGGAGCCCAGAGGCCAGCCGCTGCCACACTAGGGGACAGGATCCTCCTCCCCCGAGGCTCCCGGGGGTTGCAGTGCGGGCCCCGGCAGACCTGGGTTTGCACGGTTGGAAGGGGGGTCCTGAGAGCCACTCAGACCTGTGCGTGCCTTTTGGGGGGTGGGGGGCGGGGGACTGCTGCAGAGTGTCAGAGCTGCCCACAGCCTCCCAGCCAGGCAGCCCCACAGCACCCACCCCCGAAACCCAAGGAAGCTCCTCCGTGTAAGGCAGCTGGGCAGATGGGCAGAGTCCTGGATGCTGGACGGGCTCGCTGGGACGCCAGCACTCACCGTGCTCCTGACTCGGCACGTGGCCTTGAGGGAGCCGACCCCCAGGGCCACAAGACAAACCAAACCAAGACCACCCCGGGTCTTGGGTCCTGCCCTGCAGGGCACAGACATGCTGCACCGGGCAGCTGCGGCTTTGTGTCCCTGCCCGGAAGAGGCAGGCGGGGCGGGGGGGGGACCCTGAGCTCCCCCCCCTCACCTCCCTCCCCCCACCTCTTGCACCTGCCTCACACCTGCAGGACGGCACCCACGCCTCAGGCAACTCTAGCAGACTGACCTGGATTCTGCCCTGGACACCGGTGCTGTCCATCCGGCTGGCCACGTTGACCGTGTTTCCCCAAATGTCATACTGTGGCCTTCGAGCCCCAATCACCCCGGCCACCACAGGGCCAACGTTGATGCCTGGAAGACAGCCACAGAGTGCCATCAGCGCCGGCAAGGCTTCAGGGGAAGGAGCTGCCCCTCTCAGGGTCATGGATTCCTGGGGTCACCTAGCCCAGGGCCCCTTCCCAAAGTAGGGACCCACCTCATTGGGAAGAGGTGGTCCCCAGTCCCAGTGTCTGCTTACACATGAGCCCCGGGGAGTGGAGAGAGTCCTGTTTCCTGGACCAGCAACCCCGCTGCCAGGAAGCCTTTCAGACTGCAGAACGGCAGTGTGTCCCCCCGCGGTCCCCTTCCAGGAGGCACAGTCGCTCCTGATGGTTTCCCGGGGTGCCACCCTGTGGGGCGTTCAGGGTGTGGGGCCCACAGCTGTTCGGTCTTCCGGGATCTCTGAAGTAGGGAGCAGAGGCCCCCGACTTGCTGGAAGAGCGCCAGACACCCCTGCAGCCATCCCACAACGGGGCTTCCTGGCTCTGCTGACACCATGTCACATGTCCCCTTGTTCTGCACCCACGCACAGACTTTTCCGGGTTAGGCACATGTGGTAATGATGTCGGGGGCCACTGTCCTCATCTGTGCCTCAGGCCTGGCAGTGGGATGGCCCTGGGGCTGAGCTGGGGACCCGACAGGGACCTGAGTGGCTGCTCCCCCCCCCCGCACCACCCCCACCCCGTGGCTGCGGGGGCGTGGGCCAGACAGAGCCCACCTGCTGGGCGAAAGGGTCTGGGCTCCCACCCCACCAGGTCCCCGGGGGCAGGAAGTGTGTGTTCCCGGCGCATCACTGCATGGATGGTGGAGTTCCGGCCCGAGGACAAAGCTGGAACGCAGCTCCCAGGTCGGGCAGGCACCAGGGGGAGCACCAGGCCTCAAATGGTGAGCCTCAGAGGGGAGCCTCAGAATGCCTCCGGCTCTGGTGGCCGTGCTGCTGCCTTCACGCCATCCCGGCTCTGAGATATTTCTCTGGACACTAGACGTCTGAATTCTAGAACCACCTCTAGGGTCATTTTCCTCCCGCCGCATGTGGACGCAGAGGTGTTTCAAGAGCTGGACGGTGCCCCTTGGGGTAGAGGGTCCCTGTGTCCCCAGGCCCGCCCCTGGGAGGCCCACCCTCCCTCCTGGGGCCCTGGCGTAGGTGGGGGCGGGCAGGCCCCCATCCCCGGGTGGGGTGGGCGCAGCGTGCCGGCCCGAGTGGCAGCCGCCCGCAGCAACGTACCGACGCGGAGCACAAAGTCGTTGTAAGACTGGTAGTTGATTTCGTCCAGGACGTCAAACATCTCGATGGCGAAGTCGGCCAGCGTGCTGAGGTGCGAGGAGATGCACTTCTTTGCCTGTGCGTGAGCAGACGGGGGTTACCACGTTTGGGGGAGTGAGGGCAAGGCTGACAGCCGGGGATGCTTGGGAGGCGCCCTGCCATCCCCGTGGGGGGATCAGGGACCGGATCACACAGGCACAAATGCGTCCACCGCCTGCAGGCTGGGTGCTGGCTTAGGGCCAGCCCCTCGACGGGCTGCACACCCCTGCAGGCAGGGGCAGGGGTGCCACGGCCCGAGGTGCACAGGGAAGCAGGGCGGTCTCCCCTCACGCAGAGCCTGTGGCTCCCACTGCTTTGTGCTGCTACGCGACCTCTCTCGTGCCAAACAATGACAATGGTCCATTGTCTTCCTTTGGTAAGAGTCCTGTCGGCCGCCTCCCTCACACGGTGCCCCTCCCGGTCACCTCCTGCGTTAGGACCTTCCTTACCACTGAAGCGCCCACAGTGACCCACGATGGTTACTAACTACAGGTCACACTGGGCTTGGAGGTACGTGTGTAACATCCTGTGGGTTTCCACAAACGCAGAATTTCGTGCGCCCACAACTGTACCAAAACACAAAGGAGCGTCACTGTCCCCCACCCCGTCCCCCATGCCCGTGTGTTCATCCCCCTCCCTCAGCCCCTGGCAACTCCCAATCCTTCCACCATCTCCACAGTTGTGCCTCTTCCAGAACGTTCCATAACTGGGATCCTCTAGCATCAGCATCTCCGGATTGGCTTCTTGCCTCCGGAAAACGCACCCAAGTTTCCTCCACGTGTTGCCATCGTGTGACACGTCGTTCCTTTTCAGCGCTGAATAGTGTCTCCTTGTCTGGATGGACCGCGGTGTGTTATCCCTTCACCCAATGAAGGACACTCGTGGCTTGCAAGCTTCGGCAGTCCTGAATACAGCCGCAGTGAGCACCCAGGTCACATACTGTGTGGACACACACTGTCCGCTCCTTCAGGTAAATGCCAAAGACTGTGATTGCTGGATCGCAGGGTTAAGAGTATGTTTCGTTTTGTAAGAAACGGCCAGACGGTCTTCTAGACACACCGTGCCCCTCTTCATCCCCACCGGCCATGGGGGCGCGTTCCTGTCACTCCGGGTCCTCGCCAGTGCTGAGTGTCCCAGGGTTCTGGATGTTGGCCATTCTGATCAGTGTGTAGTGGGGTCTCGCGGTCTTGATTTACATTTCCTTGATGACACGTGACACAGAGCATCTCCCTACACTTACCTGTCATGGGTGCCTTCTTCGGGAAGAGATCTGTTCAGATCTTTTGCCCACTCTTGAATCAGCTTCTTTGTTTTCTTACTGCTGAGTTTTAAGAGTTCTTGGTATCTATTTTGGGGCCCAAAGCAGGCCTTGAACTCACAACCCTCAGATCAAACCTGAGCTGAGATCAGGAGTCGGACACTTGACCGACTGAGCCACCCAGGTGCCCTGGGGGTTCTTTGTGTATTTTAGATCCAAGTCCTTTATCAGATAGTGGTTTGCAAAGATTTTCCCTCGGTCTGTGGATTGTCTTTTCATTATAGTATCTCCCACATGGAATTTTAAATTCTTAATTACATCCAGCAGAATGATGCTTTCTTCTGCGGATCATGCTTTCAGTGTTGTATCTAAAAACTCATCACCAAACCCAAGGTCACCTAAGTCTTCTCTTACTCTCTCTTCTAGGTCTAACACGTCTGCCTTTTACACGGAGACCCAGGATCCATTATGAGTTAGTTTAGCACATCTTGCTTTAACGTCCGGCTACACCGACAGATGTGCCGCTGTCCCAGCACTGTGTGTTGCTGGCTACCTCTGCTCCGTCTGCCCTCTCGTGGGGATCTGTTGACTCTCCTGATGGGTCTGTCTGGCTCTATTCTCTTCCATCAATCTAGCTGTTTGTTCTCCCCCAGCATCACACTGTTTTGATCACGGCACACTTTCTGGTTGGCCTTGAAGTCAGGAATGTCAGTCTTCCCACCCCATTCTGTTCTACTGTACTGCGTTAACTTACTCTGGGGCTTTGACCTCCACGTAAACTCCGGAGCAGTTGGTCAACATCACAGAACAACCTGTTGGACTTTGGAGTGGGACTGTGTAAATCCGTAAGATCGACGGCCACAACTGACCTCTAGACCATGGGTCTTCCAACGCTCAGAGGAACATTACGTCTTCACTTACTTAGATCTTCTTTGATTTATTGCATCAAAGATTGTTTTGCTCCCAGAGATAGCGTTGGAGCTACTTTGTTAAACATGACCTAGTATTTAATTGGGGGGGGTGCTACAATCAATGGCACTGTGTTTTTAATTTCAAATTCCACCTGCTTATTGCTGTTGTGTAGGGAACTGACTTATCTGTTAATCTTTTTTTCTACTACCGCCTTAGGGTTACTTATCACAGACATTCTGTGGATTCTTTTTCATTTTCTACATAATCATGTCATCTGTGAAAAGTGTTTTATTTCTTCCTCCCCAGTCTACGTACATTTATTTCCTCTTCTTGTCTTATTGCACTAGCTAAGACTTCCAATACCAAGGTCACATAGGTGTGATGACAAGGGGTGTTCTTACCGTGCTCCCGATCTGAGGGGGAAGCTTTGTTTCTCATCAGGTGTGATGGAAAACTACCGGGATTTTGTGGATGTTCCTTGCCAAGTTGACAAGGTTCCTATTCATAGAGTTTGCTCACAGTTGTTTTTTAAAATCAGGAAGGGGTGCTGGATGTTGTCAAGTGACTGTTCTGCAGGAATTAAATGACATGGTCACCTGTGATGTCTCTTCTTTATCCGGTTGCTATAGTAAATTTCATGAACTCACTTGGAAACGTTGCTCCAGCTTTGGTATCTGGACATCCAACTCCAACTTCCTTGTGCTCTATGGTTTTCATACAATGTTGGGTTCAACCTGCTAATGTTTGTTGAGGACACACACATCTCTACTCATGAGAATTACTGACCTGTGGTCTTCTTTCCCTGTAGTTTCTTTATCTGACTTTCTTATTATTATAATACTGGACTCATAAAATGAGTTAGAAAGAAATGAGTTACAAAGTTCCACTTTCTGGAAGAGATTTTAGAGAACTGGTATAATTTCTTCCTTAAATGTTCAGTGAACCCATCTGGGTCTACTCCCCTTTTGGAAGGTTACTAATTATCGATTCAATTTCTTTAATAGACATGGGCCTGTTAAAATTTTTAATTTCCCCTTGTTTGAGTTTTGGCTTTTAGGGAATTTTAAATTTCCCCTTGTTGGAATTTTGGCTTTTAGGGAATTGGTCCATTTGATCGAAATTACGACACTGGTGGGCACAAAGTTGCTCATAACATACTTTTTCATGTTTCAGTTCAGTACGAGGGGCCCATCTTTCATTTCTGATACTAGTAATTGTGTTTTCTTCCTTTCTCGGTTAGCATGGCCAGAGGTTATCAACTTTATTGCTTTTTCAAAAGCCCAGGTTTTAGTTTTATTGATTTTCTTTTTAAAAGATATTTTATTTATTTGTTTGTTTGTATATTTTTAGCACGAGCAAGGGGAGGGGCAGGAGAGAGAAAGAGAGAGAGAGAATCTCAAGAAGACTCCACGCTGAGCAGGGAGCCCGACGCAGAGCTGGACCTCTCAGCCCTGACATCATGACCTGAGCCAAAATCAGGAGTTGGACGCTTCACTGATGGAGGCACCCAGGCACCCCATCATTGATTTTCTTTAGTGCCTACCTGTTTTTCAATTTCATTGATTTGTGCTCTGGTTTCCTCCCCATTCTTACTGGTTTCTATTGTTCTTTCTCTAGTTTCCTACAGCGCAAGCACAGATGACTGGTTTTGGATTGCTCTCGTCTTCTAATATAGTACTTCGGTGACATAAATTTCTCTCTAAGGGCTGCTTTTGCTGCATCCCACGGACCTCGATAAATTGCATTTTCCTTTTTATTTAGTCCAAAACATTTTTAAAACTCTCCTGAGATTCCTTCTTCGGCTCGTGTCATTTGGACAAGTGTTGCTTAGCCTCCAAACATTTAGGAATTTTCCAAGTATCTCCCCACCAATCAACTTCTAGTTCACTTCCATTCTGGTCTGAGAACACACTTTGTAGGATTTCAATGGTTTTAAACTTGTCAAGGTGCGTTCTGCGGCCCTGGATGTGCTCTGTCTTGGTGAATGTCCCCCCTGAGTGCGGGAAGAATGTGTGTTCCGCTGCTATCGCGTGGAGTCGCCGCTAGGTGCTGATTTTATGCAGGTGCTTCCTGATGCTGTTCCCTTTAACCACCTTCTCGGTGCGCAGCCGGCTGGATCTGCCCGTGACTGGGAGGGTGCTGACGTCTGCGACTACGACAGCGGGTCCGTCTGTCGCTCCTCATGGTCCCGTCTGTGCTTTGCCTTGTGTATTTTGCCGTGTTGTTATGAAGCGAGTACATGTTAAAGACCGTGACGTCCTCCTAGGGCACTGACTACTTCACCATCTTGCAGTCTCCCTCTTTATCTGATCATTTTCCTTGATCTGAATTTGTTTTGTCTTAAGAGTGCCACCTAAATTTTGTTTTATGAGTGCTTGAATGCGACCTCCATCTACATCCTATATTCTTAAGGTATCTGTGTCTTTATAGTTAAAGTGTGTTTCTTGTGGCAAAGCTAGTCGGGTCTTGTGTTTTTGGCCACTCTGTCAGTCTCTTTTAATTGGCATATTTCCTTTCACATTTAAAGTGATCATTGATAGAGCTGAATTAGTATCTCCCATATTTATAACCGTTTTCCATTCATTGCATTTTTGTTTTACATCTACCTTTCTTTTCTTGCCTTTTTTTTTAAGGGCAACCTGAGGGCTTTATTCACAATTCTGCTTTGGGAAAGGGGAACACTCCATGGTGCTGCACTGGCAGGGCTGGGGTGTGGCTGGTAGGGAGGAGAGGGTCAGTGAGGAAGAGGCAGGGCTGTTGAGGGAGGGTCAGTGGGGCAGGGCAGGGCCAGAGCAAGCCCCCTGAGACTGGCTTTGGGGCTGACTTTTCATGCGACACAGTCTGGAGAGAGCTGGCCCCTGAATGGACAGCCCACAGGCCACTGTCCTGACCCGATGCTAGGGCAGACTGGCGCTCAGATCAGGGAACACGCACAGAGTCCCAGAGAAGTCTGGGGCAGAGCTGGGACCCAGTCCCTGAGAAGCAAAGCCCCGGACAGCACCCACCTTGGACCCGGTCGTGGGCACCAGCCCCACCGCAGCCATGTAGGTGCTCCCGATGGTCTTGATCTTCTCCAGGTCCTTGTAAAAGTCTTTGTCCATGAGCTTGGTATAAAACACAAAACTGTCAAACATTACATAACAGCCAAGAGAAGCCACTGTGGGTGCAACCCCAGGGCAGATGGCGAGCCTGTTTTGGGAAGCAGCGTGTCTCTTATGTCGTGGGCATTGGCCAAGGTCTGGGCTGATCTGAGGGGCTCCGGCAAGGGCGTGGGAAAGAGGAGCCCAGGAGGGACCAAGCAGAGCACCCACCCTGCGGCAGCGGCCTGAGACTCAGCCTGAGGGACGCCCTAGGGCAGGGAGCAGACCCCAGGCTCCTGCCCGCCCCTCCTCCCCGTCTTGGAGGTGAGGCCACCTGCCAAGCCCAGCCTTACTAAATAGGGGACAGGAGCCAGCGCCCCCCACCGGAACTCAGTGCCTGCGGACGGCAGAGGCCCCTCCTGCACGGTCAGGGTCAGTTTGGACCCCCCAGGGGACAGAACACACGTGGGCGGGGGACGTGCCACCTGGGGGCCACGGCTGTCACCTCGTCAAAGTCAGCGATGATCTCGTTCAGGAGGCGCAGGCACTCCACACCCATGTTGTTGCCGTCCAGCTCGATGTAGAAGTCGTCAAAGTTGGGGATGGAGGCGAACATGACGCCCACCTGCGAGTAGGACTGGTAGTACAGGTCCTGGGGGCAGAGGTGAGGTCAGCCGCGGCGCCGGGCAGAGGCGTGGGCAGGGGAGGGGGCGGCGGGTAAGGACGCGTGGGCTCTGAGCTGCCCCGGGAGCCCTGGGAACTTCGGGGTAAAGCCGGTCAGGCTGAGCCCTGGGCCCTGTGCCTTTAGGATCAGAAAGGCTGACCAAGCCTCTCTGTGTCTGAGCTGGCGTGTGAGCCCTGCTCTGCGGGTGGTTCCAGGCTCCCTCGCAGCAAGCTCGGACCCCCGGCTGCCCTGAACGCGGGTTCCTGAGGCCCATTCTCCCTCCATGCGGGGTGGCGGGTGCTCTGCTCTGTCCCGGGACCGAGAGCGCCTCCCGGTGCCCGGGCGGGTGGACGCGGGGGCCCCGCTCAGCCTCGGGGCGGCCCCGGCTCAGAAGCAGCCAAGCTTGGCCATTCCAAGCAGAGACGTGATGGGAGGGTCCCCGGGTGGGTGCCCGGCCGCAGGCAGCCCCGCCGGCGGAGCGGGAGGCCGTGCCCGCTCACCATGTTCCGGGGGTTAGACATGAGGAAGTGCTGAGCGACGTGGGCCGGCAGGAGGTTGAAGAGGATCCGCTTGTTGTCCAGCTTCACCCTCTCCATGTCGTCCCTCTCCTCCTCCGCCTGCGGGCAGAGCCTCCGTTACCCACGCGGCTTCCTCCCCTTGCCGGGCACCCCCTGACAGACTGCCCCAGACCAGGCGGACCCTGACCCCGACCCTAGAGCCGGGCACCGCGTGGGCGTCTGGGGGCCTCGGCTTCATGGTCTCGGCAGAACCAGGAGTCCAGCCCGACGCCCCCCGGGACGTCAGACGGGGCTCCCCAGCCCCTCACTCCCGGGGCACCCCCGACACCGTGCGCTGCCCCCAGCCGGAAGCCTCTTAGGTCAGACCCTCAGACCCCACACCCCTGACATTTCCCCTTGGCGATATTCTGTCTGCCGACCCCTACCTGCTCCTTGGCAACAAGCCCCTACTTGCCCGTGCCGCGCCTGTGCCGATGGCTTTAAATGACATCTGTCCCACACCGGTCACGGGTGCAGCTTTCCTACAGCACCCGGCTCTTTGCAATCATCTGAACGAGACCCCAAGGGCGCTGGCCCATAGTCTACACAGGCTCGTCTCCACACCCCGCCCCAGGCAGAGCCCTTGCATCGACATCCCGGGGGCCCAGAGGAGCCACGAATTTCTGGGTAAGTCCCCACCCCGATCCGTTGTGACTTTCAAAGGACAGACAGTGGGGGTCACCCCATTTCCAGGGTACACTCCCCACCACCTGCTGGGGCCCTGACCCCTGCAGCACCTGAGGCTCCCCCAGGCAGCCTCCGATGTGCCACAGAACATTCACAGGCATCTGCCACCTGTGCCAGTCACTCGGGACGCCCAAAGCCAGGCAGCCAATCCCATTTCCTCTAGAATCTCCGCGCTGCCAGCACCACTGACATCCTGGGCCCTGAGACAGGGAGACCTGCAGGGACCTGAGGTTGGGACAGATACAGCATCAACGGGACTCGGCCAAGCACAAACTCTCCAGAGCAGGTGGTGCGGCCCAAGGGGGCTCTCCCAGGGTATGCTGCCGGGCAGGTGGAGAACCTCTGGACCACAGGGCCTTTGCACAGACTAATGAAGCTGGCAGCAATGACTCCCGCCCTGCTGCAGCAGCCACGCCAGCCCTCAGACACCAAAACCACCAGATGGCCGTTGGTCACTCACCCGAGCTCCCAAACCTGGCAGCCGCCCGACCTGTGAAAGGAGCAGTTTGGAGAACATTTCTCGGGCTGCCTCAGGCTTGGGGACACTGGCTTCTGGTGGTGGCAAGAGTGACACAGGGATGCCTATTGGGCTTGGAGGCAACCCTTCCCAGTTCCAGTCCCGCTTCATGGCCACGTGACAGGCTCCAGCTTCCTCATCATAAAATGGAGGGAAAATGCTCCGTCTCAGGGTCGCACTCTTACTTATCAAGGGTTAGGGAGCGTGTACTACCTACTAAGCCTGGAACTGTCCGCTACTGTTACCTCAGTGCAACTTCCACCAGTTAAAGCGGGAAGTGGCGACTCCCAGCGGCAGAGCTGCAGAAGCCAGGCACAAGGACAGGGATGCCTGGAGCACAGGGGACGGCGCGGCCAGGATGAGGGGCATGGCCAGCAGCCCTGGGCCTCCTCTGGGCGCTGTGCTGGGGAAGGCAACAGGACAGGCTCTGTCCCCCTCACAGCACACCATCGGGCAGCAGGGGGCACAGGAGAGGGAGCCCAGAAGCTACAAGACTGGGTGGAGACGAGCAGGCCTCTGCAGGAGGGAGGCTGCAGCCGTGGGAGAGAGGGAGGTACCAGAAGGAAGCCGGATCCTCCCCCAGGACACGTGCAGGTCATTACCTCTCAACACACGCGCACCGACAGACGCAAGAGAAGCTTTCTGCAGGGTGAGATGAAGAGGAAGTCCGCATTTTTAAGGGAGCGGTTTTATTTGTTGACGGCACTAAAAATTTTGCTCTCCCCCAAATATCGTTAGTGCTAAGATTCCTTACAGAAAACAACGCAAGTGAAGGCGCTCGGACTTTGCAAAATAAAGAATCTTGGTTTATCGCTTTGTGATCAAAAGCTTTGGTTCTAAGTTCAGTGTCTTTCAAATGACCTAGAATTAACTGACATTTATTTCCAGCAAAAGAGCAAAAAATTACTGTTTTTTAATGCATTTCCACATGCAAAGGTTTACATAACGTGTGTTGGATAAGTGTCCATCTTCTTACAAATTAAGCAGAAAAAGTTGTGTTACTGTGTTTTTAACAAATACGAGAAAAGCCACTGAAATTCTCTTTTTGTGAGATTTTCTTACCAACCCGGAAACCCAAAGTACGGGTGAGAAAGAGCTAATGTGGGCGGCACGCACTGTCCCTGTCACCGCGTGAGAGACACAAGCAACACACTGTTTTCAAGCTGTCCCCTCTGCAGCGCAGCTCGTTTCAAAAGGCACTTGCCTTCCGTGCACAGGCACAGTGGGAGGTTTCAACATGATTCTCTCAAAAACCGGCAGGATGGGCAGAAAGTCTGTGAGGGCCTGGGGGACTGAGGAACGCTCTCGGCCGGCCTGATACTTAAAAACCCACCACCCAATAGCGACAGAACGGAGCACGGAGCATAGAATTCTCAGGACGTTTAAAGGATTCAAGGCTCCAAGGCATAAGGTCTGATCACAATATAACTAAGTAGAAAGTCAAAAACAAGAAGATCGCTGGGAAACCTTAGAAAGAAGAATGTATTTCTTCGTAACTTTTGGTCCAAAGAAGACCTTAAACACACACACGCACACGCAGACACAAAACCAGAAAGTCCTTGAGTCAAAGGAAAACGCAATGACATACAATGTCAAAATTGGTGCGATTAAAGCAGCTCTTGGAGGAAAATGGGTAACAAAACCCCGGAATCAGAAAAGATACAAATCATCTTGAGAAAGTAGAAGATAAGAGCCGAGTCAACCCAGAGTCCTCAGAAGAACGTAAAGATGAGGGTGGAATCCACCGAAACGGGAAACTCAAAAATAACAGGAAAATCGATAAAACCAAATGCTATTTCTTGAGAAGATCAGTAAAACGTATGAACTTCTGGTCACGCTGATCAAAAGAGAAGAGTCTACACAATTCTACGTCAGCAGGAGAGAGAGGACGTCACCACAAGCGGGAAAGGACGGGAGGGTAAAAACAATTTTGTGACAACAGAATGAACAGCGTTCAGGAAACAATATAAATTTCCAAAGATGCCTCGGAAAGAAATGGAACACCTGATAGCCCTTTCCCTTGAGAAACACTGATTTCGGTTAAAACCTTCCCACCCTGGATACATACAAACAAATCCAAGCCCACGGGCTTCACGGCCCCAAATATCTGAGGAAAAAATGGCACCAACTCTATGGACTCTTCCGGAAACCCAAAAAGAAGCCACACGTTCCCACTCGTGAGGCCTGCTTCACTCGGACCTCAAAGCCCCGTCTTCCCTCCAAGACACAGAACAACAACACTCACGAACGGGGATGAAAATATTCTTACCGAATTTTGGCCAAGTGAATCCAACAATACGTAGAACCGTTCCTATGTCACACGCAAGCCCCCGCGGGGCTGCCCTCCACTGAGCACCACCAATATGGCACCAGGACCAATAGGAACCACCCTCCCGAGTCAAGCATTCTCTGGTACAGACATCCGCTGCCTTATTACCATCAAAACTCCTGGGGAGTCTAAAGAAAACATGCTCTGGAACAGAAGCACCATGACGGCCACACAGAGAGAGGCAAGCCCGAGCACGCAGGTTTTTGTGGGCAGCCCAGGGTCAGTCATTCATTAACCCCTCGGCTCTGGCCTGGCCATTTCACATCAGTGTGAGACACCGTGATGCCTGCGAGACAGGCTTAGGTACCCAGAGGGCAGACAGGCGAAGTGTAGAAATGGCCTTGTTTTGCTGGGTTCACGGGAAGGTGAGGTGGCATTTCTCGTTAAGCATCCTTGGAAAAACACGTCCACAGACTGTGTGTAGGTGACCCTTCCCGGTGACATGGGGACGGTCTCTCCGGCCCTGAAGTCTCTGGAAAGCTCGCTTGGAGGCGGGGGCCAGGTGTGGCACGGGGTGCCGGCGCTGGAGGACCCCAGGGCAGGGTCAAGCGCCAGGCTTACCGACATTTCAAGGGACACCGATGCCCAGAAACGCGCTTGCGGGACCAGATGAGAGCACACGTCGCCCCGGCCTGTGTCCGGGAGGGCAGCCGCGGAACAGGCGCCTGGTGAACGAGCTGGAGGCCAGACTCGCAGGCCATTAGCCCATCCCCGACCCCGGCTCCTCCTAGTCTGTCCTCCCAGCTCCGGGCAGCAAGTCACAACCCAGACCAGAAGCCAGAGGGGCCCGCTGACCGCGGGGCGGGCACCCCCGCGCACCAGCCAGCCCGGCCACCCCGGACAGCTGGCCGGAGCCAGACAAGACCAGGTCCCTTGGCAGAGCCCACAAAAGGGGCCGTTCTCTGTGACCCAGCGAGACTCTGACAAACGGCCGCAGCCAGGCCTCCCTCCTGGGAGCCCATGTACGCGGCTGCCGGCGCTGGGTGGTCCCTCAGGAGCGGGGGTCTCCCCGGCACACAGGGCAGGGACTGCTTGGAGCGACTCACGCTGAGCACACGGGATGGAGAAGCACCAAAATAGCCACCTCCACCGGGACAGAAAGGAGATCGGGGTTGGGGTGGCGGAAGTAGGGAGCGACCGCTGATGGATACAGGTCCTTTCTGGGGCCGTCCCGTGTTCTAACGCTGACCGTGGTGACGGCCACCCCACTCAGTAAGTACACCGAAAACCGCCGAGCCGCATACTTCCCAGGAACGAGTCGTGTAGAGCGGGAATCCTACCCGGCGGCCGTCACGTAAAACAGAGTAATTAAGCCACGTCCTCCCCCAGCACACGTGTGTCTGTACGTAGACACACGCAGATACACGTATGTCTGCAGAATAGACGTGTGCGTACACACGTGCCTGTCTTCTCTCTTTCGTTTGCCCAAAGTAACAGAATCCTCCTTTGGGATCTTGGATACGCATCCCGCCCTGAAGTCCTTGGCCGGGACCTGTCTTTGCCAGGAAGTATTGGACCAGCCACTGCAGGCGGGGCGTCCCTGCAGGTGAACAAGGCAGGTCCCGCTCTGCCGCTCGCTCTGCCGCCCGAGCCCACCTGCCCCACGCCAGGACCGCCACCAACCCCATCCTCGTGGGAAACTACAGTGACCGTACCCTTCCCTGGGATGAACAGTTTACGTGTCACCTGGACTGGGCCACAGGGTGCCCAGACGGCCTGCAAACATCATTTCTGGGGGTCTGCGCTGGTCTCAGGAGGGGTCAGCATTTGCACTGCCGCCTGAATGAAGCAGACGGCCCTCCCCGGCATGGGCGACCTCACCCCCAATCCTCTGGGCTTCCCCTGTTCGGTGTCAGGCCGCAGGTGTCCCAGTGCCCTGGTCCCCCGTGAGGTCCCTGGCTGCACACAGGGCTCCCGGGGTGAGGAGGATCCCAGCTGCCCCAGACTCCACTCGGACCCCTGGTCATCCCAGCTCAGCCGTGTCCCAGCCGTGTCCCGTGCATCCGTGCTCCGCTCCCCACCTGCAGGCCCCACCCCCGTGAGAACAAACACAATTCCATGCCCCCAACACTGGAAAGCTGCTTCTTGATACATCAGAAGAAGAAAACCCTGGAGGGCTAACACTCCCGGGCCTCCATCCTGCGGCACACCTCCTCCCCACACCGAGACGGGGGAGCTGAGCAGAAGCAACCTGCTCAGAGTCAAGAAGTTTGCATGTGGCACAGAGTCTGAACTTGACCCTGAAAGCCGGATAGCCTCCCAGTCCAAAGGCTGAGGACGCAGCAGGAGACGAGCGGGTCCCGGAGACACCAGCCCCGCGTCCTAGGAATGGCCCAGAAGTGCCCCGGGCGGTGGTCACTAGGCAGGTGGACAGAGCGAGCCTCCAGTGGTCGTCGCCTCCCCCGGGGCTAGGGGCCCAGGGACAGCTCCCGCACCTGCACTCCTCAGCCCCCTGGAGGACTCTGGCGCCAGAATTTGCCAGCACGCTCGGAAATGATGGAGGTTCCCGCCCTCCCCCACCCACAGACGCACTCAATCTGGGGCACACGGTGCAGGCGCCGGTGTTTTCTGGAGTCTCCCATGACCCCGAGGAGACCCACTGTCGCAGGCAGTCCAGAGAAGGCAGAGCCACTGCACCGCAGCCCCACGGGCCCGAATGCCTCTGGGGATGGGCAGCTCACTGCTGGAAACACCGCCACACTCGTGCGCCCATCAGGCAGGGCCCATTAGATGGTCACCAGCTGCCCAGAGCTGCCTTCCCCCGGCCTCGTCCTCCTCCCGGGCCCCAGCCCTGCCTCCTCCACCCACACGAGCTCTATCCCCCTCCTGAGGGGCCCCTCTGTCGCACAGCCCCCCACGGGGCAGAGAGGGCGCATCTTGCCCAAGCCACCCACCCCCCCACGGGGCAGAGAGGGCGCGTCTTGCCTGTGCCGCCCACAGGTAATCCAGCCGCAGCTTGACGTCCACCTGCCGCGCGTGCAGGGCCAGTGTGCAGGAGAACAGCAGGACGGCCACGATCGGCTCGAAGCTGCGCCCAGACACCGCACCGCCCCTGCAGGGTATGAGGAAGGGAAGCTCGTCAGCACGGAGAGCCCCAGACCTGGCCCTGTGCGGCCCGGGACACCACGCTCGCCAGCACCTGCCATGGACACAGGCCGGAGCCACACTCGCCCAGAGACCGGGACCCAGACGGACACACGGAGAAGCTGCACAGCCCAGGGGCTTCCTGACCTGCAGGCCGGAGCAGGCAGAGCCCGAGTGGGCGCACACGACCCCACCCAGGCGTGTCCCGCTGGGGGAGCGCACTTACCCCGAGGCCCGGGTGTACCCGCTGAGCTCCAGGACCAGGATGTAGGACGCCGTGAGCACAAACAGCAGGATCATCTTGGGCAGCGAGGACACCCGCAGGAAGACGGCCAGCGGGAGGGTGCCCACGAGGCCGCACAGCAGGGCATGGGGAGCCGACTCGCAGGGCGCGGCAGGCAGCAGGGCGTTCCGGCCGCTGGGCGCCAGGACCACCAGGGACCTGTTGGGGCTCGAGCTCCAGGCCCAGGGCAGGCAGCCCACCTGGAGGGGGCAGAGGGGCGGGGAGACACCTGCTCAGGACCAGCCTGCCCGCCATCCCCAGCCCGCTACAGGCCCTGGTTCAGGACAGGTGCCCCCCGGTCACCGCCCCCCCGGGGACCTGCCCCCTAGTGACCCGCCCCCCCCACGTGACCCACACTCCCTACCCCCACCCCAGGGCCTCAAGAGGGCCTAGGACCCTCCCTCCTACTCTGCCTTCCAAGCTCCTCACAGCGGGGTGGGCAGGGCCAGGGCTGGAGACCCCTGCCGTCCTCCTCAGACCACCAGCCTCCTCTGGGTGCCCCGGCTCCTCCCCTATTGTTACTGTAGCTCCACCTACCCCTGGTACTCCCTCCCCCACCTCCCTCCTGGCACTCCTGCCCCAGTCTGTCCTGCTTCTCTGCCCCGAGAGCTTCTGTCATCTGCATGTGTTAAAGGAGCTCGGTGTCCCTTCACCAGGAGACAGCCGCCCCCTCGACCGGCCTCCACATCTCACTCCTCGCACGCTGCTGCCTCCGGCAATGCTCACCACACAGCCTTGGGCCACGGAGTAGATTAGGACCACGATGAAAATACACAAAACGGTGCGGATCTGGATAGTCAGGCATCCTGGAAAACACTGAACCACACAACACGTCACTGTAAAAACAGGTGTTTACGAACACGCACGAGGCAGACAGTGCAGAGGGCCCTGCGAGTGGCCGGGACCCCGGCGCAGCTCCCCCTAACCCTAATCCTGGGCTGAGCTCCTGCTTCCCCTCCCAGGTCGACAAACTGCCCACATTAAAAGAAAAAAAAACAAAAGTCTTTAATTAAAAAGAACTCCACCCGCCACCACGTACCCCACACTGTGACTCTGGCGCTGAAAGGAACAGAAGTGGCCAGTGTGACATTTTTGTCCTAGGAAATCCTTCCATCCCAGAAATAACCAGAAGTTACACTTATTTAGGTCTTCTTTTCTCAGCTTCAAGTACATTCTATCATTTTCTTCACAGAGGCTTCGCAGTCATTTTTGTTACGAGAAATTTTATTTACCCCATTTAGGTACATTTTGCAATATTCAATAGGTGACTTCATGGGTAAAAGACCCGAGTTCTTTTCAGAGTCACACTCGTGAAATTTGAAACAAAAACCCAAGTAAAGATGGCAGGGAGTCTGCACAGGGCGCTCACGAGACCCGCAGCCAACCAGGGTGCCCAGGGCACCGTGGGGCTACCCCCCATCCCAGTCCTCCCGCAGGACAGTGAGGACCCCGCTGTCCCCAGTCTGCAGGTGAGCAGACGTGGCCCTGCCAGCTAGCCTCCCTCGTTCCGTGGGGCTCACGCAGTGAACCGGCTGACATGCTGGGACAGGATTCAAGCTCACAGGAACACACAAATGCACACACGCACCTGGACCCGGGTGACGTGCAGGTACAGGACACAGGCCACCAGGAAGCAGATGCAGAACACCAGCAGCAGCAGGACGACCACACTCCTAGGACAGAAGCCACAGGGTCACTGCGGGCAGGGCTGAGCATGGCGTGCCAAGGAGAGCCTGTGATTCCAACCCCTGAGCTCTCTGCCAAGCCCCTTCCTGTCTCCACCCTGACTTCCCTCCGCCTGGGTGCACCGTGAGGTCCTCCCTCCCAAAGAACGGGCCATTGGGCACAGCCCTCCCTCTGGATGTCATCTGGGAGCAGCTTTTCTAGAAAAAGCTTGTCCCCACACGGGGACAGCAGGTGGCCGCTGTGTTCCCAGGGTCTGGGCACAGGGCAGCTTCCTGTGCTTTCTGGAAACTCTGGAAACACAAAGGGGAACGACTCCCCTAGGGAGGTCTTGTCAAGAAAGTGGTTTGTCCAGAAGGAGAGTGGGTCTTCCCACCGAAAACAAGCACTGACAACCAAGCTCACTTTGACTCCAGATAACCGCATGTCATTAAATTCCTACACTTTCCTCCTTTTCCAGAAACCACTTTTTCTCTTTTTCATGTGTCCGAAATGGATGCACACCCAGAAACCCGTGTGCCTTTTCTCCCTCGACATCGGTCCTGGAGTCGAGGGTACACGTGGTGTGGATGGAAACACCGAGAACGGCGGGTGTCTTAGGATTGTTCGCCTGACGAGGGACAAGCCGGGAGCGAGCGCGCCACACACACGGGCAGCGGGGCAGCTGGCCGGCACCGTCTCCGTGAGTGGGGACCACGGGGGAGCCAGGGCGGACACAGAGGGGGCTCCCGGCCCGACTCCCCTCACCGCGGGGCCGCCGCACTTACTGCGGGATGATGAGCAGGTAGACAAGGCCGAACACGGCGGCCAGGACGAGCGCGAGCACCACGGCACAGGTGAAGTAGTCGTCCTGCAGCTGGTGGTACTAGGAGACACCGCGTCCGGCCGTCAGTGGCGGCCCGAGCCACGCAGGGGCCGCCCCGAGTCAGCAGGACAAGCGCGGGGGCCGCAGCCAGGGCCCGGCCCCCCGCACGCACCCCGGCCGGCGCCTACCTTGCGCTCGCGCTCCGCCTGCTTGTACTTCAGGGTGAAGAAGTCCAGGTCCGCCATCTCCAGCTCCATCTGGCGTGCCTCCAGGAGGCGGCCGATGTACCTGTTGACCCGCGTGCCCGGCGCGGTGTGCACGACGTTGGCGGAGAAGGATGAGCGGTTTCTGAGTTTCTCCGACGCGGTTCTCAACGCCCTCCGCTGTGGCCACGGAGGAAGGAAAGAGCGTCACCCCACCTGCTGCGGAGAAAGCGCCCTCCCGCCCGTGGGCTCGCCCGCTGCAGGCTGGGGGGCCGGGCTCAGGGCTCGGACGCGGTCTGGGCTCCCCCACCTGCTAGCTGAGGTCCAGGTCACCGAGCCTGTCCTCCCCGCCGGGACCCCCGCGTCTGCAAATGGGGACACGTGGCGCTCACGTGGCACCCCGTGTGCATGGAGACGGGACCCAACAGAGCAAGGAAACAGAGGTCGGTCCTTCAAAAATGTCAATGAGATGGACACATGTCTCACAGGCGTGAAAAAGAAGGAAAGAGTATGGCGCTCACAAACGCAGGAATGACATCTGATTCCACTATAGGCCATGTGGACCTCGGAAAGGCAAGGAGGAATCACTGTGAACAGTGACACGCGCTGACTGACAACTCGGATCAATGAGCTACTCAAAACACACGACCACACCTCACCCAACACGGAAGAGTACAAGGTTAGTCCTGTAATTACTAAAGAAATTCAATTCCTAACCAGAAAACTCCCGAGCACTCAATCTCCAGGCCCAGAGGGTTTCACTGGAGAATTCTACCAGACATTTAAATAAGAATTAACAGCAATTCTGTACAATCTCTTCGGGAAAACAGAAAAGGTAACACCTTCCAACGTACTTTATAAATTCAGTGTGATCCTGATACCAACATCAGAAAGAGACAGTACAAAAAAAGGAAGAGTACGGGCCACGTCTTTCAATATTGTCAGCAAAATGTGGGCAAACAGAATTCAGTAGTGTATGAACAGCAGCACGCGCCACGACCATTCCTAGAGACACAAGTCTGCTTACACATCCGTACACCGAAGCCTACACCATGGTAACACCCTATTAACCACCAGATAAAAAATCCCATGGTGCATCAATCGATATAGAAAAAGCACTTGACAAAATCCAGTACTCATTCTTGATAAACACAATCAGACAACTAGGGAAAGAGGGAAATTCCCCAACTGGATGCAGACCTATGCAGTTTCAACAGTAACGTCCTACGCGCTGGTGAAAGATGGAACGCTTTCCCCCTGACTTTCAGAGGCACTAGAGACCCAGCCACTGCAATAGGGCAAGAAAAGGAAATACAAGGCAAATACTAGAAAGAAAGAACCAAAACTGGCCCTGTTTGCAGATGACATGATGGTCTATATAGAAAATTCCAAGGGGAGGAAAAGTGCTAGGACAAATGAATTCCACAAGGTCATCGGATGCAAGATAAACATAGAAAGGCTATTTATTGGGGAACCGGGGTGGCTCAGTCAGTTGGGCGTCTAACTCTTGGTTTTTGCTCAGGTGGTGATCTCAGGGTCACAGGATTGAGCCCCACATCAGACTCCACGCTCAGTGGGGTGTCACCTTGAGATTCTCTCCCTCCCTCTGCCCCTCCCCCTGGTCCCACAGATGCTCTCTCTCTCTCTAAAAATAGAGAAGTAAATAAACAAAGATATTTGTTAAACTAACAATCAGCACGTGATGACCAAAGTTAAAATCCAGCGCCATTTATAATCACAGGGGAAAATGAAGAACTAGATATGATTCTAACAAAACACATATACAACTCGTATGCTGAAAACGTGATCAGTTTTCTCATCATCTCCATCATTTTCGATCACATACTCTCATCAGTATCAGTGACACTCATGAAAGAAATCGAAGATCTCCGTGCACGGAGGGACACGTGTGCTCGTGGATTAGAAGACATTTTTCTTCAAATCACTCAACCCAATGTTAGACTTACTGCACAGCTGCTCTGATCAGGAGAGTTTGCTGCTGCCAGAGGAACAGAACACACGAGACAGCCCAGAAACAGCCTCATGCAAGTATGGGCAATGATTCTGGACAAAAACGCAAGAGCAGTTCAATGGCAGAAGGGGTAGTCTTTTCCACAAATGACTTTGAACCAAATGGACGTCCACACGCAAAGAAGTAAATCTTGACCCAAACCCTGCACCTTATAGAGATGAACTCACTATGCACCATAGGTTTAACTATCAAACAGATGAGCATCAACTCTTAGAAGAAACGTGGCAATCTTCGGGGTCTGGGCTACGTCGAAAGCTCGTACGACACCAAACACAAACTCCGTTCGCAAGGAAAAACGTCGGTGAACTGGACATCCTCACAATTTAAAACGTCCGTCCTGTGAAAGACAAACCACAGGCCGGACGGAGACACGTACGAACCACACATGCAATGAAAGAATCGAGAATTTATCAAGGACTCTCAGAATTCCACAGCACCAAGAAATCACTCGAATTAGAAAGCAAGGCAGACATTTTCCCAAAAACAGAAGAGAAAACTATGCGGACAGAAAATAAGGCCTTGGAAGCGACGGTCGGCATGATTAACCACCAGGGACACGCCAAGTAAAATCCTGAGGCGTCACTACACACCTATCGGGACGGCCAAAACGTTCTGGAAACAGTGCCGGCGCCACGGGCGGGCGAGAGAAGCCGGATCTCTCACACGTGGCTGCTGGGAACGTGAAATGGGGCAATCACGCCACCCACGGTTTGGCGGTTTCTTAAAAAAAAAAAATAAAAATAAAACAAATAACAAAGACCCAGCGGCGGCACAGCTGGGCATCTCCCCAGCAAATACGCGGTTATGTGGGCGTGAAACTCTGAACGCAAACGGTTACTGCTGCTTTATTTGCAACAGTCCAAGTGGGAAACAACCAAAAGGTCCCTCAACAGGCCACGCCAGCGGCGGTCCCTCCCCACCGTGGAACATGTCCGGCCACGACCAGAGGCGGCTGCTGAGGTGGGAACGGCCTGGACGGACCCCCGGGCTTTGTGCTGAGTCTGAAGAAAGAGCCAAGGTCACAGGGTGTATATGACACTCTCAAGTGTGAGTCACGGGACAGAGAGCTTTGGGGAGGGCAGTGGTGTGACCCCAGCACAAGGGGGACTGTGGCCGTGAAGGAAATGTCCCAGATCTGGGGTGTGGCCGCCAAGATGACGTGGGCCAGAGCCACACACACCGGTCAGCAAAGCCCATGCCGTCTTTTGGGTCCGTGCAGACACTGGGTGAGCTGCGACCCCGGGGGAAGCCGCCGGGGCCCCAGGCCACTCTGGGCAAGCTGCCTGGCGCGCGTGTGGTCAGGGTGGTGGGTCACCCCTACCCCCAGAAAGCTGCGGAAACGCTGAACAGGTATGGACCTTGAGGTGCGTCCCGCAGTCCCTGCTTGGAAGCAAGCCGCCCACTTGCTTCTGGGGACAGCGTGCGTGTTGCTCCCACGCAAACACCAGCCTGTGGACGTGCTCCTTCCCATTCCTCCGCCCCGGACTCCCTGGGGCCCGAGAACAAGCACAGGAAGTCCCGCCTGTGCTCGGGGCCTGCAGAGCCAGGGAACCCTTGGTGGGCTCCTGTGAATGCAACCCCCTCCCCCGGACCTAACGCATTTGCACACGATAAAAATGCCCGCACCCCGCCACCTCCCATGACAGTGGGTCGGGTCCCGTGAGCACCCGGCGTGCAGGGAAAGGCCGGCGGGCACCACGGCCCCTGGATCTGCACGACGGTGCTAGTTATTCCGGGAGGAGCAGGTGTGCGCCTGCCAGCCCCGAGTCTGCAGAGGCCAACGAGGGCAGGGCTGATTTCTGGGGGGCCGCACCATCCAGGGCACGCAGGGGAGTCTGGGCAGCGAGACAGGAAGACCTGCCGCACCCTGACCTGCATGCGGCCTATTTGATGGGACAGGACGGGAGCTGTGGCCACCTCCTGTGGGCGGGATCACGGTCTCCTTCTTTTCCATATTTTTCTCAACATTCCACAACAAACATTTCCTTGGAAAACGATTCAAAATCAAGGTTAAGAGAAAACTGTTGCCCATTTTGCTGTGGAACTTGGCTGCCCGAGTCTTTTTGCACCTGCGAAAGGGAAGGCTGGCGGCTTCAGTGCAGACCTGAATGCCGGGCGCTGTGCACTGTGACTGAGCTGCTTAACCTCTCCGTGCTCCAACCTCCTGGTCTGACATGTGAGAACAAAGGTGGCCCCCGAGGGGTGCTCTCACAGGACCTGAGACATTCATGCTTCGGAGGAGCTGGAAACACGCTGGCCCAGACTGAGTCCTCGAGCTGGCTTTCCGTATTCTCAGTGGCGACAGCAGGCGGGTTGAAGGCCCCGTCCACATGGAGACCCAGACAAGGCAGACACACCGGGAACTATAAGCTCCTCCTGGGAAGCCAGGAAGAAGGGCCAGGCTGCGGGGTGGGCTCCTGGGAGGCTGACAGCCGCCGCTCAGCTCACTGACCCAAGGCAGGAGACGTGACCGGCTCTGGTCACAGGCAGGGCTCGTGGGGACATGGAGGAGCAGGCCTGGGCAGCCTAGGAAAGCTGGCTTGGCGGCTGAAATGTACTCACCTGCCCCCCTTCCTTTCTGCCAGCTGGAACAGGGATGCAATGACTGGAGCCACAGCATCTGTTTTGGGCCATGAGGTGACAGCGGGCAAGCCAGAATAGTATCACAGAAGAGCTCTAGCGCAAGATGATTGTGAAGCCACCACATTAGCCGCATCTTGCCTGCTCTCCAGGGATATTTTAACCTAAGAAAGCTAATCTCTCTTTCCTTCAAGCCGCCATGATTGGGGTTTTCTTTGATGCCACGGAACCCACTGCTGGCTAGCAGGACTTCTGAGCACACCCGTGTGTGAGGTGGCATCCTTGGGGGCCGGTGCCCATCTGCCCCCCCACTCCCAGGTGCCCCACCCCACCATGGGATGCGGGTGCTGGGAGACACGGGTGGTGAGCTGGCCGACAGGAAGGACGGCACCTCCTGCAGCACCCAGTGATGTTCTCGTCTGGGTGGGGCTGGGCAGGAGGGCACTCCCTGGGGCTCGGCTTAGACACGCTGCTCCCTGAGGCAGCAGAGCAGCAGAGACAAGCGAAAGCATCTCCCACCCACGATGCACAAGCTGGGGATGGCACACGGCGATGCACGGCCCTGCCCGACACCGGCCACTCTGGGGTGCGGTCAGCAGGCGGCTGCTCCCTCCCATCCTGTACCCCCATCTCCCTCCCTCCCTGCTCTCCCCGGTGTGGTCGACCCTCATGCTGCAGAAATGCCCCCGGACTCCAGGCCCTGACCTGAAGGTATCACCACTTCACAGGTGACTTTCTAGAAATGACGGTCACCCTGGGAACGGGCGGGCTTCCCCAGCCAGGATGAGGCACAGCAGGGGTGGAGCCAGGCCTGGGCGCCCAAGGCCTTGGTGAAGCAGCTGCAAAGTTCCCTCAGTGAGAGGAGCAGAACCTCTTGTTGGAACGGGCCGGACACACAGGAGGGAGGGGCGCGGAGGGCACTGAGCGACCCCATGCCCATGCTCGAACAGTCCTTGCTGAGGCCTGAGAGGGAAGAATGCCACACTCGGCCTGGCTTTCCCAGTACCGTGCACACTGTCACCAGATGGCAGACCTGGCCTGAGACCCAACCACAGTCAGGGAGCGCCTGCCTAAGTCAGGGTGCCAGGTGGTGAGCGGCTAACAGCCACTGTGCCCTGGGCTGACCCATCCGGAGCTGATGGACACAGACCTGCCCGGGGCTGCTGGCAGCCGCAGAGCTCACCGCGTCCACTCCAGCAACAACGGGAAGCCACACGAGAGGGGCCCACGTGTGACTATGTCAGCAGAGAGGGGAGCCGGCACTGTCCCGGGCAAAGAGCAGATAAGCACAGGCTGGGTGTACAGCTTGGGCTTCCTGACCACGCGGCTCAGACAGCGAAAGCAGCTACTCAGCGTCCCGGAGACGCCGGAGGGTCCTGTGCCCCATCACTGTGCAAGTCAGGGAGAAAACCACTGGACGGGTCATCCCAGTAGCTACTGAACGCAGTTTCTGAAATTCCACATCCACTCATATGCAGAAGTGCCAACACTTGCTCACGTGGATGGTTGCTTCTGACCAAAAGCGTCACAGTGACAGTCTGCAAAGCTGGGAGGAAAGCGTGCCTCTCCCACTGGAAACAGTACATACAAGATGGAGAAGGAGCCAGTCACGCTTCGACTGTGCGTCGAGAACACTCAAGAGCGGGGGAGGAAGGTAGCAGGATGAGTATCGGATGAGCTGAAAGTTCTCGCTGTTAAATTCCCACCGAAATGGTAGAAACGATGTTTGCAAAGTTGCTGGCCAGGATGGAGACACAGACACGGAAGCAGGTGTGCGGACCCGCAGCGCCGGGCAGGGCGCAGGGAGCTGTGTGGACACGGACTGCACGCCACTCTCGGCGACCCGGGACCCACAGACGTGCATGTCCCAAGGTGATCACAGATGTCCACGAGCTCCGTGAGAAAAACGCTGTGAGCTATTCACGCCACCCGGGAAACAAAAGAATCATAAATGACCTAAACGTCAATGGACGTAGAATCAATACAGGGTCTGTCCTCAGTTTGGAGACCCCCACAGTGACACAAACATCATATTTCGGAGGAACGTTTATTAATATGAGAAACATTTGTGATGCCGTACTGGCAGGTAACAAAACAAGTGACCAAACCACACGTAGGTCATCCTGCCGACTTTCGTTAAATTCATACATGTGACACGCAGTATGCAGCGGGATGGACCAGCCCAGCGCTGTCTGGTCAGCACGCCCACCCTGACCACACGCGAGGGCGCCTGCATGGAAGTCAGGCCTGGACGCAGAGGGCTGGGATGCAGGGCCAGTGAGAGACCTTGTCCCGAAGGGGACGCAGGCTCTGGGGGCTGTGGGGACAGTGTCTGCAGGCAGAAAAGCCTGTCCCTCAGGTCACTAGACGGTCACCTCCCCAGGTGCCCTCACTAGTGGGCCAGCCCTGCCTCTGCACCTCTCTACCCTGTCCAGACCACCAGCCTTGTCACTGCCCTGTCCCAACCATCGGGAGGCCTCCCACGGTGTAGACACTGCCATCCTGCGCGATGGGGCTTATTTTCAGTCCTCATGAGGAGATGGCGATGAGGGGAAGCCGCAGGCCCCCAACCCACTACCTGCCTGTGCCTCTGTCTCGGCAGGGGAACCACTCGGGCCTTGGAGGCTGGGAGTGCTGGCTGGTGGGGAGGGACCAGACATGGGGTGAAGCCTGGGGTTCAGAGACCCTCTCAGCTCGGGGAGCTGTGTGCAGATGAAGAGCCCTGAAACCACAGGACAGTTGGGGGGCTCGACCTTGGACACTGGGGCACCGGGCATGGTGGCAGGGACAACGGCAGGAGTGCACACCTGCACGGTGCATTAGGCACCCGGCAGAGCGTGAGGCAGCAGGTGTCCCCCAAAGAGGGAGGCTGGAGCACACGGAGATGAAGGAGCAGAGTCTCGAGGTGGGCAGAGCCTGACCTGGGAGGTCCCCCGCACTCAGAGATTCGGGGTGTCAGGGGCTGGGCTAGGATCAGGATGAGGGAGACGGGAGGAAACCAGCATGGCTCTGTGCTCCCAGGAGGGCAGGAGGAGCAGGACGGGGGGTGAGGGATCCAGCAGCGACTACAGACAACAGGGAGGGAAGGGCCGCACACACCCCAGTACACTCAGGCATGCATGTGCACGCACACGTGTGTATTCATACATGCAGATGCATGCACGCACATACCCATACACTCAGGCACACGTGTGTGCACGCACTCATACATACATTCATGTGGACACCTGCACTCACAAACTCGTGCGTGCACACTCACCTGTGTGCATCACACTCGTGTGCACACACTGGTGCATGCATGCACATTTGTACATGCACACATACATGCACACACATGCATTCACACACTCGTCACACAGGCACATGTGTGTGCGTGCACGCATGTGCGCATTCATGCATGCACACACCCATACGTGCAGGCACACGTGTATGTGTGCGTGCACTCATACATGCACACACTCCTATGGACACTTCCATGCACACGCTCATGCATGCACACTCACGTGTGTGCACGCACTCGTGTGTGCACACTGATACATGCATGCACATGTGAGCACACTCACATGTGTCTGCACGTGCACACTCGTACGTGCACATGGACACGCCTGTGTACGTGCATGCACTCATATGTGCATACTCATGCATGCATCAGTGTCCACATCAGCACATTTGCATGGACATATTCATGCACACTCACACGTGCGTGCATGTGCACAATTCATATACATGTGCGTACATGCACACTTGTGTGCACACAGTGGTGCACGCACACGTGTGTGTACGCGTGCATACACCCAAATACACACACTCATACACGGGCACGCACACACACTTTCAAATGCACATGAAGCTGGTAAGAAAGTCACTAGAGGACATCCAGATGTGGGAACCCAGGCTGGGCAGGTGGCTGACGTACCGCTGCTGTCTGAGACCCAGGGAGCTTGGAGAGCCCGTCATCACTCACGAGACAGCTACAGCGACACGAGGCGAGAGCAGGGCAGGCAGTGAGGTCAAAGTTCTAAGATGGCCTGCCTCCAGTGGCCCCGTCACAAACACCAGTGAGGGGAGCCCTTGCATGGGGGACACTCTTAGACCCGGGTCTGCACCAAGGGGACCCCCAGGAACACATTTGCCCACGTCTGCCTGCCTGGAACTTCCAAAATCCACCGAGCACACTGGCCAAGGGGAAGGCCAGTCTTGATAGAACCCACGTCAGCGCGGCTCTTCAAGAATTTCCAGCAAAATTCTCGCAAATGTGAGCTCACAGTCAAAACCACAAAAACCTATGCGGCAAGAACCCCCAGGAGTGCCAGGCAGAATCTTGCTTCTTCCTGAAAAACCCCAGAACTGCAGGGATGGAGTTCCACGTCACCGCACAATATCCCGGATGGCAGGGAAAACAGGAGCAGGTGGATAGCAGCGCGTTCTCGGGAAACGGACATGGGTCACGGACGGAGCCACACTGGGCTGGGGGGCCCAGGACATGAGGACACAGAAGAGAAAGGGGCGGCACTCCAGGCTTATCCCAGGCTCCTGGGATGCAACCCCTGCCCCAGATGACCAGGGTCTCTGCCCCTTGAGACACAAGACCAACATGGTTGAAGTGGACTCTGGGACCGCCACGGAGCAGCACTGCCCCCCCAAACCCAGCAGAAGACCAGAACACCCAGAGACAGCTATGACCAACCCGAGAGGAAAGGGGGAAAATCCTGGCAGCCAGGCCACGAGGCTGGCACCCCCAGGGGAGGCCACCTTCCATGGACTGGACAGCTTTGAACACAAAGAGGGGCGAGCAGGTGCACAGCGGAAGACCCGGCGGTGGGGGCAGCCGGAGACAAGCCTACCCAATGGCGCCTGGGCTCATGGGCCATCTCCAAGGCTCCAGACCTCACGGCAGAGCATCTGACCAGCATGGATAACCTCAGGGACAGCTGCTGGGGTCCACGCATGCGTTTACCCACACACACATGGAAGCCAAGTTGGAAAAAAATAAAAGGCAAGACGATAGAAAGATTTTTCCAGGAAAACACAAGCAGCCTGGCTTTGAACAGCATTTACACTTTGGAAAGCACACGGGGCCAGGCGGCCCTGGGCAGGGAGGTCCCCACAGGGGCAGGAGGCCCTTACCTTGTCGTCGTCCTCGCAGGTCATGACGTTGGAGAAGGGGATCTCCGCCCTGAACATCCTCCGGCAGTGCATGAGCTGCACCAGCAGGTAACACACCGTCTTGAACTTCATCCTCTTGGCAGGCTTGATGTCAGACAGGATCAGCCCTGGAAATATCTGTGCCAGCAGCCGGCACGCACATACCGGTCAGCAGACCCGCGCTGCGCCCCGAGCCCCCGGGCCGGGAGCGGGAACCTGACGGGGACAGGGAGGTCACGGGGACCATGTGCTCAAGGACAAACAGAGGTGGACAGAACCAGCAAGCCAGGCCCACAGGACACGGCTCTCAGCTACACCCAGGGCCTCTGAAAACCAGAGTGAGGCCTCAGTCCTCCAGTGGAGCTGCGGGAAGGTTTGGGGCCAGGCCACAGGGGGACCCTGGAGCCTGGACGTCAGTGGCTGGGCCAGCAGCTGGCTGTGGACCACCACCCACTCACCTCCAGGTTCCCTGCCCCTCAGACCCACCCTCCACACCCACATGGGTGACTCCTGCTATCCTGGGGTCCAGCACCAATGCCTTACCTGGCCCTCCTCCACACCACCAACACCTGCCATAGCCTCCTTCCCCTTCTTCCGGAGTGAGCTACGGAGCCCAGCCTGTCCTGGCCCGGAGCCCCCCACAGCCACGGCCCCCAGGGCACAAGGGATAGCACAGCCCTGATCCATGGACACAGGACAACAAAGCTTGAAGATCTCCCTCCTATCCCACCTGCTTATGTCCTGAAGAGTAGTGGGGCCATCTGTGCCCTGAGACCCTCACCTATACCCTGTACCCCCCAGTTGATCTCTGAGCCCCTCCCCTGTGCCCTCCATCACTACCCTGAACTCTGGAGGGACTAACCCTCCCAAGCACGTCCAGGTCAGTTTCCTTACACACAGCGACCTCGAGTGCCCCACACGACAGTCACAGGCCCCCTGTGTGCCCAGCACCCCTCTGCTCAGTGCACCCCCATCCCTGACCTGTTTTGCAGGAGCGGGACAAAGGCCCGGGGAGATGAGGGGAGGGAGAGGATGCAGGATGGTTGAGTGCCGGAGCGGACCCCGGGCCCCGACTGGGGGTCCAGGAGCTCACCCACCCAAAGGCCTGGCCCAGGCCCAGGCAAGCGGGTCCCGGAGCCCACCTTCCGCCGGTGTGACGGCACGATGAAGAAGGTCTCGATGTTGTGAGCCTTCAGGAAACTGTTCCTCTCGTGCCCGTGCCCCGGCTCCACCTCATAGTCCCCATTCAAGCAAGCCAGGGTCGTCTTCGTGATGTGGACTTTCCTGCAAAACAGCAGCACAGCCGTGCCCAGGGCCTGCGGCGGCGGTGGCAGACAGGAGGACCAGGAGGGGCACTCCCCGGGTCGCCAGGCAGCATAGGTCACCTGGGAAGAAGAGGGGGAGGGAGCCCAGCAAGGGGGGAGTTGTGGGGGTGGGGCGGGCTCGGAGCCTATACGGGGGGCGCAGCATCAGCAGGAGCAGGAGGCAGAAGGGAGGCAGTGGGGCGAGGGGAAAGGATACCACGCTGCTCCTCCCCCGCAAGAGGTGGGACGGCCCTCATGCTCACCCCAGTGTGTTTCCGGGTGACGGAAGGAGAAACCCTCAGCCCGCATCTCCTGAGCACAGCCACAAGCCTGGGAGCCACAGTGGCCCCCAGGACCCCGCAGCTCTGGCTCCTCCCAGACACCTGAGCACAGGGCCTCGGGGCCCAAAGCCACCGCCCACAGCGAGCAAAGCACCTGTGAGCCCAGAGTCCCCACACCACTGTGCCCCTCCATTTCCTGCAGGAAAACCGGGCACTGGAGCACAAGAGCCCCTGCCACCAGCCTCCAGGCTCTGGGGCACGGTCACCGCCAGCCTGGCCCTGAACTGCAAAGGGACACCCAGCACCGAGGCTGTCTGCAAGGAGGTGCACGGGCGTCTGCTCCTGCGCTTAGCGTCTTCCACCCGCAACGGGCATGGGAGGCACGCCCAGCCGCGGAGTCGCAGAACTGTCAGCAGCCAGCGCTCCAGGCTCGGGGACGGAGCAGGGGTCGCGGGTGGAAGCACACGGTGGGAGCGGACGCCACCGGGGATTCCAGCCGAGGCACAGCCTGGCCAGCCCGGACGGTCAGCCCCGGGAGCACCTTCCCTGGACACAGATGGGGAGGAGAGGCCCGGCCTCCACTGCCTCTCAGTCCTGTGGGACTGGAGGCCCAGTTATGCGTGTGACAGTCCCAGCTGGCAGGGGAAGGGGACGCAGGTCTGGAGCTGGGGTGGGGGGGCTGGAGGTGATGCCCGCCGTGGCTCCCCCGGGACCCCTGGAGCAGGCAGTGTTTGCTTAGGACCCAGGTCCTCTGCTTTGTGGTAGCCTGGCAGTTTGTGCACCTAGCAGTTTGGGGAAGTCGTGGCAGTATGAGGCCACATGGCGGGGTGTGTGAGACCTTCCATTGCGCCCCAGCCTGGCCTTGGTCCCTCCAGGCAGACTGCTCAGGGACTAGAGCCTCGAGGAGGAGCCCAGAAACCTAGCTGCAGGAGTCCCAGCATGAAACTGGGATTGGGGAGTCACACGGTGAATTCCATCCTTCCATCCATCCATCCGTCCATCCACCCATCGGAGTCTGGCCACATTCTCTGGATGCCCAGTGGATCTGGATGACGGTGGGTGTTTGCAGGATGGACAGGTGGAGAATAACAGACAGCATGTGGGAGGGACAGGTCTGTGGGTGGCTGTAAGTGTCCAGGGGTCAGGTGCCCAGAGACGGCCGGCCCACAGAGGACAGTGGCACTACCTCTGAGCCCACCTTGAAAGGCGTCAGTGTCAGGACACATGGTGCCTGTTTCAGCCGCGTCCCCCACGGGCCATCCAGGAGGGAAGGGGAAGGAAGCATCCCAGGGACACCCGGCCTCTGGGGCAGGCAGTGGGGGGCGGAAGGGGCAGAGCCAGGGGCGTCCCCGCAGGCGCACACGTAAGAGATGCACCACGCAGGCCGCCACGGGGGCGAGCGCCGCTGACGCTCGGTGTTGAGCATCTGGAGTCCTCCTGCGGCCCCATTCCACTCCCGGCCACCCGGGAGCACCTGGCCTTGGCTCTGGGGACTGTCTGAAGGAGGATGAGGACAGAGGAGCATGGCACGGACCGTGTGGAAATGCACCCAGCCTTCCCCGGGGGAGCACAGGGCAGAGAGGAGTGACAGCACAGGGTGGTCCGACCACGGGGCCTCCTCTCCATCCGCCGCCGGCTTCCCGTGGAGCTCAGGGATCCCGGGGGCCCCGTGCAGGCCCCTCCAGCCCAGAGTGCACAACCTCGCCCCAACTCACCCGGGCAGGCCGGCGGCCTCCATGACATTGGCCAGCGTCACGTCATTGGACCACACGTCATACTGCCACTTGCGCAGGCCAAGGACCCCACAGAGGACCCGGCCGGTGTGCAGCCCCACACGCATGTTCAGATCCACCTCCGTGGCCTCAGCCACCGACCTGCAACAAACACGTCGTGGGTGTGGGGCTGGGCCCTCGTCCACACCCGTGAGCTCGCCCATGCAGGGGAACCTGGAGAGGCGGGAGCACGGGACCACGATTCCCAAGCATGGCCCCAGCTGGGCAGGGCTGCTCCAGGCCAAGACCCCCAGCTCCCCGGCCCCTGGGCATCTCACGGTGTGTCCACGCCAACCCTTGTCCCTCCCCACCCAGAACAGCCCCCATGGGACATGAACTGGGACCTCCAATCTGCTCTGTATCCCCCTGACCCGGTCAGGAGCTCGTGCCTGCTCCCTGGCCAGAGGCCGCTGTGACGACCGCCAGCAGCATCCTGGGAATGGCCAGGGTCTGACCCCAAGCTCCAGACCTGACCCTCGAGTAGACTTTATGGGATGAGAAGTGTGTGGATGTCGAAATCAGGCGGCAGGCCCAGGCGGGGAGCTCACCCCCCAGCTGGGGAACACGGGACAGTGTGAGTCCCTGCAGCCTCTGGGGACACTGCCTGCTGTGGGAAGCTCTGTGTGAGTGGTCACGTGGGGTGTCCGAGGGGTACCAGGCACACCTTCCCCAGCTCTAGGACTCGCCACCACTGTCAGAGGCACACAATGCACAATTCAGAACAAAGGGGACATGCGGCAGCCGTGCCGAGGCCCTCCGATGCTGTCTTCCTGTGCTTTCCACTCTCCCGCAGCAAGCAGAAGTTATGTTATTACAGAAGACACTAAAGCATGCCGTTGAGGAAGCAGCGGGCTCTCGGTGGGCTCCAAGGGGCAGGAGTGCAACGAGGCCTCGTGGGAGAGAGCGCTGAGCCATGGGACGGCGGCCTGTCCACAGGGGGCCCCGTGGCAGGTGTGTCCAACGGGCCTCCCCCGTCCATGGCAAAGCCCAACCAGAAAGGGCCAGGAGGCCGAGCCACGGCCTGGGACATGGGGGCCCCACGGTGAGGAGGCTTGTCACGAGGGAGAAGAGAGACCAGGAAACATCAGACACACAGGGATGGCCTGCTGGACAACCTTCCCTCTGTCCCCTCCCAGCATAAGATGCCCTGCAGCCCCGCCACATGCAGGAACCCAACCCCACCCCACCCAGGACAGCAGGAAGCCCAGGAGCTCAATGACCAATCTCCCTCCTATTCCAAGACCTGGCACTGATGTGTGTTCGCCTGCCTTGTTCCTAATACGATGTGGCCCAGCCAAGATGCGGCCTCCAGGAAGCCCTCCCAGATCCTCACCCCCATCCCTGAGACCCCATCACTGGAGAGGGTTCAACAGCGTCCGTCAGAGACTGCTCCCGGCCACACCCAGGCCACCAGGCAGGCTGACGGCCCAAATGACCAGAGACTCAGGGGTGCCTGGGTCCCTTAAAACATCTTAATTAGAAACTCTACAAGAAGACAAGGGGCTTCAATGGTGGTCTTCTGTCTGGAACACACGGACAGGACATGGACACAAGGCCTGGCGAGGAGGCCATCCAGAGGCTTTGGCTCTCAGAACCTCAAATGGGCAAAGGCGGCCGCTCCACGCGGGGAGCACACGTGAGCAGGGCGGCCCCTGATTTCTAGGGACGTCCCATCGGCCCAGCCAACCCCTGCCCTCTCCCGGTCTCGGTTCCCCTGTGTGCGATCCAGGGCGGGAAAAGAGCACTGACAGGCTCCGACAGCCGCCCAGCTACCCTGGCGCCTCCAGGACCAAGGCCACAGCCCACGAGCCGCTAACCGGCTCCGGCAGACCCAGGTGCAGAAACACTGGGAGTCGGTCCGCGAGGAGCCTGGACCGCAGCGACCAAGCACTTCCCGTCGGGTCCAGGGCCCCCGGTGCGCGTCATCCGGAAGTCCACGAGTCGGGGGTTTACAGCAACGTTTACTCGGGGGTCTGACGGTGGACGTGTCCTTGACGCCTACTGAACTTTGTGCATATGAAATGCATTTTCTCTCCATTTTAACTTTTCTTGGTGAGAGGTGCGGAAACAAACCGAACAGGGTTAAAGTTTTGGAATTTTTTTTTTTTTTTTTGAAATTTGCGAAGGAAAGGACCACAGGGAAATGTGAGCAAGACAACAGGAAATGGTGTTTCTGCTCGTTTCACAGCATTTCCACCACGGCAGCCAGGAAGGGGCGAAGGGCACGGTAACCCAATCCTGCTGCCCGCACACCCTCACCTCTTCCAGAAGCTTCTGCCTCACGTCTGGATCCTGGTGCCAGAAGACAGTTACCCAGACGCTCACGTCGCAGTAAACCGTGCGTCAGGGACGGTCTCATCGAGACACGTGTGCCGCGAACACAGGAGACGGGAGAGGGGCCTCCAGAGCCACAGAGACGGCCGCCCACCCTGGGCCACCCCTGCTCCGGTCGGCTGCGTCGGGGTCTGCCGGCGGCCATGGCAGCCGCGCCAGCTCAAGGGTGGGTCCTGGAGGGCGGAACCGACGCCCCCTGATCCAGGGCCGCAAAGCAAGACGCCGGCCTTGCCCTGCACGCCGGCCCAGTGCGCAGGTCTGACACTTGGCAGCCAGAGGGGCCCGTGCAGAGGAGCTGCCCCCACTCTTCCGGGGAGTGCGGGCATCAGAGCGCCGGAGGCTGGGCACCCGCTGGGAGAGCCCCAGCCCCGCAAGCTGCCCCCGCCACCTGGCTGGGAGCCCTGAGCCTTCACTTGCGCACCAGAGCCTGGTCCTCAACTCAGAAACTGAAACCTTCCCAACACCCGCCGGACCGGGAACACGGGCTCGACCCCTCTCCAGCCTCGGGAGCGCCCAGCACCCAGTCAGGGGGCGGGGCCTGAACGCACCTGCCCTCCAGGAGATCCCTCCCCTCCCTGTTACCATCCTCGGCACTGCCCCGTCCTGCAGCAGGAGACGCCGCCCCTCGCAAGCCCGTCCTGAGCGCACATGCGGGAGGACTGTCACATTTGCACAGTGAGCAACCCTACTGGATGTGCGGCTGGTGAGCATCACCCAGGGCCAGAACGAGCAGCATCCACGATCCTGAGCTCCGTGAAACCGCACAGGGGGTCTGCATGAACTGGCCCCAACTATCCCCCTGTTCTGGAGCCGCCGTCCACCCAGAGAACCCCTCAGCTGCAGCAGACCACTGGCGTCCCCGGGCCGTCTTCCACCCCCGACCCCAGCACTGGGCGTCTGTCTCTCCACCACAGATCTGCCGCCACTGGCACGGGGACCCCCTCCTGGACGCTCGTGGATGCCCCCACACCTGCCCTGCAGGGCCCATCTGCGAGGTCAGCCCCGCCAAGCCTCCTGGTTTGCATTTCTCTCTCTGTTCTTCTGTGTTTCCTGTACAACCATGCGGCCAGCACTTCCTGGCTCCGAGTGTGGACGATTACACCGGTCCCCGTTAACCTCATCCCCCCGGACCGCACCCACTGCTCCACGCTGCTCAGATGGGTGCCCGTCCGCCAGCTCAGCCCCCCAGCCCCATGCCTTCCCTGGACGACAGACGGTCCCTCATTCTTCATCCCGCTCCGACAGGACGGGGCTGGCGTGAAAGGTCCGGCCGGCGCACGGTGCTCCCAGGAGGCGCCCCTGCTCCCTCGGAGCCCCCTCAACAGATAGCCCCCGCACACCCCTGCGCACGAAGATGAGCATGTGCAGCCCCGTTCACTGGGATGTGGCTGGACTGGAGCCAGACCTCCTCGCTGACTCCCTGGGTGTCCTGTCCGGCTAAGTGGTGAAGCTGGTACCTTCCTGCACCCCTGATGCATCCCGGACCATGCCCCAGATGGCCACGGACGAGGACACGTCCCAGCAAACCGCAGACGGGAGGTCTCGGGGCACCCAGCTCGGGGGGCGGGGAGCTCCCCCACCCCACCTCACCGTGCAGCCTGGCTCTCTGCGGCCAGGGGACCGCCGGCCCCTCGGGACAGACCGGCCGGCACAGCACAGGCCCGTGGGGCCCGTGGGGGCGCGAGGGGGACGGGTCCCCGCGCACACTCACGTGATGGTGTCGATCATGTCCAGCCCCATCTCCACACAGCAGTGGGCGTGGTCGGTCTTGGGCTGGGTGAGGCCCGACACACAGTAGTAGCAGTCCCCGAGGATCTTGATGCGGCGGCAGTGGTTCTCCTGGGGCAGAGAGGACAGAGTGAACGTTAGTGATACGCCTGGGGCCTGGGCACGCCGGCACACAGGCCTGTTCCTACACGAGGGTCCACCCCGCCCATCCCTCACCCACCTGGCCAAACCTGCGCCCTGTTCAAGGTCGGAAGCTGCCCCAAGTCAGAGCCAGCGGCTTTCCCGGGGACGTTCTCTGCCCCGGGTGCCCAGCACAGCGCCCCTCCTGGCCTCCAGCTCCAACGGCCTCGTGATGGACCCTGTGCATCACATCAGACCCCTCACACACACACACCAGCCGCCGTCCGGCAGGTGCACGCCCCCGAGTGTCCCTGAGGTGCAGGTCCAAGGGACATGTGGGCAGCTGTCACCAAAGAATCACCTGCCAGGGCCCCAAGACCCAAGGGGACCTCCAGGGTCTGCACCCTGACCTCGCCGCCCACAGGGACACCCAGAACATCCCCTACGGCATTTATCCAACACTAAGAGCGTCGCACCCACCTCAGTCCCGCTGGGGAGGGGATTTCTGACGCCTGCCGTGGGCCAGCCCATCGGTCTCTGCTGTGTCACATCTCAGACGCCCCTGGAAAGCTCCCGTTCACATCCCTAAAATAATGGACGGCCTCACAAAACTCCTTCCCATGAGTGGGTCCTGTCCGTGGACGTCCACGCATACAGCAGAGACGCTCTACAAAACGCACTAACGCACGGAAGTGACAGCAAATCCGCTGCCGTCCACACATCAAATTTCATGAAAACGCAGGACGTTTCCCAGAACAAACAGGCATTGAGAAGCATGGCTTCTCTCCACGTTGCAGAGGTCCCATGGGCCCTGGGTCCGTGGGCGTCTGCAAGGGGCTGGTCTCGCCAGCACGTCCCGGGTGAGAACCTCACAGGTCCCGAGATGTCCTGCACGCCCAGAGCCCCACAGCTCCTGCTCTGAGAGCACGTCCCGGCGTCCCACAGGAAGGCAAAGCTGAGGGCTATCTGTCCCATTGACGATGTCGGGGAGCCCAGAGGCAGATGGCCGGCGGCAGACATCCCCACTGCACAGCTGAGGCCTGGGCCCTGGGAGTCAGACCCCAGGCTTCTCTAGCCACGCTCCTCAAGCCTCCAGGCCAGCGGGCAACACTGGAGCTGGACACTGGAACCCACTGTCCCCATCATCCCTGTCCCCAACCGTCAAAGCAGGCAGCGACAGGGAGCTCCTCTCCCACCCTCCCTGGCCCCCGGCCCAGGGCCCAGGCATGACACCATGAGCCGCTGCAGGGCCTCAGCCCGTTCCTGGCTGTCGGGACATCCTCCTAGTGATCAGTCTGGGGTTCCAGGCGCCCCCCCCACACACCGAAGAGCCCACGGAGGGGATGGCACTATTCTTGCTGACGATTTCGGGAGAGGCACCTCTCGCCGGAGCTGGTACCTCAAGAGTGACATGTGCCCATCAGCCCCTGCATGGGGCGTCCCTGTGCCCCCTGCGGCCTCCTGCCCTTCTCTTCGTGTCCTGTGTCTGGACGGGCAGGTGCGTGTGAGCTGCGTGAAGGTGGGGAGGTGCCCGCGGGGAGCCCCGAATGTGACCGTTACTTCTCTGCGCGGCTGATCCCCACGTGAGGGCCGTGGGCAAAGCCACTTAGCAGGGAGCGTCCAGGGGCTGCGGCCTCCTGATTGCAGCCTGTCAGCGGCAGACGTGACCTTGGTGACCGTCCCCCAGCACAAAGCCTCAGCTCCTCCTCGCCAGCCGCTGCAGGGCCAGGGCAGGATGCAGCCCCCAGCAGACGGGGGCAGTAAGTGGCTAACATTTCGTCTTGTCCTTCTCTTGTCTGATGTCCTGGCTGTCGCTGGCCAGCTTGAGAGACCAAAGAGGTGTTTTCATTGACCTTGGTGTGTTTTGATTTAAAATCTTCCCCATGGTTCCTGGAGCTGAGCCCAGACCTTTACGACGACAGCACAGCTGTTCCCGAGACCTCTGTCCTCCACATCCAGACTGTCCCTCCCCCCAGGCTGGGGGACGGAGTGGCCAGGTGCTCTAGGGGGGATCCAGGTGGGAAGGCCTCACGCTGAGCCCGCCGGGTTGGGACTGCAGGCTCGCGGACGAGCTCTGACTGGCCAGCCTTGCCACGCAGGCAGCTGGGGGGCCTCGGAGGGCAGGGACCCTATGACGTAAGCAGTGGCAATCGCTGGGAGGGGCACACGTCACCACTTGCTTCCACTTCCATTCCACTTACGGCATCCGCTCTGTTCGTCTGCGCGGGCCCCTGGGTGAGATGGGGGCCTGCTGTCCCAGATCCTCCGCCCGCCAAGAGGGACTGTCCAGGAGCAGATGTCTGTCCTGCTGTGGGGCCGTCTCATAGCCCCAGATGGGCCTGTCACGGGCACCTCCCTGCAGCAGACGGTCACTCGTGCGCACCTGCTCCTGGTGCCTGGGGCAGAGAGAGCGCCCAAAGGACAGCCCCGCATGCAGCACGATGTCTGACCACGCGGATAGGGCGGTCCTCCCTCGCACCCCTGGTCTCAGGTCTGCACTGAGGAACCGAGCGGTGCAAATAGTTTACACACTTTTAAAAATGACATTGAGGAGCACCTGGGGGGCTCAATCACTTGAGCGTCTGACTCCTGATTTCAGCTCCAGTCGCGATCTTAGGCCGTGAGTTCAAGCCCCACACTGGGCTCTGTGCTTCCTGGGGTGTCTGCTGGGAGCTCTCTCTCCCTCTGCATCTCTCTCAAATACCTAAATAAATCTCCTTGTAAAAAAAATTGAGTTGCAAACAGCGACGCCCAGAAACCAAAATGAAACAGGCCTAAGGGGACCGCGTCCGAATGCGGCTGCGCAGATCATTATTCCAGGGGATGCGACAGCGTGTCCTGTGCAATGCCAGCCAAGGACAAAACAAAGAAACAGCCGGCGGAGGCCGAAACTGCACATGGCGGCCCTGTTGTGGGGTTGGCACTGACGACCTTCTTCTGACCCGATGGCATACAAACCCACAAAACAAGCCAACGACCTCACCATTGCAGGCTTCCAGCCTCGAGGGAGCGGAGACACGGGATCAAAAATCGAAGGAGTAAAGTTATTCGGTGAGTTGGAAACACCCACACAAACTCAGAATTTGGTGTTATTTTTCAAAAAAATATGCCCATGCCCGTGCCCTGAGATGCCGAGGACCAGCGGACCACCTACCCGCGCTGGGAGGAAGCCGGGCTCCCGGAGAAGCCACGTCTGTGTGGTGCTGTCCCTGGACACGGGGGGGGGGGGGACAGTCCTGTCCAAGGGAGACCGGAGGCGCCAGGATGGGCACCCACAGGTGGGAGGCGTGAGCGTGAGCAGCGGGAACGGACGGAAGGCGTCCACGCACACCCAGTCCACAGACCCCAGTAACACCCGGAACGGAGGACCAGGAGGAAGAACCTCCCCGCTCGCCCCTGGAGGGTTCTAGGGCACGGATCCCTCATCTGGAAAACGGACCCGTGCCGCAGGCCAAGCATGTACGGTTTCAGAGGATCACCCATCAGCGGACGCGAGGACATTCTTCTATTTAGAGAATCACGAGCTAACAAGAGCGGGAAAATGACAGGAAACACGCACCCCAGTGAATGGCCAAGCAGCCCGCCTTTGGGGCACCTGCCCCAGCACCTGGGTGTGACGTGACAGGAAGGCGGTAGGAGGGTGGGAGCCACGGGAACCACGAGCCACGCTGCACCTGGCCGGGAGCTGGCGATGGGCACGCCAGGGGAGGAATGGGGAGACCCCTGGAGCTTCTGGGAGGTTCCCCAACACACAGGAAAAACCCGGGGACCTGAGCCCCAGCGCTGGTGGCCTGCGGGCTCAGGGGAGGTGACGGGAGGGGGCCATCCCCAAGGGTCCGATGTGCATGTTCCCGTTTTCTGTCTATGTCCTGACGGGCATCGGGGGAACTTGCTGACTTAGGTCCTGCTTGTTCCAACTCCACCAACCCCAGGGGTCCGGAGCCCACAGCCCCACGTCCTCTCTGCACCCCCACACCCAGCCGCAAACCCGCTCTGTCCCCCAGGCCGGATTGCCAGGACAGGGGACACCCAGAGCCCAGGGTCCACGTCCCCTCATCTGCCTCACCTCTTCCTCCATGGAAACCCCGAGTGATGCCCAGCCACGCACCCCCAGCCCCTCAGCCTCCCGCACACCCTGCCGTGCCCGTCCTCTGGGACTGAGGGGCGGTGACACATGGCACCGGCTCTGTGCCAGCGGTCAGTGCCCTCCACAAATTACACCCAGACACGTGCCCTGCCTGGAACAAGGTTGCTGAGGGGAGGATGCCTGACGTGACAAGCAGGTGACGGGGCCCAGAGGGAATCCGTCCACTGGGCGGGTGACAAGGATCGCTGTGGCCACTCATGCTCAAGAGAAGGGCGGGGGCCAAGGCTGTGGGCACAAGGTGTGGTGATGTCTAGGACCGGGAGGAAAGGCGTGACCAAGCAAGACAGGACATACGTCAGCCAGTGTCAACAGGAGGGAACGGTGTCCAGCAGACGCTGCCATGGCCCCTGCCTCCACGCAAGAGAGAAATTTCCATACACGAGTTCTGGAGCCCCTGAGGGCAGGCCGGGTCTGACCTGTGCAGGCTGCCCCTGTCGTCTAGGCTAGACTGTTCACAGCAGGCACAGCGCAGGGAGCCCTGCCTCCTCCGTGTCACACGGGGGCCGACCGAGTTCCTCCCCTGCACGGCAGGCAAGGCCACCCGCCCAGGCCACCATGCCTCTCCCTGCACCTTCCCTGACCATGTGCCCAGGAGCCACACATGAGCTGGGCTCCCCACACCTTCCTAGGAGGAGCCATGCCACGGCTCTGAGCCGCCGTGGACGCGAGTGGACGTCCCCTCCCTGAGGGACCCCTGAGGCACAGCCCCAGGCTACATCTCTACTTCCAGAAGCAGGCAGAGCAGGAAGGACCGGGTGAGTGACACTGAGAGAAGGTCCCCAACCCCCTGCCAACACCCATGGTCTAGGCAGTAACGGTCACACTCCAGGGGCCACAGAACCTTCTCCCAGAAAGGATATGCCAACGTGGTTTGAGCTGTCTGCTTGGGACTCCACCTTCAGGGGCACCCAAGGGACATGCTCCCTTGGTGGTCCCTGGGCCACCGCAACCCCGCGCGGCCCATGGGCGTGCAGCCAGCTCTCCAGCGGCAAAGGCAGTGTCTGCCCAAGGAAACAGCGCCCGGAGCAGGACGCCCAGACTCCCACTGCCGCGTCCGCCTCCCAGGGACCTCGCAGGAGCACTGGGGCGGCCGCCGGCAGGCAGGGTGAGGATGAGTTTCTGCGGGTGGCCTCCCAGAAACGACAAGTTCCTCGGAAATCCAGACACCTACTGGTTTTTCAGGAAACGATGTTGATTTCCTGCTCGTTAAGAAATAAGGAAAGGCGCATCCCCAGCAATGCAGGAAGCTCCGAAAAGTAACTCGGGGTGCACGACTCTGTGGGAACCACAGTCCTTCTGGGACTGTCCCTCCAGCCTCCCCCGACGGCACGCACCCATGTGTGCACCCGCCTTCTGGAAGCGGGGGTCGCGCCCCTCGGGCCATCCTGCACATACGCCGACCACTTCACATCCGCCCTGGGGTCAGCCCGAGTGGAGCATGGACGACACGCACGCCGTGTCCTCCTCCCAGCTGGTCCCGGTCCTGACCGCGCTTGGCCCCGCCAGCCTCCCCTCTGCGCTAGATGTTCTAGCCAGAGCCCCTCGCTCCCCCATCGGTCTGCCACATGCAAGCCTGATGGCGCGTGCACAGCACGTCTGCGGAAAGAGCGCCACCCAGCCGTGACCCCAGCCCACGGGCGGGCACACTCCAGGCTCGCGGCACCAACAGCTTGGAGTGGCTCCCGGGAAGAGGACGGCGGGGCAGGGAGGGACGGCGGGCCATCGGGCCTCTCATGTTTCTTGGGCCAGGAAGCCAAGGCATGAGACACGAGGGTCCCTGCGGGTCCCGGCCTCTGGCTCAAGCCCAAGGGAAGCCAGAGGAGGAGGAAGGACGGGGTACAGGAAGGAGGGAGGAGACACACACCCCGGCGAGCTCCGCCCTCGGACTGGTTTCCATGGGAACACTCGGACAAACCAAGATAACTAACGCCCTCACGGATGCGGGTCACAATAGTCATGGGCACGGCCCATCAGGAAAACCCGAGAGCTTCCTCCCAAGATGATGGGACCATAAACCGACTGAGGTGGGACCCCAAACACCAGGAAGGAAACCACGCGGAGGCACGTCCAAATCAAATCGCTTAAAGCCACCGGTGAAGGGAAAATCTTGCAAACGGTCAGAGAAAAAAGGCATCCTCCGCATGTTTCGTCCGGAGGACCAGAGCGCCGTCCTCGGCAGGAGCGCAGCAAACGCCTGTTAGCCACATTCTGCACCGGTGACAAGAAATTCCACACATGAGGACAAAACAAAGAGTTTTCTCAGAAACACGGACACCCAGAGGACTCGTGGCCAGCCCGCACGCCCTGTTTTCGGCAGCGGAACCGCGTGGAGACGCGGCCACCGATCCCACGCGGCTGACAGCAGCGGAGCGAACCCCCACGACCTCGCCCTTGTGCCTCCTCGCATCAAAGGGGAACAAGCAAAAACGGTAACAATGCAGAACAGGGTTTATGACAAAACGTACAACGTGCACAACGTCACAAGGGCCAAGCAGGCGGACGTGTCCCGTGAGCCTCGCAGACGGAGTCAAGGGCTCTGCCGCAGACCCCGGGCAGTCCCCAGTTACAGTGCCAACGCGTCGGCCGCCACGGGCCCAAGGGCCGCGTCACAGAACACACAGACCCGCAGGAAAAGTAAAACAACGACAAGGAACACAGGAGATGAACCACGGTGGGCTGCACAGCCCGGCGAACACGGACTGTCGGATTCCAGGTAGAAAAGGCAAACCCAGCCCTTTAAAAAGACACACACCAATGGGGGTGTGTGTGGAAAAAGATGAAAAAGACACGCTTCCTGGCAATAATCAAAGGGAAGCTGGAACGGACATACTAACACAGGACAAAATTAGGTTCCAGGTAAAGGGGAACATTTCTTTTCAAGATCTCATTTATTTGAGAGCGAGCGTGAGTGTGAGCGCACAAGTGGGGGTGGGGGGGCACCAGGAAGAACACACTCTTCCCTGAGCCTGAGCCCAATGTGGGGCTCGATCCCAGGATCCTGAGATCGTGACCTGAGCCAAAGGCAGACTCTTCACCAACTGAGCTCCCCAGGGGTCCCCAGAGGGTCATTTCTTAACAAAGAACTAATTAGGGGCGCCTGGGTGGCACAGTCGGCTGAGTGCCCGACATCAGCTTTCGGCTCGGGCCGTATCTCAGGGTCCTGGCATCCAGCCCCTCATCCAGCTCCAGGCACAGCGGGAGTCTGTCATGATTCTGTCTCTCCCTCTGCCCCTTCCCCCCCAAAAAAGACAGAGTTAATCCATCAAGAGGACCTAAGAACCCTAAATGTTTAGGAATCGAAGAGCAGAGCTTGAGTCCACAGGCAGCAAAGCGGGCAGGACGGAAGGCGACGCAGACAGAGCAGAGCCCTCGCTCGGTACCTGAGAAAACGAGCGGCCGGGACGTGAGCAGAGACGCAGAGTGAGAACACGAGCCGAAGGACACGGAGAGAGTCTACACACACCATTGTCCTGGGGGCAGGGGCAGACGCCGTTGTGAAGACCAGAGTGGGTGGTGACAGTACCCTGGGGACAGCGGGGGGCGAGGGGGGCGGCCAGATCACCGAGTCACCAAGCAAACACGTCCCCACTGCGGCCAGGATGCGGACCTCTGGTCGCTGGAAAGACGGACGGGGACAGTGGGGTAGGGCACAGCCTTCCACCAGCGGCAGGTGCTCCGACAGCCTGGTGGCCACAGAAGCCTCATCCAGAAGCTTCCTCATGAGGGCAGGAGGCAGGTGCGGCCCAGGAAAGCTCAGAGCAGCAGCAAGAGAGCCCCGGGCCACCAGGCGCCCGGACACTGGACGAAACACACATAGGAGGTGCTGAGCTCCCGCGTGCCAGCGAGAACATGTGTTCTGACCCACACATAGGAGGTGCTGAGCTCCCGCGTGCCAGCGAGCCACCCACGCCACACGGGACACACTCACACTCCTCACTCCTCCGTGTACTTCCCCAAAACCACAGGTGTCAGATAGGGAGAAGGCACCGGCGACCTTTCATGTGGGCAGAGCCCCAGCAGCTCCCAGGGCATGAGCCCAGCGTCCCGACCCCTGAGCACAGGCCGCTGGGACTCCGGGGACAGGCAGCTCCACGCCCCGTGGTATGACCTCTTGGCCAAAAGCAGCGCCCGCCCGCGGTGCCGAGCTGCCTCCTACCTTCATCCTCAGGAAAGAGGAAGCAGCCTCTGACCAACGGGGTCCCACGGGGCACGGGCCCGGGACCTCGCCGGTGTGCCCTAGGAGGAAGGGTTCTAGCGCGACCCATCTGGACATGACAGCTGGACGTCTCTGATTCCTGCCGCCCCTCAAGGAAACGGCAGGGAGGAGGCGGGGCCAGCGTCCAGGTCTGGCCGGGCGCTCGCCCCCGACACCGAGCGTTCTCCCGCCTGTGCTCAGTGCCGAGACTGCGGCCAGCATGACAACGTTGTCCACTCTTTCTAGCAAGCCCTTTAACGGCGACCTTCCCTGAGAAGAGTCCTGACCCTGAGCAGAGTTTCCCCTCCCCTACAACCACCTGCTCGGGAACCCTCTGCATCCACCTCCAGGGAGGCTGGCTGGGCAGGTGGGCGTGGCTCTACGTCCCTGGGTCCCCCCAGGTCCTTACAGGACAGGGAAGGGGTCAAGGTCTAAGGAACACAGGCGGGCAGCTGCCTCCACACCAAAGCCCAGGCTGGGCTGGTTAGCAAGGTCTGGGCTTGACCTCTGAGGGGCTGAACATGACCCGTCCCAGGAAGGTCTCAGCACGTCAACACTCTCCTGCCACAGGCGGGGCGGTCTGTCATCGTCACACGTCACCAGCTGCCCCCAGACGTGACCTTCAAGGCAGGGCAGCCTGCGCAGGGCCTCACGACCCAGCCAGCATCTTCCAGCTCGGACCCAGACAGAGGCACTCGGGGTACATGAGGGCGAGCACCTTCTTTTGTGCAAAGGAATTTCGGGTGGCCGGGCGGGAGCTGTGGTACCCTGGAGCCCACCAGGCACAGCCAGCTGCCCCTCCCCCCCGGCCGCTCCAGGGACCCGCGCTTACGGTGGTGCTTACGGGGGCTGCGTTTCTGGGGGCGGTGCTTACCGTGGCCAGTTCGTCAAACTTGCCGAAGAGCTCGTTCAGGAGTTTCACCAGCTCCTGGGCCGTGCACTGCGACGCCAGGCCTGTGAAGCCCACGATGTCCGCGAAGAGGATGCTGCAAGGAAAAGGCACCAGGCTGCCTCCCCGACAGGCACGCGGGGGCCCAGAGCCGCGCAGAGGGCTGCCCTCACAAGCCCCCAACATGAACCCGCTTACTCCTCAGGGCAGGCTGGAAGGGACGTGTCCGTGCTCCCGTTATAGACACGGCTGGGGGAAGCGGGAATGCCCGTGCGGCCACAGGGCCCCTGCTGACCCCCCAGGACACGGGCGGGGCACACTCCACGGCCACCAGACCTGCCCCCAGCCCAAGAAGGCCAGTGACCAGCAGCCAGTGAGCACAAGGCACATGCCTGTAGGATGCGAGTGGGCCTTCTCGCCATTTTCCCTCCTGCTGGCTGACAAGGTGACAGAGCCCCGGTATTGTCGGAGCCCCGCGGTGCAGCCCTGGCAGGGGTGCGCATCGGGACAGGACCTCACCTTGCGGGATGGAAGCCTGGTGTGTGGGCGTCCGTTTCCTACAGAGTGGAGTGGGTCGCAACAGCGGGGCCCACCCCCTACCCCCCACCACACAGCCTCCCTCCGCCTCACGCAGCACAGCGGTGCCCTCACTATGATTCTGCCCGGTACAGAATTCCGCCCTTGAACATGCCACCCCAGCCCCTGCTTCCAGCCCTCCCTGTGAAAAATCGCACATTGGTCTTGTGGGCGGTCACCTGCCTGTGACACGCCTTCTCTCCCGCTTTGCTCCTAGTGTCTGGCCCTTAGGGCTGGATTACCACATGTCTAGTGGTATCTTCATTGTGTGTGCCCTAACCGAGCTTCTTCAATGTGTAGGCGAGAGCATTCCATAGAAGCTGAGATATTTTGAGCCATATTCTTTTTCAAATATTCTTTCTGCCCCTTTCCCCTCCCCTGGGACTCGTCATGGGTGTGCTGTTGGACTGGCCTGTGTCCCCGGAGTCTCTGAGCCTCTGTTCTCTCTCCTTTGTTCATTCCGTTTATCAGGTTCCAGAATTGCAACTGTCTGTCTTCAAGTTCACCAATTCTTTCTTCAACCTGCTCACATCTGCTCAATGTGGAACCCCCCCTCCCCCACCCCGCAGTGACCTTCTCGTTCTAAGTATTCTATTTTTCAAAGTCAGAATGTCTGGAAGTCTTTCTCGTGTTCTCCTTTATTTGGACACAGTTTGTTCTTTGAATGTATGTAAAACAGGTGATTTAGGGGCCCCTGGGTGGCTCAGTCAATTAAACATCTGCCTTCAGCTCTGGTCGCAGTCTCAGGGTCCTGGGATGGAGCCCTGTGTCTGGCTCCCTGCTCAGCGGGGAGTCAGCTTCTCCCTTTCCTTTTGCCCCTCCCCCACTCATGCTCTCTCTCTCAAATAAAAACTTTTTTTTTTTTTTAGATTTTATTTATTTGACAGAGAGAGATCACAAGTAGGCAGAGAGAGAGAGAGGAGGAAGCAGGCTCCCCGCCAAGCAGAGAGCCCGATGCGGGACTCGATCCCAGGACCCTGGGATCATGACCTGAGCCGAAGGCAGAGGCTTAACCCACTGAGCCACGCAGGCGGCCCATCAAATAAAAACTTTTTAAAAAATGGGGGATTAGTTCTGTCTAGAAGTCCAATGTGCAGGCTTCCTCAGGACAGCTTCTACGGACTGCTGTTTTCATCCCTGTGTGAGCCACACTGTTTGTGTTTTTGCATATCACACATGTTCTTATGGAAAACTAAATAGTATAATGTGGCAAGTCTGAAAACGAGAACACCGCCACCCTCAGGATTGGGGTTGTTCTTGTTGCTATTTATGCTGTTATCTGTTCAGTGATTTTCATTGCTGTTGTTCAGTAACTTTTCTAACAAATTCTCATGTGAGACCATTAAAACCTCTGGTCGGTTAGCCTAATGGCCCGTTAATGGCTAGCCAGAAATTTCCTCACATGCCTGCAGCCATTAAGTCTCTCAGTCCTTGATGACAGGCACGTAGCCACGCAGATTCCAGCTCTGCCTGACTCTGCTCTTCCTGGTTGCACACAGCCTCAAGGTCAGCCTCAAGACCTCAAAGACAGCTCAGAGTCCTCGTGGTCCTTCCTGAGCAGGCACACGGCCCTACCCTTGGGCATGATCTTCTAATTCCAAGAAACATTCGCAGAGCCTTTCAAAGCCCCTGACAGACATCTCGTTCCCCAGTTTTAAGATTTTAGTGCCCTGCTGCTGGCCTCGGCTGCTATCACTGCCTGTGACAGCTATGATGTTAAAACAATTGTCCCTGATTGTTTTTAACAAATGTCCCAGGGCAAAAGCTGTTCGCACTGAGTGTTGAGTCAGGTCAAATAAAGACAAGCCTTGAGCAAGGTTTTCCAGGGAATTCCCAGACAGTCAAATAAGGACAGTTCTCTGAGAATGTGTCAAAGCCCTAACCCCATTCTGTCCCCTCAGGTGGCTGTCAGTGGGCAGGTTCTCACTGGGATTGCAGCGGGCGGTTTTCAAAGCCATCGCAGAGCTAAAAACAGTGAACAGGGTGAGTGAGAACTCTACAAAGCTCGCTGTTTTTGCCAAGATTTAGCTGTTTCTCTTAAATACCCATTCCTGGATTCCTCAGGCTTTGGCTCATGTCCGGTGCTCTGACAACGTGGACTCTGACAGTTTTTGTCAGTACTGTCAAGGCTTCTACGGAGGAGAGGATTTGCAGATGTCCTTACACCACTGTTCCTGAAGGCATCAGCCTATTAGTCGTGAGTGGAGTACTGACTTGGGTCTTTAATCCTGATGGGGTGGGGAACCAGTGAGGGACTCTAACAAGGATGGTGAGGAGGACAGTGAGATGTCCACTTCTGGGCTAGAGGAAGGCACCTCTCACCCTGTGCGAGCGTGGCCAGGGGAGCCAGGCTGGGGCTCGTGCCATCAAGGACAGGGACCCAGTCTCGGCTTCCTCTCTTATCTCAGAGCTGTCACATGTGCACCTCCTGGGAATGTGGCACCCCCCCAGGGGATGTGGGTGGAGGGAAATGGTGACTTCCTGAAACCCCCCCCCCAGAGGATAGGCCAGAAAAGAGGGAGAGAAAGGCACATGGGCACTGAGCACCAGACTCAACCCCCTACCTGCAGCCCCAGGAGGTCCTTGAGGTCTTATGCCTTCCCTGCTGTGTGCAGATGCTCTACGCCCCTCCCTCAGGCCCTCCCTGGATTGTTCTGGTGGTCTGGTCTCAGCAGGGGGCTGGGTCACCGTGCCCTGTCCTTACCCACCATGGAGAGAAAGGGGATGAAGGGGAAGTCTAGGTGAATGTCAGCGCCTTTGGGGACTCAGTCCACAGAACTCAACACAACCAGGAGGGTTTTACTCTGTGGTGTCTGCAGGGCCGCGTGGCAGCCACCAGCGCCTGCCTGAGTGACACCTATGTAAAGTGCCACACTTAGCTAGTGGAAGTGCTCTCCCAGGGAAGGCACGATGGAATGGAGCACAGTTATTTTTAGTTGGGTCTCTAAAGACAAGCACACGAACACCAGAGTGTGTCTGGGGCAAGGCCGTTTCCTCACCTGTAAAATGGGAACAATCCCTACCTCCTGGGGCTACTGGGAGAGGCAGAGTGTGGGCAAGAGGAGACCTACCCAGGCCCCGGCGCCAAGCAGAATGCTCAGCTGTCACCCCGATGTGGGCCAAGTTCCAGCCCAAATTCCGCCACCCAAACCAGCTCAGGGCCAGAGTGCCAACCCTCTCCACTCTTGAGCCCATGCAGTTAACAGGAGGGGAGGAGTTGGGGGGCAGAGTGGCTGTGACACTGCCAGCCAAGTGTTCTCCTGGCCCGCCTTCCATGGGACCTGCTTCCCAGCCAGCAGGTGCTCACCTGGGCCTCCCGACCCACACTCGGCCCCTCCTCCCCTCAAACGGGGGACCCTCCACCCCTATCGGCCCACGGCCTCCCACCTCTGCCATCATCCGCACCCCTACACTTACCCCTCACCTCCTTCCCCCACCCCACCCCCATCATCGCCTCCTGTCTCCGTCACCTTCTCTACGTCCCTCAGCAGCCCGTATCCATCACCTCCGCTTCCCACACTTCCCACCATCCCCTCGCCCTCACCCTCTCCATCAACGCCCGTCCCTGCAATCGCCTCCTCCTCCTCCCACACCGCCCTCACTGGAGCTCCCCGAGGCCCACCACCGCCGGCCGGCGTCAGCCCTACCTCACATTGTCGTGCCGCTGGATGTAGATCTTGTGGAAAATCCTCTCGGGGGGTTTCAGGAAGTCCTCCTTCATCTCCATGGCAACATTCCGGGGCAGAAGACTCATAAGCAGCCGCTCCTGGACAGGAGAGACAGGCCTGTGTGACACAGTGGGGTCCTCCCCGCCAGTCCTCAATCACCCCGAGGTCGACGCCAGGGAGCTGCCTGCATGAGGGCCCGGGCACCTCCCCCCGTGCGCCAGTGCGCAGTCTGGTCCTGCGGATCCTGCCTGGCCCGCAAGCCCCGGCAGGTTGTGCCCAGACCTGGCCTGTCATTACCCGGGTGACTCGCTCCCAGAGCACTGGGAAGGGGCCCGCATCTCCATCAGAGCACCCAGGCCACCGTGGCAACCCTCCTCCATTGCCCCCGACCCGTGTGCCCCAGCTGCCCTGTGCAGGGCTGACAGGCAGGAAACACAGGATGGTCCGGCCTCACTCGCCATCCCACTGCCCAACACGGCGCTGAGATGGACCTCAAGATGGGCTGCAAAAACCCATTCCCCAGGACCGACAGGCTCCCATGATCTCACAGAGACAGACAAACAACACTGCATTTCCCCCTGGTCTTGTCTTCTCATTTCTTCGTTCTCTATGGGGGTCAGATTTTCTTTCCCCGCAGAGAGTGGAATAAACATCTAGGCTTTTCCAGAGGAGCGCGGCTGCCCCAGAGACTCCATCGTTCTTCTGAGGACCCAGTTTCCTCATGCAGACTCTGCCTCTCTTCCTCCCAGGGATCCTTGCCTGACCTCAACCCCCTGGCCCTTGACCAGCCGGCCGCACCTGTATCAGTGGCCCCTCCCTCAGTCCCTCTCACGCCCCTTCCCACCCTGCTTCAGAAAGCAAAGGGAGAAAAATCGGCGTTGCGATCCCCTGTAGAATTAGGGAGGACAGCCGGCTTAGAACAGCAAACACAGGCAGAGACAGGACAAGAGAAGCCCCTCCCTCCCTCCCTTGCTTCATCCCTCCAGCCCAGCTCTGCTCTGGCCCCAGGCCCTCAGCAGCAGCCGGTTCCGTTCCCAGAGGAACTCCGGCAGAGCCCTCAGGCACCTGGCATCCCCCAGCCCAGAGCACGCAGCCAGTGACCCTGCGAGACCACAGACCCTTTCCGTGAGGCCACGTCTCTGCCCGGAACAGCCACAATCCCCTGCGACGACCTCAGGAGGACAGTGGGAGCGGCGGCAGCGACAACAGTCACCCAGAGCCCAGCAGTCCTCTGGGAAATGGCCACGGAGGCCTGGGGCGGGGTGTGCGGGCTCCGGACTCCACAGAGCCCTTGATGGGCCTGCGACAACATACCCCACACACTTGAGAAGCTTCCGCAGGGACCGTGTTTCCACGTAAGCTGCTGAGGGGGAAGGCCAGGCCCAGCACCGTGAGATGTGGCTGGAGCCAAGCGTGGGTCAGGGGAGGCCGGCCCTGGTCTCGGGCCCGGAGCCTGTGCCTGGAGCAAGGCCTGGCTGCACCCTGAGGTCCACCCACATGGCTGCCAAAGGGATAGACTCCAATGCAGAGGAGGGACCTCACAATGGTGCAATGGCCTACGGCCACTCTGGACGTCAGATCAGCTGGGGGGAGAGGCCTCAGGTCCTGGCCGAGCACACAGACTCCAGACGTGGACGTGTCCAGGCTCAGCGTGTGAGGACAGCCCCAGGGCCTAAAAAGCCTCTACAGACGGTGTGGGAGCTGGTGGGTGACTGGGGTCTGGCAGGTGGACGCCAAGCCCCTCCTTAGCTGGGGGGGCCTAGGGGTCGAGACTGAGACAGCCTGCGGGTGGCTGGCCATGCCCAGAGGTGGAGGGAGCTCGGGCAGGGCTCACACACGCTGCCACGTGGAGAGGCCCAGAGCAGCATCAGCAACGTGCACACACTTGGCAGCTTCTGGAAATGCTGTGAGGCACAAGGTGGGGACACAGGTAGAGCTGGACCTTACAGAAGGCCATCCACGAAGGGCCCAAAGAACACACAGCTTCACACTCTTTCCTGGGAAGGACCGGTGTCTTGGAGCCCCACACCCCGGCAACCTAGGCCACTGAGCCATGTTTAGGGGCTTGGGGGGTGGCACCTACCCCCTGAGGGAGTGCCCTGCATGGAGGGTCCCTGGGGAAAAGGACGGCGGCCTGGCCTCACATCCCAGCTCTGCCTTTTTGGGTCAGTCCAGCGCTATCTGAATTCCATCCCATGAGACGGGGAGACAGGCAGGTGTTGTCTGAGAAGGGGTCACGGCACTGCGGGGCCCCACTCCCCATCGTGCCTGCCAAACCTCTGAGTCCCACTGTCCAGGGTTTGGCACTGAAATCCCTCATCAGCTCCTATAAAAGTGGTGTATCAGATCCAACAAGGGAGGCTGCTTCCCCCGCGTCTACCATACACACACCCCATTCTCCTAACGCTCTGGAACGGCTCTCTCTCTGGGGATCCCGGCTGAGGACACAGCTCTGGGACCTGGTCTGTCCACCACTTCAGCTGCCCTGCACGATCTGGAGTTAGAACAGGGAAACAGAGACAGCTACAGACCAAGGGCTGCTACAGACCAAGGGCTGCGCCAGGAGGGAAGGAGGGCCTGAAAAGGCAGAGTGGGCAGAAGGGAGGGCATCGTGCTGGGCAGTGGCATCAGGGGCTGGGAGAGAGGCAAAGGCAGAGCTGGCCACTGTCCTCAGATCGCTTCCACCTCTAGCACAACCGTCTACCCCCTTCCTCTCATCTGGGGCTTGGAGACCTAAAATAAACACTTCATGGTCCAGGCTCCCCTCATAGCTAGAGGTGGCCCATGAGATGGACCATGTGAGAAAGGTCATGTGAGAGCTACTGGAATGTTCCTTAAAGAGAGCCTGTTCTTTCTTTTCTCTCTCTGTTGCTGGGAATACAGTCGCGATGTCCGGCTCTCTACCTACCATCTTGATTCCCGAGGATGAGGGACACGAGCTGACAATGACAGACCAATGAACAGATGGAGACTGGGTTGTCGGGGTCACACAGGTCAGCTCTGCCACATCAACCATAAAGGGACTCCCGGGAACCTGTATATGAGGGGGAAAGAGCGCTCTTGCCTGCATAAGCCTTTGTCATATGAAACCCCTAAGGGCAGGCTGTCCTTCTGGCCAGAGGCTCAGCATCAGCTCCGTGCACAAGATCAGGGACGGTGCCTAAAGCCGGCACGCACAACCAGGAGTAAAGGCACGCCACGTTCCCATTGGGAGCAAAGCGCCATCTGGCAAGATCAAGCGCCCGTCCTCGATGAAAAACAGCAAAACCTGGGGCAGAGTCATTCTCTGACATCATAAAGATGTTACCTGAAATCCACACCCAATCTTGAACCTAGCCCTAAAGCCCCAGGCAGGAATGAGCACTGCGGACACGCCATCAGGGGGCACAACACGGATGCCTTCTAACTGGCACAATAAAACACAAAGCCAGAAATCCAAAGGGCAAAGTATCCGCCGATCATACAAAGCTCCCCAGCATCCTGGGAACCTGACGACACTTGACTATCAAAATGGAGCTTAAAATAAATGTATGATTCCTAAAAAAATTCTATATTTGAGTCATAGCTGGGAGGACTCTGCTTCTGGGAGACGTTGCCTTCCTCCTCCCGCTATGTGCACTCAAGTTCAAGGTGTTACATGTGAAAGTCATAAGAAGACTCTGGAAGGCAGAGGGAAGGAGGCGCAGACGTGGGGATGGCGGAGCAGCCCAGAGATGAGACCCTAAGCAATCTGTTTGCCTTGTCCCCCAGATAGGGAGCTGGAGACAGGGCAGCCCAGAAATACCCAGAAACACCAGCAGGCACCAAGCTGGTGCCTCCCCTCAAACCCAGCTCTCTCTGGCCGAAAGGCCAGGAGAGGGGCAGCCTCCTGAGAGGAACACTCTAGATAACTGTCCCACTCCAGACAAGCCACTGAAACTCCTGCACACCACCACACTCCTCCGCTGGGAGGAGCCAGCACACACACCAGGGCACCAGCAGCCCAGCCTTTCTGGATAGTAGCACACACAGTCTGCTGCTCCAGCCAGGGGAGAACAGGGGCTCTCCTGCTCTTCCCTCCCAGGCAGGAGCCAGACCCCTCCAGCGTGGAAGTAAGGAGGAACCACCACGAGCCCCAGCAGAGGCCCGGTGTGGAGCCCAGACTCTCCACCACACCTGCAAGTGGTGCCCCCTTCCCCTGCCAAGTGAAGGAGTCACAGAAAACCAGCCCAAAACAGAAGGTCCAGACAGGACCCAGAGTCTCACTCATTATACCCCAAAAGTCCTGGTTCCTATTGAAAACCCCTCGGCATCTCAGAACCATAATGGTCTCAGCAAATGAATAAAGATAATCAACAGGCAGTGACACCCGGACGAACACAATAATCAGAGTAACTAACAAGACTTTAAAGCAGCTATTGCAAGAGTAACTCGATGAGCAGCCACAAACACACTTGAAAAAGAGGGGGGAAGAAAAGAAACTCCAGCCAAGAGATAGAAGATACAAAAGAGAATCAAATGGAAATTTTAGAACCGAAAAAAATAATGAAATAAAAAGCTCGACAGGTGGCAGAGAATAGAAGAAAGCCTGGGAGGAAAAATCCCCAAAACACAGTGACCCATGGGACTGTAAGAGAAGATCCAACATTCATGTCAACGGAATCACCGAAGATGAGAAAGAAAATGGCTGTAAAAATATTCAGAGAAATAATGGATGAAAAGTCCACAAATTTGACCAAAGACATAAACGTCCACACTTGGGAAACTGGGAAGACCCCAACAGAGACAGACCAAAGAAGTCCATACCAGGACACAACATAACCAAACATCAGAAAAACAAGACACCAGGGGCACCTGGGTGGCTTAGTGGGTTAAAGCCTCTGCCTTCGGCTCAGGTCATGATCCTAGGGTCCTGGGATTGAGCCCCACATTGGGCTCTCTGCTCAGCGGGGAGCCTGCCTCCTCCTCTCTCTCTCTCTCTCTCCCTCCCTCTCTGCCTACTTGTGATCTGTCTGTCAAATAAATAAATGTTAAAAAAAAAAGAAAGAAAGAAAAAGAAAGACAACAGAGTAGCCTTCATAGCAATGAGAGAGTAACAATGCCTCTCCCTCAGAGGAAAGGTAGTTTGAATTAAAGCAGATTTCTCATCAGAAATCATGGAGGCCATGAGAAAGTGGCATGTTTTTCCAGCGCTGAGAGAAAAGAACAGTCCACCCAGAGCCCTTCAGGAATGAAAGAAATCAAGACGAACTCAGACAAGGGAAGCTATGAGGATTTGTCACCAGCAGACCTGCCCCAAAAGAATGGCTGAAGGAAGTCCTTCAAACAGAAAGAAAAGGAGAACAGGAAGCATCTCTGGAAATCAGGGAGAAAGAAATAACACGGTACAAGCAAAAAATATGCATGAGTACAATATATTTCCCTTCTCCTTTATGTGTTGGTTGAAGGAAGGATTACACCACCACCTGATGTGGCTCTAAATGTGTGCAGAAGAAAGACTTAAGATGGTTTCCCACAGATGAGGTTGAAGGACGGGAAGGTGGACTTTCTGCGCTTTATCTGTTAAGATGGCAACAACAGTAGAATGTAATCTTATGCACATAGTGGAAAACCTCGAGCTGCATTGAGGAAGACACACGCTCAAGGACACGATGATAAATCAAAACTGAGTTCTAAAAAAAATATTCAAGTAACTCACAGGAAAGCAGGGAAAAGAAACAGAGAAGAAAACAGAAAACAAAACATAAAATGGAACACTTCTGCTCTAACATAATAATCACGTGAAAAATAAATGTTCTAAACACACAGAAGACAGACACTGGCAGGCCAGATTAAGAAAGCACGACCCAACTCTACAGAGTTGCCAGGAAACTCACATATAAAATAGTCGTGCTCAACAGAAAAGGATGGAAAAAAAAAATCACACAAACATTAATCAGAAGATAAAAGAAGTGTCTGTATTATTATCAGATAAACTAGACTTCAAGGAAAAATACTGTAAGTCAGATAGGGACATTACACATGATAAAAGTCAATCCACCCAAACACAGCAATCCTAAGTATGCATGCACCAAACAGCATAGCTTTGAAATACGGGAACCAAAACCTGATAGGGCCAAAAGAAGCAAGAGACAAATCTTCAATGTTAGCTGAGGGCTTCTGAGGGAAATAAAGCGATATAAAAGCTGGACAGAGACCACCAATAATACAAAAGCACTCAGGAGGACCATCATACAACAGTATATAATCAACAGTTATAAAACACCTCACCCAAGAAGTGCAGAATACACATTCTTTTCAAGCACCCCCAGAACACACACCAAGACAAGTCATATCCTGCCTGGATCATGACACAAACTTTAGCATATTTAGAAGAAATCAAATAATAGAGTATGGCCTTGGAAAATCATAGACTCCAACTAGAAACCAATAGCAGAAAACAGCAGAAAAAAACCCAAATATTGAGAAATTAAACAAAATAATTCTAAGCAATCCAGGAGCCAAAAGGATATCCCAAAGGAAATTTTTAAAAATACACAGAACTGAATGAAAGTGAAAATACAACACACCAGTATCTGTGGCATACAGCTCTGAATGGGAAATTTAGGAGACTATAGGCTTGCATTAAAAAAGAGAAAATTATCAAATAAATAATCTAAGTTTCCATCTAAAGAAAACAGGAAAAGAAGAACAAAATAAATGAAAATTAGAGGAAGGAATAGCATAGTAAACACAAGAAGAAATCAGTGAAACTGAAAACAGGAAAAAAAAAATCAATGAAACAAAAATGTGATATTTTAAATATATCAATAAAATATACAAACCTCTAACAAAACCAGTGAGAGAGAAAGAGAGAGAGCAGACGTGACACAAATACACAAAATCAGGAAAAAAATCTATCACTACAGACCCTACAGACACCAAAAGGATAAACGGAATAGCAGCAACTCTTCACACATAAATCTGATGATTTCAAAGAAATGGACAAACTTCTCAAAAAGCATAACCCACTACCACTCATCCAATAAAAAATAAATACTATAAATAAAATATTTGAATAGCTCTGTAATCTATTAAGTAAACTGAATTCTTAATTTAAAAAATCAGATAAAAAAATCTCTAGATCCAGATGGTTTTACTGAATGTGATACCACATTACGCCAAGAGAACACAACCCAATTCATTATATAAAGTTAATATTATCTAACACTAAAATTGGATCAAAATAAAAAGAAAACTACAGACCAATATCCCTGAATAATACAGATGAAAACACCCTTAACACAATATTAGCATATCAGCAATACATAATAACACCTGACCCAAGTTTAATCAGGGGATACAATGCGAGTTCAATATGGAAATATCAATCAATGTTACACCATATCAACAGGAGAGAGAATAAAAAACACATACCTACACTTGTGGTGAGCATAGCTAGCATAACTAGAAACTTGTCAAGTCACTATGTTCTACACCTGAAGCTAATGTAACATTGTTGCACGTTGTAATTACACTGCAAGTATAACATATATTTAAATAAAAAGGTTTTTTTAATCACACAACAATTGATTCAGAAAAAGAACTTGACAAAATTTAACATCAATTCCTAATGAAATTCTCAGAAAAATAGAAAGAGGGGGTAACTTCCTCATCTTAATAAAGAACATCAAGAAAAAGCCTACAAATTATATCACACTTAATGTTGAAACACTAAACCTTTTTTTTTTTTTTAACCAGGAGTAAGCCAAGGATGTCTGCTTTTCCCACCTTTATTCAACATATAGCACTGGAAAGTACAGTCAGTGAAATAAGGTAAAAAAAGGAAATGAAAGGCACACGTACTGGAAAGAAAGAAATAATACTCTAAATATTTGCAGATAATATGATGATCCACATAAGAAATATGAAGGACTCCGCACAACCATGCCAAAACAAAACAATATTGAAAAACAAAAACAGAAACAAAAGCTCAGAAGGTTGCAGGATATAAGATCAACATACAAAAATCAGTTGTATTTCTATACACTAAGAATGACCACATGGACACTGATACCAAAAATACAATTTATCATTGGCAGTTACTCAAAAAATGGAATTGATAGGAGTAAATATATCAAAACATGTATAGAACTTGCACGCTGAGAACTACAAAGCAATGGTTAAAGAACCTGAAGAAGATCCAAATAAATGGGGAGGCATACTATGTCCATGGACTGGGAGACTCAAAATGGTAAAGATGTCAAGATTCCCCAAATTGATAGAACAGGCTTATCACAAATCCTATCAAAATCCCTGCAAAGATTTTAGTAGACAAAGGCCAGATTATTCTAAAACTTATACAGAAAAGCAAAGAAACAATAATAACTAAAATCATTTTGAAACAGAAAAACAAAGTGGGAGGAATCACTCTACTAGATTTTGAGATTATATAGCCAAAATCACCAAGACTGTGTGGAAGGAGAAACACACAGAGCAAGGGGACAGAGCACAGGCCTTGGAAAGACTCACACAAAGGCACCTGATGGATTTTTGACAAAGGTACAAAAGCAATTCAGTGGGGGCAGACAGAACTATGATACAACCCAGCATTACCTGCAACAGCCCAGACGTGGAAACAACCCAAGTGTCCCTGGATGGATGAAAACAAGTACGGGACATACATACAATGGACTAGTATTCATTCGTTAAAAAGAAGGCAATTCTGTCATTTGTGACAACATGGATGGACCTATGGGGTATTACACAAAGCGAAGTAAGACAGAGAAAGACAAATACAGTAAAGTCTCCCTTATATGCAGAATCTTTAAAAACTGAACTCACAGATACAAAGAAGAAATTGGTGGTTGCCGGAGGTTCAGGGTGTGGGAGGCAAAATGGGCGTGGAGGGGATCAAAAGGTCTGAACTTCCAATTATAAAATAAGTCAGTTCTGGAGATGTGATGTACAGCATGTGATTGTAGCTAACCATACTGAAAACCTGGAAGGGTATATCTTAAATGGTCCAATCAGGGGGGCGGGGTATAACTATGTGAGCTAAGCTTATTGTGGCGATCACCTCCCAACACATACATATACCAAATCATCATGCAGCATGCTTTAAACCTAGATGATGTTTTATGTCCATTACATCTCAATAAAACTGGCAATGGAGGACATATAGCATTTTCAACAGATGGCATTGGAGCAAATGGACACCCACAGACCAAAAAAAAAAAAAAAGAGCCTGGATCTAAACTTCACACATGATGTGAACATTAACTCAGAGTATATATTTCAACATAAACTATAAAACTTTTAGAAAACACGTAAGAGAAATCTTTGGGATCTAGGGCCACAGAGTTTTAGACTTGACACCAAAAGCAGGATTCATAAGAGGGCAAATGACAAATCCGACTTCATCAAAATCAAAACCATTTGCTCTGCAAAAAACCTTGTTAAGAGGATGAAACCACAAGCTACTGACCAGGAGGAAACGTTTGCAAACCACATACATGCCAAAGAACTAGTATCTATAATACATAAAGAACCCTCACCGCTCCATAATGAGAGCTACATGATGATGATTGTAGAAAGACAGATGATACATATGATAGACAGACAGACATATAGATAATAGGAAGACAAACAGGTAGATCATAGACAGACAGACAGACGATACATAGATCGATCCAGTTAGAAAATGGGCAAAAGACATCAACAGACATTTCTCCAAAGAAGACACAGAGACAGCAAATAACCCCATGAAAAGATGTTTAGTGACACGGCCACCAGGGAAATGCAAATTCAAGTCGCCCTGATGCTTTGGTGCACACCTATCAGAAGTGTTACAACAGCCACTGGTGACACCAGCCCCCACTGGTGAGGGTGCAGAGAAACGGGATCCCTCATGCTTTGGTGTTGGGAGTGAAGCCTTATCCAAACGTTCTGGAAAGCAGCTTCACGATTTCTCAGTGAACTGAACATGCGACCACCACACAGCCCAGCAACTGTACTCCCAGACGTTCACACCGGAGCACTGAAGACTTGCACTCACAGAAAAAACTGTGGGAAGGTTCACAGCAACTTTGCTCACGATCACCGCAAACTGGAAACCACCGAGATGTCCTCCAGCAGGTGAGCGGTCAGGCCAACGGAGGCCCATCCACACCACGGAGCATGGCTGGCAAGCAAAGGGGGTGAGCCGCGGACAGCAAGAACCTGATCGGCCCTCGGCAGACTATGGAAGACGCCAACCCCGAGAGTCTGCACGCCGCAGGACTCCACGCGGGTCCACTTCCGAGATGACACGTTTACAGACACAGACAATGGCTCCAAGCTGGCAGCGGGGCGGAGGCATGGGGTTCCATGCAGTACGGGTGTGCTCTGTGTCTTGGCCGCCACTGCTCAGTCCCCTGCTGCTGGGGAAGCGAGATGGAGGGGACACAGGATGCCTCCACGTTGTGGCTCACAGCCCCACGTGCACCTGTAATGAGCGCCAAATAAAAGGCTCCATTGAAGGAAAACGTCGAATCCGGGTGTGGAGAAAACCCTCATACCTTGTTGGTGGGAATGGAAACCCTCATACCTTGCTGGTGCAAAATGCTCGCCAGTCCCCACATGGCCCGTGACTCCACTCCGGGCCATCCACCCGAGGGAAACGAAAACCGCTGTCACCCAACACTCACACGGGAGTGTTTTTGGGAGCCCTGTCGGGGACAGGCACCAAGTGGGGACGACCGGACATCCACGCAGCTCTGGCTCACAGGCTGCAATGTGGACACGTCCCCAGACCCTGTGCTCAGGGAGGGAAGCCACAGGCCAGAGGCTGCACACGCACCACATGACCCCGTTCCTACAGAGAGCCCAGAACAAGAAAGTCCACGGAGACACAGCACGACCAGGGTGTGGCCCAGTCTGGGAGGACAGCGGGGAGTCACTGCCAAATGGCACGAGTTTCTTCCCAGACGACGAAAACATTCCACAGTTAGATCATTGTGAGGATGACCGTAAATATGAGAAACTCGTGCAGTACTTTCTGCCTTTAAACTGAATTTGACAGTGTGTAAACTATAGATCAATAAGGCTTATTTCTTCTTAATTTAAAAAATAAGTAACGGGGCACCTGGGTGGCTCAGTGGGTTAAAGCCTCTGCCTTCAGTTCAGGTCATGATCCCAGGGTCCTGGGATCAAGCCCCGCATCGGGCTCTCTGCTCAGCGGGGAGCCTGCTTTCCTCCTCTCTCTCTCTCTCTCCCTCTCTCCCCCTCTCTTGCTGCCTGCCTCTCTGCCTACTTGTGATCTCTGTCTGTCAAATAAATAAATAAAATCTTAAAAAAAAAAAAAAGTAACAACTGTAGTTCTTGAGGGCTCCAGGAATTGACAGACCCCCTGGAAAACCCATCCCAGATCCCTGACGTGTGTCCTCACACAGGGGGCAATCAAACACGCCCATTTTCCTTGTTACGATGACAAACCGGAATGGGCTTTGTAAACAGCCAGACCGTGTTCTGGAATCACGACTGATCGGTGTCTGAAGAACAGGAGGGCCTGGGGAGTGGAGGCCCCTGTGCTCGGGGCATGAGGCTGAGCTCGTGTTGGGGCCTTGTCAGACAGGCGTCCTGGCTGGGGAGTGGGGAGTGTCAGGGGAGGAGGTCACCGGGGAGCTCCGGGGTGACCTTCAGAGGCCCCTCACCCCATCCCCATGCTCTCCAGCTGTGACAGCCTCAGAGCTCAAGGTTAGACCCCAGTGCGGAGCCAGGAACATGCTGAGACCCCCAAGTGGTCTCAACAGAGCAGCCATTCCAGCCCCATCATGACCCCCTCCCAGCCAAAGGAACACAGAGCTGCAGTCACCACCTGCTGCCCTGTGTCATATACAACACTGGTGACGCCCCCCAATCTGGCTGCCTGAACACCCACTTCCCAGCCTCTACCTGGAAAACTCCTACACATCCTTCAGTACCCCAGCCAAATGATGCCCTGCTCCTTCTCCACACTATACATCCCATGGATGCCCCCCCATCCTCCCCGTGGCTCACCCTGCAGAGACTGGCAGGACCTGTGTCCCACGCACAGTTACATCAAGTCTTGCCAACTGAAGGCTGGCACCAGCCTTCCAGCAGCCCAGTGTCTCCAGAGCCTGCCATGGGCCATGCATTCAGATGTGTGGAGCTGTGGATGACAGCCCACAGGGGAATCCTGTACTGCTTCAGCTCTCGAACTTATAACCCCACAAGCCCAGATGCAGAGGCGTCCTCCATTGGCCCAGGCCTGCTTCTCCGCCTCCAACTGCTCAGTTCTATTTCCCGTGGGACCCAGGAAAGAGGTCACATAGGGAGTCCCAAGGCCGGGGGCCCACCCAGCCCTGGACACCAGGGGACCTCTTGACCATGACCCAGCCAGTTCGTAAGGCCAGCCTCTCCTCACCTTCCCACCATGTACCTGGCTTCTGCGTGAACTTGGCAGGTGCCACGGACTGAAGGGTGTCCCCTCAGCATTCCTGGGTTGAAGTACTAATCCCCAACGTGACTGTATTTGCAGAAGGGGCTTTCAGGAGGCAACTAAGGTTTAAAGAGGCCAAAGGGTGGGATCCTAGTCTGACAGGACTAGCGTCCTGAGAGGAAGGGAAAGCAACATGTGTCTCTGCGCCCGAGCCCCGAGAAAAGGCCACGCGAGAGGCTTTAAGAACCCAGCGGGAGGCACCTGCCTCGTATGCAAGCAGAAATGAAGTGTCCGGGGGGAAGGAGGGAGGACCCCCTGTTCCCGAGGGACCACCCACCGCAAGCACCCCGCACGCACGGTCGAAGGGATGCTGGGCAGGCCCTGCTCTCCAGAGCTGGCTCTGTGCGGGAGGAGGGACGGAGGGTGTCCCGTGCTGGCCGCGCCCCACAGCACAAGTCAGAAGGGCCGGTGCCAGCCTGAGCCCGGGGTGTTGCGGGGGCATGGGGCTGAGCGCTGTGGCCTCAGCTCTGCTTCCGTGGAGTCCGGGCAACCGTGGGGATGACAACCCGGTCATTGCAGCCCCCGCAGAGCTCCATACACGGCATCTCAGTGTGCCAAGGGGTCCAGACAAAACCCGCTCCCCGCTCAGCACCAAGAGGCCAAGGGAGCAGGGGCCACTGCCCGTGTGTGCATGTTGGCAACTCTGGAGGATTACCCTGCGCACGCATCCCCAGGACAATGGGGGTGGGGAGGGCATCCTCCCTGGATGCCCACATGGCTCACGGGGGAACCCCCGACCCGGAGGTGACTCTGAGCACCAAGTCGACAAGTTAGTGGTCACGGGCTTTCCAAACCCTTCGTTTGCTTCTCGGATCAGTTTCAGGAGTGGACACCTTGTGGGAACTGGCGTCTCTCGACTAAGTTCTCAAATGTTCTGGTGCCAATGCCTCCTGCGTGTTTCCCTCGTATCTGGTTTTAGCCCAGCTCTGTCTACAGCCACGTTGCCCACCCCCGAGACCTCTGGGTGCCTGTTCTTTCTTCCCAATCAGTTGCTCTAAGGCTTTTCTGTTTCAATGACCCAACGTTGGACATTTTTGTTCTCAAAGTGAAAGACCCCTGTGAAAAGACCCTCCAGGTCCTCTCGGAGGATTTGACCTCGGACATCCGTAAGCCGAGTCTAGCGTGGCTCAGGACACCCGGGGCTGGGAAGGGGGGACGTGGCTGGTCTGGGGGCCCTGGGCCTCCGCTGTGCCCGCGCTGCCATGGGCTACTCTGTCACTCCCGAGTCAGAAACTCTAAGCCAGCCCCAGATTGGAAAGTGGAATAAACTCCTTACAGAGCAGACCACAACACAGAAGCATCAGGGTGTGAGCTCGGGCGGGAAGAACATTCTGGATCACACACACCCCTGTGCTCGGCCACGACCCTGCGCAGGGGCCATAGCGGCCCGTGTCCACACTGATTTGTGGGAGGAGTGGTCTCCACACACCAAGTCCCTCCCAGAGGAGTCAGCCTTGGGGACACTGGCAACTCAGGGAGCTTCTCAACGTACAGCAGAGACGCTTCTAGAAGTAGAGTAGGCGTCCGGTGCTCAGACAGCCCTGCCACCCTCGCCCGACCCCGCGGCTCTGCTGGTAGGGCAGGAGCACTCACTCAGGTCCTGCAAGCAAACCAGCCGTACCATCCTCTAGATCTGTCTCCACAGACACTAGGTGTTAGTTCTAAATGACAATGTGGGGGGAGGGGAGCGACGAGCAGCTCCTCCCGGGGGGCACGGAGCACCCCACGACCCGCCCCAAAGCAGAACAGACGAACGTGGAGAACCTGTTGGCATCAGATCTGCAAGTCACAGATGAGAGCCGTCCGGCCCGATTCTGGAGCAGAGCCGTGCGTCCCACGGTGTCCGGACCCGCCGCTGGGACAGACAGGTTCTAACGCCGAGGGTTGGCACCTCAGCGCGGGCCCTGCTCTCCCCTCCCTCCCTCCCCTCCTGCAAGCCCGCTCTCACCCAAGCCGGGTCAGTCCTGCAGACACAGCCCTGGGGAGGAGGGAGCACCTGGTCGTGCTCTGACGTGCCGCGTGTCCTGCTCCGGGAAGCCTCCCCGGCCCTGCTCGGTGCACGCTCACGGCGCCCGCCCCTGCCTCCAAGTCCTCACCTCGGCCTGAGCCCTTTTCCTTCCTGCGAGGACCCATCGGAGCTCCCACATGCGGCCGTGTGCACACACCTCCCTGCCCCTTCCCTTGTCTCCCGGGTCCTCACAGCTGAGGCCACACATGAAGGCCTCCCGTGACCACCACGCACCACGCACACCAGCGTCAGCTTCTGCTTATGCTCCTCCCCCGGCTCACGTCACCCAAGACCCCGTTCCTAGACGCCCCCACCCCGGCATCTGCTGCCGCCTGCAGAAGCCAGTGGGCTCACCTGCCCCCACACAGTGGTCATTCCAGAGCTGGACATCCCAGCCGGCACCCCCTCCCAGAACCAAAGCCTGTCCCCCAGGGCCCTGTCCCAGAATCAGGGTGCGTCCCCCCAGGACTCCCCACCAGAACTGGGGCATATCCTCCAAACCCTTCCTCAGAATCGGGGTGTGGCCCCAGCACTCCCTCCTGGAATCAGGGTACGTCTGCTAATATCCCCTCACATATCACCGGTGTGCCCTCTTTCTGGCCCAGGGTCTAGAAAAGGCCCTAAAAGCAGCTATGAAATCGTGTTCTTCGCTAACTGAGTCACAACATGAAAACACGCACTGACTCTGAGCAGCTGTACGGTCGCACGTCCCTCACCTGTAACCCATAGCCGCGTGGCCGCCTCCTGCTGCCCTGGGCCTGCTTGCTGGGCCGTCCCCAGGCAGAGTACGGTGCCAGGTGCCCGCAGGTACCTGAAGCCTCCAAGAGGGAGCCAAGCCCGTCTGAGCTGCCCCAGAGACGGGCTTTGGGAGCTGAAATCAGCCGGGCCAGCAAGGGGCAGGGAGCGACCCTGAGGAGAGGGGACGGAGCTGCCCAGGGAGCCGCCACCATGTGACAGACCCAAGCCCCAGGCGCCAACAGGAAAGGCATGCAGGGCACGGTCCTGACTCACCCAGTCTTGAGATGGGCAGGGACACACGGAAGGGACCCGTCAGCACTCACCCTCCTGTTCCCAAAGCACCAGATGAAACCACCAAAAGAAATAACAGATAGGTCTGCAACTAGGAATAAGTGCGTTCTTACACACAGCACAGCGAGGCCATAGAAACAGTGCCGGGGACACGGGGATCCCTCCTGAAGAAGCCCAGCCTCTCCACGGTGAGCGGCTCGTTCGCAGCCACGGGGACAGCGAGAGCACGGACCGGGAGGGATGCAAACGCACGCGCCACGGAGAAGCACGAAAGCACGCGGACAAGCGGCCGTCCCCATGACCCAGCAGCCCGGAGGCACGGTCCTAGCAGTGCGGGGTGGGCATCACCAGTCCGCGCCCCAGAACCCGACCACAGGGCCCGTGTCCGCTCCCCACCCACGGACTGGCGGGCGCCATGGGGGGTGACGCAGAGATAAAACAGAGCAGGCGTGATTTGGAAAATACCCCCCAGGCCCAGGGAGAGAAGCGACATCCTATTTGCTCCCTCAGCAACATAACCGAGGGTACACCCAGCCTCCGTGAGCCACGATGCTCGTGCGGATAACGTTTCTAACACGTGGGGCTAAATGTCGCTACCGAGAGCACAGTCACACGCACACACGCACGGAAGACGGAGCAGCCGCCTCGAGCTACAGCTGAAGCACCAGTGGGCCCGTCAGTGGAAAAGGCCGAAAATACCATTATCCGGACGCCAGCGTGACGACAACGTGGGAAAAGATGCTCAAAGACCAAACCTGGAGAATACGGAGCACTGCCCGGGCTGGCGAGACTGGGGGACGCTCACCGCGGAGCAGACTTCCTGCATAAGAACCGCAGCCCGGAGCCGCCGCGCGTCCGGGCGCCCTGCTGGGTGGAGCTGCTCGGAAACAGCGTGCAACGGCGCACGCAGAGAACGCGTGCTGGGCCCGCACCGCCGCCCCGTGACGGCAGGAGCGCGTGTGACCGCTGGCTCCTGGGGCTGGGGCGCGTGCAGGACACAGGCTGGGAGTCCGTGCACGCAGGCGTGGTCCACACTGCAGCCATCGCCGGAGCGTCAGATGCGGCCGAGCCCAGGTCCGGAGGCGCACGCAGCCCTGGGAGACGCGTTAGGGCCGGAACCTTACGCAGTCTGGGGGACAGGCCGCCCACGTAAGATAAGAGATGAAAACAGACACACACCCAGCAAGGAAAGACACTGGAAAGGAAGCGCACAGGAGACAAGAGCCAGGAGGGACAGCAAAGGGAGATTCAGAAACACACGGGGGTGGCCCCAAATGGGGCTTCTTCCAGATGTCAGGGAGGCGCTGAAGTGGGGATGACGACACCACGCTCAAGCATCTCAGAACTGGGAAAGAGCCTCTCCACTGGTGGGAGTGATGCCCCAGCAGAAATGCTCGGGGCACAGCCCCCAAGGACTCACAGTCACACACACGTGTGCGCGCATGCACATGTACACACTTAGACACACAGCAACACACGTGCGTGCACACTTCCACACACTTATACACAGTTATGAGCACACACCCACACATGCACATGTCCATATATTTATATGCACACACGTCCACACACCTGCACACACGTATGTACACACATGCACAACTTACATCAACACCCACATAGTACACATGAGTATATGCCTTGCACATATTTGCACACATGTGCACACATATGCACACCCACACGTGCATACATAGATTCCCACGTCCGCACGCACACACACAGACACACACATGTACAGACGCCTCGGCAACCAGAGTCCACACGAATGCAAACCCACACGTGTGGATGCGAACACACAGACACGTACATTTGCACCCATGCCACACACATACACACATATGTACAGGCATATACAAATGCACACCAATCCGCATGTGTGCCTGCAACACATGCACGCACGTGAACATCACACGTGTGCACATACACGTACACACAGATACGTAACTCCCACAGTCAAGTCCATCCACTGACACACACAGGCTCCGAACACACATACCGTGTGCTTCTACACCATCACACACCCTCGCTGTCAACACTACACACGTGTGTGCATTTAAATGTGCAGCCCATACTCCACACCCGGCACCTGCAGCCCAGCAGGCTTGTGCGTACCCAGCAAGCCCATCTGCCGCCCCCATGGACACCAGGCTCGGCCACTGACACTCCAACAAAGCAGAAACTGGAAACCCCCTCCCCCGGTCATGGGCCTTGATTGGAGCTCCCAGACCATCCTGGGGGCCCAGGACAGCAGCAGACCAGGAGACACTGCTGTCATGGACAAGTCCAGGGACACACCGCTGACAGTGGCTCTGGGCGGTGGGGGGTGGTCCCGCTCATCCTTTCGACTGGGGGTGGTCCTGCTGCCCCAGCAAGGCTGTGGTAGGAGCCGGGCAGGTGTGCCCCAGCTTAATGACCCAGCTGCTGCCGCAGGGTTGCCACGACGACCACAAGCACAGGGACACCCTCAGGGTCACTGCAGGCTTTGCCTCCCGGTGGGTCACTCTGGCCAGCAGGTCAGGGCTCGGCACACCTGCACCGGGGCCAGCCAGGACCTGCCTCATCGCCCCCACCTCCCAGCTCTGCAGAAGCTGATTCCACCAGAATTCCACCCCAACACCCGCCCCACAAGCAGAACACCCCCCCAGTCCCTACTCTCAAACAGCTCCTCCCGCTCTGGGGCAACAACCCCCCATGGCAAGCTCTGCAATGCTCCCTGACCTCCCAGCCCTACAGCATCACCTGAGCACACTTGTCTCACCCATGGGGAAACTGAGGCTGGGGGGGCCTCACAGGGTGGCAGACCCTCCATCTCCACATCTAAGGGCCCCCACTGTAGCTGCCCGGTCTCCCCGGACTCGCCAAGGGGGCCAGCCTGGGCCCAAAGCCCCAATCATCCTCACCCTGTGTTCTGTGCTCCCATCTTGTGCTCCCTACCCCGCACCCCAGGCCCGCACTACCCTCCACGCCCCCCACCCAGCCCCATGCCCCTCTCCTCACCCTGTGCTTCCCACCCCGTGCTCCCCACTCCCCTCCTCCCTGACCTGTGTTCCCCCTGTTCTCCCTCCCCCCGGCTCACCCCCCATGCACCTCCCCCCACCCCATGCTTCCCCCGTGCTCCCTCCCACATCCCTGCTCCCCTCCCCACGCTCCCCACCCCACGCCCCCACGCCCAGTGTCCCTGCAGCCCGCAGCCCCGCCGCACTGACCTGCTTCTCGTTCTCATCCTCCAGCCTGAGCCGGTCCTCGATGCATTTCCGGGCCTGCAGGAAGGCTTTCCTTTGGGAGCGCTCAGCCAGGACCCGCACAAACACCCCATACATGTTCACGCTGAGGAAGAGTAGGGCGTTGGCGCCAAGCTGGAAGAGAACAAGAGCACTGTGCACGTGGGGCGCTAGCGAGGCAGCGGCTCCCACACCCTCCACCGAGCCTCCCGTGTGACGACCATGCGGCCTAGGGTAGCGGGTGTGCCGGCGGGACCCACCGTGCACGGCTGCTTCCTGCAGTCCCAGAGCAGAACAGCATGTGGGGAGCGTCCCCCCAGGACCCCAGAGCATGGCTGCATTTGGACATAAGGTCTTCCAAGGGGTTGTTATGTTAAAGCAAGGTCACTGGGGAGGCCCGTGTGACTGGTGTCCTCCTAACATGAAGGGACCAGGACACAGCTGTGTACGCAGGAGCGAGCCTGGGAGGACCCAGAGAGGACACTCTGGGATTCCACACGTCCAGCCTCCAGGCCTGAGAGGGACCGACGTCTGCCGCTCACGCCGCTGGGCTGGGCTGCACGTGACAGCCGCCCCAGGACAGCATCCGAGAAAACATGACGCCAGGAGAGATCCGATGTTTGCAAATGCGGAAGTGTAGGGAAGCAGATCGGAAGCGAAAGAAAGGACCACATCACACGGGAGCACGAAGGGAGCCATCAGGATGAGGGACCGTCCAGGGAACCCAGCGTCCGGAGCCCCCTGCTCGGCCCACACCCCTGGACGCCCACTCCCTTCCAAGGATGAGAGTCAAGGAAGGGGCAGTGAGCAAGACCCGCCTGGGGCACCGGCCACAGCCCAGACTTGGAGGCTCGCACCTGCTGGACCAGGAAGGGGACCCAGCAGGATGTCGGCTTTCAGCAACTTTAACTCTTGGCCAGTGCAGACCACCCAGAAGCCCACGACGGCCACGCCACAGGTCGTGGCAGACCCAGGGAGGATCAGACCCCACATCCCCACCCAGCCTCCTCTGCTGGTCTGTCCCACCAGTCTTGGGCCCAGGACCAGTAGGGCCATGGCACCGACCCAGGCTCCGCACCCACTTCCCCAAGGGGCTGCCGTGTGTATGAGCATCGCACAAGCCACTGCCCTCAGTCTCCGCGAAGAACATGGATTTCGACATCTGATGAGATGCACACACTTCCTGCAGGGTCCGGGTGTCCCTGCTGCTCTCCACCAAGCACTGTGACTTGCACACGATTACGTGGGATGAAACAAACACAGAAACGGGTGGGCAGCGGTCTCTGGCCAGAGGGACCTGCCTGGGACAAGCAGCAGGACAAGGGAGGGCAGACCACAAGGCCACATGGATGGAGAAACCGCAGCACCTGGCGAGGCCAGAGGCTGGAGCCGGGAGCAGGTGGGGGACACAGACTCAGCAGGCAGACTGGCACAGAGGAATGGGGAGTGTGACAGCCTCGGTGACATGTCCCTTGGGAGGGACACACAGGGCCGCATGGCTGCAAACAGCAGAGCTCTTCAAAAAGGTGACAAGGACAGGAGAAAGCCAGGAACACGAATCCCCAGGGCCTCGCACAGAACTGTCCTCCCCCAAAACACAGGAGAGTCTGCCAGCACGCCGGGGACCCCAGGCTCACGTATGCCTGCTGAGCGCGTGTCTCAAAGGACGTAGGAACGTACCAGCAGGACAGCGTCCAGCCCACACCACACAGTCGGAAAACTGCTGCCCCTGTGAGGCTCCAGGAGTTGCCCGAGTCCTATAACCACAGTGAGCCCGTCTCCCCCATGTGACCAGCTCCCCTTCCTGTGACCTGACCGTCTCCGTGTGACCCAGCCATCCTCCTGTGTCCCTCTAAACCCACTGTTCCACCCTCTTGGGAGCACTCCTCGCCTGAAGCAGGTGCCGGACTGGGGGACCTGCTTCTGTGGTGCCTGTACCAGCACCTCAGCGTGCCCGGGCTGGTGGGGGCGGGGGGCCGGCATGGCCGTCCCGGGGCCCATGCCGCGTCCCAGTGACCGGGGCAGTGTCCCCTCAGGCCATCAGCTCTGTCTGCGGACGGGCCATCGGTGCACACTGTTCATGAAGCCACTCGTCGCAGGCGGCAGGACGCCCGGAGCGCATGGAAGGACAGAGGGCAGCTCTGCAGAGTCAATACTTAAACGCACACTGCACGTGGTTAAGACGCCCACAAGCACCATCACAGGCACTTTTCCAAACATCCAAACTGTCCTGCGTCGCCGCACAGAGCACACGGCTCTTCCCGGTCAACACGTGATTGGTCTGGCTCTGCGTGCCCCCGCCTGGCCTCGAAGGAACGTTTGGAAGGCAAGGGAACCAGAGAGGCACAAGACACCCCCTGGGGCCCGGCACCACCCGTCCTGAGACGCCCTCCCGACCCTGCGCACCCAGCCTCCAGGCAGAGGGGTCAGCACCGTGGACAGCGCCGCACGGAGCGAGACGCCACCAGCCCTGCCTCCCAGGCCAGCAAACACGGCTTTTCCAGAGAGGAAGTCCGCAGCCAGCCAGGAGTGCGAGCGCGGAAATGTGGTGTCCCCAGGGAGGTGGGGCAGAGATAGGACACAGACCACCGGGCAGACCGTGTGGTCAAGGGAGAAGTGGCCAGGAGAGTGAGGGCAGACCGGGTCACTTCTCTACACACACCCATATCACTTCTTCCCTTCCCTCCCACCATGATGATCCACCCAGGGAAACTGAGGTGCCTGCTCAGTGCCGCTGAGTGCCTGCTGCCCATTTGCCCTCCCCTTCCTCCTTCATTCACCCCTACCCTGTAATCAGGCACAGCCACCGCCCAACGGGCCACAGAGAGGTTTCACCACTGGCCATGATGAGGGTAACAACACAGAGAACCGTGCCCAGAGTCACCTGCTGGCAGGTGTGGCCCGGACGTGGTGTCGGTTCACACTGGCAGCCCAACAGACTGCCGCAGGCAAAACAGGCCAAGGGGGCCTCAAGCTCGGCCTTTGGAGGTCCGCACCCTAAGACGCCCCTCGTCCCATGCCAGACTCCCTCCTCTCTGAGGAAACCTAGCCGCCCCCCGGCCCCCACCTGTTCCAGCTGTTAACTCTGGGGGTCTCAGGGCTGCCAGGCCCAGCCCCTCCTCATTGCTCCCTGGCCACGTGAGGGCTACGACCCGCACTGCTCTTGACCCCACACCTGACTCAGGACACCAGGTCACACCCTGGGATGCTGCCCCCCGGGAACGCCAGGCCCCTCTTTGTCCTTTACGCACTGCGCTCCTGCCTTGGTTGCTCAGCACTCCTCTGGGGAGGACCGTGGGAGGAGAGGAGGGAGGTCCCGGGAAGCAAGGCCCCAGCCAACACCTCCAGAGTCCATGGCATGTAGCCGCATGACCCCATGGCTTCGGGCCAAGAACTGGTCTTTGCCACTCCCACCAGCATCCCCTCCACAGACACACCAGTGCTTAAGTGGGGCCAGCCCCAGGCTGAAGGGGCCAGTGCACACGCTGCAGCCCCACACACCTGGCCTCAGCTCACCTGCCCCACGCACCTGGCCCCCATGCACCCACCCCACACACCTGACCTCCATGCACCTGCCCCACACACATGGCCTCCGTGTACCCGCCCCACACACACGGCCTCCACGTACCCGCACCACACACCTGGCCTCAGCTCACCTGCCCCACACACCTGGCCTCAGCACACCCACCCCACACACCTGACCTCCATGCACCTGTCCCACACACCTGGCCTCTAGCACCGTGGGCCCTAGCCCTCCTGTCCTCCTCATGTGCTCCTGGCCTGGTCTGCCTTGCTCAGAGCCTCTCCCTGGGCAGGGCCCTCTTCCCACCATGCCGGTTCATGCCCAGCCTCCAGGGGCTCAGCTCAGACATGACCTCAGAGCAGCAGACTCTGAGCCCTTGTGCATCACAGAGATTCCCAGGAGCCAGCTCTGTACTCCTTCCTTCTGTTGTTTGCAACAGCTGTTACCAGCTTCCAACACACAAGGGTTCACTCACCTACCACCTTCCCAGCCCCCTGTCTGCCCCTTGAGAGGGTCTTGGCCTGTCGGGCCTGCCGACGGTCCCCCAAGCCTAGGATGGAGCCTCTTGTGAACCCGGCACCCTGATGTTTGTTGAGTGAATAACTAAGGGCACACGGGTATTGAGAGGCCGGGCCTGGCCATGCTGCTGACAAGGGGAGATCTGCACTGCCACCTGCTCTGGGCTGTCTGGATGGGACCCTGCGAGACATTTTCCAGTCCCCACATCTGGGGTCAGATGGGTGGGCAGTGACCCCAGCTTTCCCATGACCCTCAGAGGCACACAGAGGCAAGTCCTCAATGCAGCCTGACATGGGAAGTGACATGCCTTCTTGAGCAGGCTGAGCCTAGGGGGAGCCACCAGTGGCATGAGGACATGGCACGCAGACACGTGCATGTGCGGACCAGATCTCACTGCCCTGGGATCAGTAATCAGCACTGGGGGAGGGGGCAGGTCCTTGTCCTTCCCAGGCCCTCCCTCTCGGCCCCCTTGCAGGCCTACACAACAGAGGAAACTCTCAATTTTGCCTGCACCCCCACCCTTCCTAGATGGACTGTGAAGGACACCCCAGGAAGAACTCCACACACCCAAGCATCTACCCACCCACCTACCCATCCGTCCTCCTCCCACCCACCCACACATCCATCTATCCATGCACCCACCTATCCACATCATCCTTCCTTCCATCCATCCTTCAGGCACCCATCCATGCAACTAGACTTCCATCCACTGATCTAACCACCCATCTATCCAAGTCATCCATCCATCCACCCACCCACCTATCCATCCATCCATCCATGCACCCATCATCCATCCATCCATTCTATCATCCATCTATCCATCATTCATCCATCCATTCATGCATCCATCCATGCATCCATCTATCCGTCCGTCCATCCATGCATCCATCTACCCACCCCCCATCCATCCATCCAACCGTCATCCATCCATCCATCCATCCATCTATCCATCATCCATGCATCCACCTACCCACCCCCTCCATCCACCCATGCATCCAACCCCCATCCACCCATGCACCCATCTATCCATCCATCAATACGTACATACACCCATTCATCCATCCACTCAAACACAACATGAGCTGGGCTTTGGGCCTCTGTATGCTCCTGGCTGTTCAGGCCCGCTTGCTCTGCAGGCATCACATTGACCCCTCTGGGAACTATCCAGGACATGTCTGAAGCAGTAATGGCCATGGCTCATGGGCAAGCGGACTCTGGTCAGGGAACCAGCATCACTGTGAATGACCAAACCTCTAGAAGCTGTCAACCAGGGTGCCTGCTTGCGGCAGAAAAGCAACTCACAGCATTTCAGCGTCTTTTGTTCCTCTCCCACCTGACTGCAGAGCATGGGGACCACGGGACTGGAAAGCATGGTCTTCCACTGCCTCAGCAGGAAGTCCTGCTCCCGTCAGCTCCACTGCATGCTGACCAAGAAGCACAGCCTTGGATCGTCAGCGGGGCACATGGGCTGCAGGGGGCACATGCAGCGGGGATAGCTGCTCAGGGTCCCTCCTGTGTTGCCAGGAGGGGCAGGAATGAGTCAAAGTAGACCCCTGCCTTGTGGACCTGGGCAGACTGCCAGGGAGACAGGCACTGCACAGGGGAGGATGGGATCACCTGGAGACAGGTGTGCACGGCCAAACAGGCTCATCAGCCCTCTGCCCCCAGGTGAGCAGCCCAGCCCCACCCCACAGTGGGCAGCCACCCCCGGGAGGGCTGGTGCAGAGATGGGAGAAGCTGACGTGTGCCTTGGGCCCCGGTCATCGACCAGCATGAACTCTCCCGATGTCCACCATGGCAGGCAGACCCCTCCCACGCGGACAATGACCATGTCAGGGGACATGAGCTCTGAGTGGAGCCTGAGGGGGATGAAAACTGAACAAGACTGGGTATGGCACATGGAAATGATTCCACTCCTGCCATGACCCCAGAGCTAGACCCAGCCAAGAGGTTAAGGGCCACCACCTGAAAGCCGAGGTGGGAAAGCAGGAGACCACCTTGCCTTATGTCTGGGGTTCCTGCCCCGAGCAGCCCGGCTGGGGCTTCCTGGGCACCTGCGCTGCCGGTCAGGGATGGCACCAGAAGCACGGCTTCGATCGCCACAGGACACGGCAGCCCACAGTGTGCCCCGCACCCGCGATCTTTCCGTGGCACTCCTAGCACTTGCGCTGCTTCGTCGCTCTCAGGGTGTGGGGCAGCGATCCTGGCAGGTGCACCCCCAACCCTGTCCTTCACACCCCCACAGTCGGCCAGCAGAGCAGAGCCTCCGCCATCACTCAGGAGTGCACGGAGCTGCCCTCCGGAGGCCTCACCTGCCACCCCCACACCAGAGCCGGGGTCAGATGCCAGCTGCTAGCCAAGTTCTCTGGCAGGGCTGGGAGCCCCGGGCACGTGAGCACGTGGTGCACACAAGGAATTCTGAATACTGGCCTGCACTTCATCATCCGGCATCCCCGCGAGACCTCCCTGGCCCCCCAGCCGAGCCTCTCTGAGCTCACGCAGGAGCCATGTCTTGTCCAGCAGCCTGGAGCTCTCGGAGTACAGGGACAGGTGCCTTCCCCTCCGTGCCCCAAGATCCCCCCTAGTTAGCGCTCAAACCTCTCCCCTGAACTCACTCCAGTTTCAAGCTGCTGCCCACCACTGCCCAGCACAGGGTGACAGCCTCTCCTGCCGGCGGCACAGGCGGGCGGGTGGGCTCACCCTCACTTGGGGCAGCTCGTCCCCAGGACAAAGAGTGGGGAGCTCTGCCCACACCGCAGGGCCCCCACCCCACACAGAGCGTCCCATTTATTAAATCAACACACGGCCCCCTGCCACGCAAGGTCTCGCGCGTCTGGTCGGTGGGGTCCCTCTCACCCCTCTGCGCGCGGAGGGGCTCCATGAGGTCCTGCCTCCCCGGGCTCCCAGCCGGCTCTCCCACATCGCTCAGAGTGTGTTTCTAAGCTCACGTCATTGCTTGGGAGTGTCTCTGTGGCCCAACTAATGAAAGTGTCCTGAGATTCGCATCCTCAGGAGAAGCGGAAGGACACTGCTTCCTCTCTGCTTCTCCCTCTCCCACTGCCCTGCTTGTGTTCCCTCTCTCGCTGTCTCTCTCTGTCAAATAAATAAATAAAATCTTTAAAAAAAAAAAAAAAAGAACCGCCTCTTTTTGTAAAAAAACGATTCCAATGGGCTCTCGTGAGCTCCTGCCCTAGGTCCCACCCCCTGAAGCTGAGGACCGTCTGGGCTGTGGCTGCCGCAGATTCCCGGGGGCCACGGCGAGATCACAGTGGCATCTCCTCTGTGACCCCTGATGGCTTTACCAGCACGGCTCCTGGCATGAGGGCCTTCCGGCACCCCAGCCCCGGCTCACCGCCTGCTCAGACACAGCCCATCCACACCACGGGACTGCTGGGCCTCTGTGTCCCCAACCTCCTGGCCACAGCCCTGGGACGCTCCGACGTCCTCCTGTACCTTTGGACGCCCACTTGCTCTAGCCACAGAGGGGCTCTCCCGCCACGGCCCAGGTCTGAGGCTTGAACACGCTGGACTTTGGAAATGAGCCCCGCCCATGGCCCCCCAGGGCACCGTCGGATCACGGGGGACGCACTGATGTCTGTTAAGTGGAGATCTGAGGCAACATAAGAATCGGAGATATTTTGAAGCCCTCAGGCCAAATGGATGATCCCAGAACGCGCTCCGCATCTGGTCTTTTGTGCAGCTGGGCTCGGGTCTGCGAGCGAGGATTCCAGATCCCTCCGCCTCCCGAAGGCAAGGCGTTCACGGGAGTGCTTCCCTCCCACGGAAAACCAGGCAAAGACCCCTGGAGAAGCACTCACTGACGGCCCCGCAAAAGGCCATGGAGCGGGATCGCCATGGCCAGGGCTGCAGAACCTTCTAGAGCGGACGCCCTCACCCAGATGCCAGCACGGCACAAGGCCCCCTGCCCCGAAGAGCGCACATTCACACGGGCAGAGGGGCCAGGAAGCCTGCGCACGGGGAGCGCCTCCCGAGGACAGGTCAGCACCGGGTGGCAGAGGAGTGCCAGGAGTGCCGGGGTCCTCCCGTGGGCGTCCCATCCCGCCACACCCGGGTCCCCCACATCAGTGTCCAATCCACCCGCACCTGGGTCCCTCTGTGGGCGTCCTGTCCCCCCACCCAGGTCACTTCCCTGGGATTCCTCAGCAGCTTGATGAGGACCCTGTGGGCCTGTCACAGCCGCACCACTCACATGGTCACCGTGGGCTGCTCCTACCTGGTGAGGCTCCCCTCCCAGCCCCATCCCCCACCAAGGGGAGGCCCCCTAACTCCACACCTAGACTCCCAACGGCCCTGATGCTGTCCCTGCTCCCAAGCTCTCGGCCCACAGACCCGCCACAAAGCTGGGCTGGGGCAAGGTGGGTCCCGGATGCGGCGGGGAGAGTAAGCAGCCTCAAACCCACATATCCCGACCCCGCAGGTCTCCGTGGGACTCGGGCCTCAGAACACTACCACACACGCACATGCACATGTGTGTGTGAACACATGCACGTGCGCACTAGGCTGCACACACACGTGCACGAAACTCATACATGTGCCACCAAGGTGCATACGCATTACACGTGCTTGATCATACACGCACGTACACACACGTACACACACCCGCGTGTGCACACACAGAGGCCCTGCGCCAACTGAGCTGGGAAGCAGGAAGCCCCCCTCATCGGCTGGGCGCCTTCCTCCCAGGAGGTCTGGAGGCAGCCTGGACCCCAGCACCACAAAGATCAAAACAGATCCTGATGCCCCCAGCCCAGAAGCAGAGGGTCCAGGGTCTAGGGAAAAGGGGTGGGTCCAGGGAGGACCCAGGCATGGCAATAAGGGATAGCCTGCCCCAGCCCTTGCCCCATGCATCGGGGGGTTGGGGGGCCCAGGACGGGAGCCTCTGGGGCAGGGACCCAGGCTGGCCAGGGGGCCTGGCCCTGTCACTCTCCCCATGTTCTAGACCATTCGCCCGACCCCCCCACCTGAGGAAGCCGAGCCTCACTCACTACCTGGGTGGTCTCTGATGCCACCCAAGGTCACGGACAGGAGGGCCCCACGCACATACCCATCACACGAGAACGTGGTAATGCTAACACACAGGGGTGACGTGCGGTGTGCACCAGCACGGCCTGTGGGTGTGCAAGCGGGTGCGTTTGTGTGTGAAAGTGGACAGGCATGAGGACATGTGCATGAAGCCTGCGTGCACGACTGTGTTTATAGGTGCACATGGGGGTTCGCGTGTCTGTCCATGTGCACACGCGTGTACACGTGCCATACGAGGGGCCGCCCGTGACCTGTACTACTGAGTGGGACCCAGGCACCTGTAGCCGGGAGACACAGGGTCTGTCTCCATCCAGACAGGATGCCCGCCACCCGCGTCCCGGTCGTCTCTTCCAACCTCCAACCAAGACCAAATACCAAATACAGGTTCAGGGAGTCACAAAACTCCTGGGTCACCAAAGGCTCGTGCCAAGCACTGGCCCCATGCCCAAGGGACAGGATGGCGCCTGAAAAGGTACCTGCTCCCACAAAGCCACGGAGCCCCCAGAAGAAACACAGGCATGGGGCAAGTACCCCACCCAAGGTCCCACAGTCAGGGGCTCCACTGACCCTCCACACGAGCCCACCGCCCCGCCGGAGTCAGGAGACGCGATGAGGACATTTCCGGGCTCTGAGACTGCAGAAACACAGCCCAGATTGTCTGCCCACCCGGGAGCTGACCCTGGCCCTCCCAACCTCAGAGAGGGCACAGAAAAAGGAAGGACATGGCCCAAGAAGCCTTGGCTCCTGGGAAGGGCAGGTGGACAGCTCTCACAGCGGGAGGGACCGTGGCAAACAGACACCTCCCCAAGGACACCGCTCCAGTCTGAGCCAGGCAGCAGCACCCACGTCCACTCATGGGACCCCTGCTCCCCACTGCATCCCAGGGGGCCCCCAAACAGAAACCTGAGCAGACCATCTGCTGACAAGGCTTACAGGGCCCGGCGCTGTTTTCCAAAGAAACAGAAACACTCCGCGTGCCCCGCACCTACCCTTTCTTGCACGCCCACCTCCCTGGCTGAGCCCCAAGCCTCCTCTGTCCAGGGTCTTGGCGGGAGCACACCGGCCTTAGGAAGCCACCAGGAGTCCTCCGTCTGCTCTATCCCCTTCACACACCTCCGGAGGTCACACGGACTCCCCCCAGCCTGGCAAAGACTGCAGTCCCAGGTGTCCACCAGTGTCCCCCACAGACAGTAAATTCCTGGAGTGCAGGGGGTCTCATTTCCACCAGGTGCCCAACTCCTAGCCCGGGGCCTAACCCCCAAGTGTGGATCACAGCGTCGTCCGGAGAAGACGCCCCCACCAGGTCCACCAGTGGAGCCAGACTCCAGCCCACACGCAGTCTCTGGGTCTTGGGGGGCACCTGGGGGGCAGCTGACAACAGTCCCCAGGACTCTGCCCTGAGCTGGTGCCAGCCCTCGCCTGAAGCCGGGATGTGTCCCCGTGTCCAGACCCCATTTCCCATCAGCCCAATTCCTCTGCCCTGTCCTGACCCATTCCAGGGACTTCTTCAAGTTAGGGCCAGCTGCTTGGAGGGAGGCTTACCTGACTCTCCCGGGAAACAGACCAGGTTATGGGGAGGGAACCGAGGGACCGACTGGGCAGATGTAGGGGTGGGAATCGGGCGTCCCAGCAGAGTGCCCACTGGACACAGACCTGGAGGCCTGGAGGGGACACCCACCACCACCTGCTGCTCAGGGAGTAGCAGAGGGACAGAAAGCCTGAGGTGGAAAGAGCTGAGCCCTGCCCATCAACCAGAGGCCTGGGGAAGGGGGATCCAGCCTAGGCCACGGAGGCTGTCTTTGGGGTCACTGCCAACCAAGGCAGAGAAACCCCCTCCTCGCCTTCACAGGGCCCCGGGGTGAGCCAGGAGGTCCCACCTGTCTCCCTCCCCTTTCCAGCCTCCACCTAGCAGCACACGGGGTCATCTGAGGCAGGTGGATGCACCAGCAGGTGAGCAAACAAAGCCACAGGACCCAGCCAAGATGGGGGAGGAAGTGGGAGGTACCAGCGGGGAAGAGCGTCCAGCCTGGGTAAAGGGCCTGACCGCCTGGTGGAGGGCAGGAAGGGCAGGAGGCCCCCGAGAGGGGTTCCATCAGGGGCGGAGTCCAGCTGAAGGAGGGGTCCTGCTGGGTAAGGGTCCCGCCAGGAAGAAAGGGGAGCAGGGGCGCGGCCTGTGGGGTTAAGAGCCGGGGGAGGCGGTGCTAGGGCGACTTAGAGGAGCCAGGGGGAGAAGCCAGCGCGGGGGGGGGGGGGGGGGGGGGGGGGGGGGGGGGGGGGGGGGGGGGGGCTTAGGTCTGGCTGGCGACTCGGAGGAGGAGGAGCCCGAGCGCAGGGAGTGGGCACAACCCAGGTGGGAAGCAGACAACCCACACCCGGGGGCGCCGCGCTGTGAGCGGCCTGGCCTGGCCGCCTGTGTACCTGGGCTCTGAGGGCGGTGACATCGCTCCACCTGCCAGCAGCACTCGAGCTCTCCCCAGAGCTCAGACGACCCGGAGGGGCACAGGGGACTCCTGCGACACCCACTTGCCCGACGGTGCTTCTGTTTCCCTGCTTGGGGCTTAGAAGTGAGGCGGGGGGAGTTGGAAATATATGCCCCTTCCATTGACAGGCAGCCATTCTGCCCACAGCAGTGGCCCCGGATGAGCCCAGGAAGATACAGCAATCTTGCCCCACCCTGGCCAAGAAGTGGGCATTTGGGGCCGTTGGGGGCGGGGGGCGCCCAGGAGGAAGGAAGCTGGAGCTGGCCGATGCGCACACCCAGAGCTGTGAGGGGCAGGGCCGTGGGGGTCTCCCCTGGGGGCACCTGAGCCCACTGCTCCTCTCCAGACAATACCCCGCTGCACCCACCACCATTCCAAGGCCATGACCTTGGCATGCACAATTCTGTCTGCTACCACTGCCAGCAACCCCCCTCTGTCCCCGGTCCCCAAGCACAGTCACTCCCTCCTCAAGCCGTGCTCTTCAAGTCCCCCAGTGCCACCACTGGGGAGCAGGGGTCACACATGTGGCATCTCCCCACTTTCCTCCTCCTCACCGCCCCCATGTCCCCCTACCCCACCCCAGGTCTCCAGACCAGCCCAGCCTGGCTTGCCGCCCCACTGTCCCTGAGCAGACTTCAAGGGTTCCCCAACATGATGCCTTCAGTTCTGACGTATTGTTCAGTTAAATAAGAACGAGTTTCTGTGCTTTGCATGTACATACAACCGTGGGCAGGAGGGAGCGGGCGGGAAGAAGGTCCCAGCCTGGTCAATATTTACGCAGCAACTCCTGGGCGCTGGGCTGGGGGGGAATGAGACTGTCTCCCCAAACTCCTTGTGCCCTGGCTGAGAGCAGCAGCACGGGCCCGGCGTGAGCCAGCAGGTCCCACCGCCTCCCGGGGAAGGGCAGCCGAGCAGCATCTAAATCCCAACCCTGTGGTCACCAACCTCCTAGGTGCTCTCAGCCTGCTGGCCTGGGCCAGTCTGGTGCCACAGGGTCCCCAAAGCACGCGGCCTACCAGGGCGGGGCAGGATGGCTGCGGGAACCTCCCAGAGCCTCCCTGTGGAGAGGCAGAGACTCTGAGTCACCCCCGACCCCGTGTGACCCCCCCGGCCTCAGTGCCCCGAGCAGAAGCAGTTCTCTCCCTCCCACGGCACAGACACTCCGCCCAGAAGGTCCAGCAAAGGCAACCGCCCTGCACAGACTGCTCCACTCATCCGTCGCCCTGTCCTTCCGGGCCTCCACCTCTCGTCCTTCCCCAAACGAACTCCCGAGTAACATGGGGCTCTAGGCACGTGACCGCACTGCAGGGCAGCCGGAGGCCGTGGGGCCGCGGGCAGCGGAGGCCCCGCTGGGTACGTGAGCCTCCCACCTTCCCCACCGGCCTCCAGGCCCATGGCGGACTCCGGCCCCAGGGCAGCACACAGGCCCCTCACCGTGTTTGTCAGCGCCCACCCCATCCGTCTGTCCACATTGCCGCCACCAGTAGCAACATGTAGATCTGAACAGGAACGTTTTGGAAGCCAAAGCAACTTGGAGGTGACAGGACACTGAATAAGGGCTTTTCCCACAGGCTTTCCACCTGCATGCCAGCTCTGCAGTAGGGAAACTGAGGCCCTGGGTGGGAAGGGTGTGTGTCGCACAGGGAGCCAGCAGCAGCAAATGCCAGACGCCTGCTCCCTAAGAATCCAGGCTTACAGGATGGGCTCCCTGCCCCCCGGGAGTACAGGGGCTCATCTTATCCTGGAGCAGAGCTCCCTGGGCCCAAGACCTTTACAGACCATTTCCTCTCCCTCAGTTCTCTAGAAGGGATGACCAGAAACTGTACACAAAATTGTTTCGGAAAAAGACAATAGCACCGCCTTTCGTTGAACCAGCCGAACCCCTCATACGCCAGATCTCAGACCTCCCCTCCCCACCCGGAGCTGACCTGGCCGCAGGGCCTCCCTCTGGTCTGGTGGGGAGGTGGTCCAGCTGGGGGGCCCCACACCATGGGGGCCAAACACATAACAGAAGGGAAGGTTGTGGGGGGAGGGTCCAACAGCACCGCCTAAGGACAGACGGCAGGCAAGGCCACAAGCCAGGGGCCTGCTGGGAACCACCCAGAACGGAGCCCCCCTCCCCTCCCTGGGTGCAGGGAGCCCTCTACCCTCCTCCCTTTTCTCCGCCTAACCCTCGCCTCTGTTTCTGGCGGTCCCCCTACTTTGTCCCTCTCTTCTCCCCACCTCCAGGCCCCTTCCCCCATTCCTTCCTCCTCCCCTCTTAGCCCCCAGCACGTGCTGGCCTCTCTGGGCCCCAAAATACACTTCCAGTGTCTACCCTGTGCATCCATGATCCCTCTGACCATGGGTATCCCTGACATCTCCGTCTGAGAGCACTTCCCTGGATCCTCGTGGGGGCCCTCGGTCCCCCCAGGCCACAGTCGGATTCCCCGCACCCCCTTCTTCTTCTCAGAGCCTGTTCCGTGCAGCCCCCCCTGCTCACCCCATCTCCCCCATCTCCCCCACCTCCTCCATCTGCCACATTCTATCCCTAGATGGGCTCGCCCACCACATCGGATTCCCCCTCCTCCTGCCAAAATGCTGCCAGAGGCGGAAACAAAACCCTCCTTCAGGGCCTTCCAAGCCCTGCTCTGTGGGGTGGGTTTCACTGCTGGGTCAGGCTGGGAGAGCCCCGCACAGCAAGGACACCTGCCTCCAGTCTCCTGGGTCTCCGGCTGGGGAGGAGCCCGTGGGGAGCAGGCAACGTCCTTGTCCCCTGCTACCGTCTCGCTGGCCCTCCTGGAAGGCAGTGGCAAAGTTCCGACGCTCCCAGCCTTGGTCAGACCCCGGCAGGGCGGCGGTGGCAAGGACTGGAGCCCTGTTCGACCTTGGCAAACCTGTCTTTCTAGACCAGAAACGGGTCCACAATGGGCGCCAGGGAGACTGGAGGAGACCCAAGTCCCCGTCCCCTCCCAACCTCCCCAGGGTGCCGCAGGCTGGGAGAGAGACTCTGCCAGCCCCACACGAGGTCCAGGCGCACTGGAGAGGAGCCCAGAGCCGTGCACAGCCAGCAGGAACCCTGCCCGCCAGGGGCCCATCCCGCGCCCACTTTCCGTCCCTCTTCTGGGATGTGTGCAGCCAAAGAGCGCCAGCCAGGGCTCTGGCCGGGCTTGGCCGCTCACCAGCTGCCTGACCTTGGGCCAATCCTTGCCCTCGCCACACTCCCCTCTCCACAGCCCACACCCAGGGGAGCTTTGTGGATGGCGACTCGGAAAAGAGCCCGGCCGTAGTAGCCCCCACCGCGTCCGCGGCTCGCGAGTGACCTTGAACGCCCCCCACACTCGCGGCCTCAGTTTCCCCACCCGCCCAATCCGTAGATGCGCGCCCCGCTCCCCTGGTGTTCCCGGTCTCTCCCGGGCAGGTGTGTGTCCCAGACCCGACGGAGGGCGCGCAGCGGCACTTACCGTCCTCCAGAGACGCGGGCGCTTGGCGGGCACCAAGGTGGCCGTGACCAGCAAGTGCGAGGCGGCCACCACGAGCCCGAAGCCGACGGCCAGCAGGCTGCGCACGGGCAGCAGGGCATAGGACACGAAGGTGACCAAAAGGAGCTGCCAGACGCCGTGGTCGGCGGCCGCCGTCCCCGAAGCCGCGCCGGCGTGGGTGCCCGCGGGCCCGCCGAGCGCGAAGGGGCAGCAGAGCAGCGCGAAGGTGAGGCTGAACAGCAGCGCCAGCTGGCCGACCTGCTGCAGCTGCGGCGCCTGCAGCGAGCGCACGTTGGTGACCACGAGCAGCGCCAGGAAGAGCACGCAGTGCGCGGGGTGCGAGCCCCTGGCCAGGCCGGCCGCGGGCCCCGGCGCGCCCAGCAGCTCCGCCAGCGCCAGCGCGCCCGCCAGCCCGCTGAGCACCGCCAGCGCCTTCAGCGTGGCCGCCTGCTCCAGCCGCAGCGTGTAGCCGCGGAACAGCGCCTCCAGCTCGGGGCACGCGAACTCCTCGCCGCACGGCCGCAGCCCGCGCCGGCCGCCCGGCCCCGCCGCGCGCTC
>NW_022631048.1:12841253-12971292 GCF_010015895.1 Lontra canadensis
ACTCTAGAGGAGCCCGCGGTGGGACCCCGGGGCCTGCAGCTCGCCCTCCCACCCCCGGCGCCGCCGCAGGGGACCGAGGCGCCCTGGTCCTGCTACCCCGCGAGCGAACACGGGGGCGCGTGGCGTGGTACCGCGCCTCCCGGCGGTACAGACACAGAGTCAGGCCAGAGTCCTGGCTGGGGGCGCGGCTCTGGGTGCAGGGATGGGGTGGGAAGCACAGGGAGAAGGGACACTGCAGTTTGCCCTGGGGGGGGGGGACTGGAAACCCAAGTGAGAGCGGGCTGTATGCTTCTGGCAGGGGACAACTATATGTGCCGTGGTGTCCACGCGTGCCTGGGCCCCACCCAGCGCCTCCTATCCCGCGGCTTGTGCTCGGGAAGGGGCTTTGAGCCTCACTTCAACCACATTGCCTTCTTTGGCGCTCACAGGGGCCCCTGGGGGCGTGCCTCTGTCCCCCCCACACACCAGTAGAGGTAAACAGCTGGCCCCGGGAGGCTTACAGAGAGGTAAGGACTCTGGGCAAAACCGGCGACTCCTCCCGGAGCCCACGCTGCTTCTTGCCCACCCCTCCATACACAGGGAGCGGGACCTGGGGGTCCCACAAAATCACAGACAGCAGAGACCAAGGAGCCTAGCTCCTCTGCAGGAGGTCCTTTCCAGGTGGCCTCCAGACACCAGGATTTAGTAGGTGTGGCAGGCGTGGATCTGTTTTTCAGGCACTGTGGGGTTTTCAACTACGTTCCCAGGTGAGAGCCATTGGCCATGTGCTGTTATATGGGCTCAAGGTCTAGAAGGTCAGGAACTGGGTATTAGGCCACAGGAAGTGGCCGTTTTTATACAAGACACAACGTGTCACCCATCAGAAGTGGCACCTCACGGCCACCCTGGCCAGGAGCTCTCACTGTTCCATCCCCAACAGCTCACATCAGCGCACTCTTGGTGGCCACCTGGTCCCCCCTCCTGGACAGGCCTCCCCATGCAGGGCACCTCGTCTGTGAAGCCTTCCTGACTTCCCCACCACCAGTTCCCAGTGCCCCCAGGACCTGGCGCTCTGTCTGGTCACCTGGTAACTTGTTCCCACCCCCTATTAGAACTGACAGCCCCTTGGGCCAAGGGGGAACTGGAAGTTACCTGCCCCACCTCTGTTTTTGACTGACATCCCCGAGGTCCCATCTCCCTCACCTTGTCCCCCACCTGTCCCCAGTGGTAGCAAGTCTGCATGATCCTTCAAGCATCAAGGGCCACGTGTAGACTCTCTTGTTAAATAGGTATTTTTATGTCCTAGTGGTACTAAGAAAGGAAAGCTGAGTACTGTCCAAAAATCGGGCAAGCCACCTGGGAATGAAGGGATGAAAAAGTATCCTGGGGTCAAGGTCACTAGGCGATAGCACCCTCCCAGCCCACTAGCACATTCACTAGGAGGGATCAGCACCCACCTCTCTCACCGAGATGGGAGGTGCCAGACCTCTGTGGGAGCTTCCCACTGCACCGCCGTGGGGCAGAGTGGGGGGCTGCTGTCCCCTTCACCTTCTCTGCCCCTGTCTGCTGGGTTGAAAGGACAAGGCCACTAGCAGGTGGGTTGCATCCAAGGATAATGGGCAAGCCGTCTGAGAAACTGTGCACATGCCCCATGGTCTCGTGAGTGTCATCAGTTAAACCATGTCCCCCCAAAATTCATATGCTGCAATCCTGACCCCCAAATACCTCGGAATGTGACCATCTGTGGGACTAAGGTCACTGCGGACATCATTACGCTGAGCACCCTAGACTAGAGTGGGCCCTAATGCAGTATAACCAGTGTCCTTATACAAAGGGGACATTGGGAGGAGAGCAAGCCTGAAGACGGGTCAGCCCGTGAGCCACGGAGTTACAGGAAGGCAGGAGGCTCCTCCCCCAGCGCCCCCCTGCCCAGGGATCTCAGCCCTGTGACCCTGCGATCCTAGCCTTCCGGCCTCCACAGCTATGAGAATGTATGTGTTGTCCATGCTGGGGCTCCGGCGCCTCGGGAGGGGGCCCTGGCCAGCTAGCGCTCGCTCGGGCCTGGGGTCCACCCTGAAGAACGTTGCCTGTTACAGAGCATCAGTATTGATCAGGAGCAAAGGCTCCACGCAGAGCGCAGACCCAGATGGGAAATTCTGCCCTTCCTGGAAGCAGCCCCTCCACGTGGGAGGTGAAAAGAGGGAGGGGAACATCATGGTCACTGTGTGTCCTGCTGGCCCGGGAGGACACCACCGAGAATCGCAGGCACCTGGTCTGAGACAGGAGTGCAGGCCTCCTTAAGCAGTAACAGCGCCAGGCCTCCCTCGGACTTTTTGGACTTTTTGTGGGTCGCAAATCTCCGTCTCTTTGCATTCGAGGCTCCCAGCTGCTGAAGCCTTGTCCTTCCAAGAACATGAAATGCCCTGGATTGGGGGTGTGGCACGGTGTGGCGGGGGCCCAGCGTGGAGCACAGTCCAGCGTCGCTCAGTGTCCCAGCTAAGAGCACAGACGCATGCCACCCCTCCCGGCTGTGTGACTTGGGGCAGGCTGCTCACCCTCTCTGGGCCTCGTCTCCTCCACGAACAGGGGCTGTCATGGCTCCCGGCCCGCAAGGTTACCGTAGACACAAGGACAACCGCTGCTGTGCATGTTCTGTGCACACAGGAGCAGGCAAGCGTCAGGCTAACCCCGTGAGCTGGGTGAGTCAGGCCCTCTGGACACGGCAGGCCACAACAGCTGGGGAAGTCGCCATAATCCAGGTTCCTCCTGGGGACACTCACCGAGCTCCTGGGACTTCTGCCAGAGACGCAGCTTCCAGACGAGTGTTCCTCACTGGCTCCCACTTTGTGTTTGGGATGGAATTTCCCCTGTGGGTCTGTTGGAAACCCTGTGGAAATGCAAGCTGTCTCCAGGAATCAAAGGGTGTGAGGAGAACCCCTGTGGGGGGCTCAGCCTCCTCCTCTCCCCTGGCAGCTGGATGGCTGGATGCAGCATTTGCCCCACAAATGCCTCTCTTGGATACGTCCTACTGGGCTGGTTGTTGGGGGCGGGGGGATGTGCAGTGTAGACAAGTAGTGGAAACGGCTGCAGGGGTCGGTTCAGGATTCCTCCGGCGAAAATGGGACAGGACTCCAGCTCAGCTCCCTTAACCCAAAAGTTGGAGGCCACGTCTGCTTACCTCGCTGGAGGCTGGGATGGCTGACTGAGGGCCACACTAGGCAATAAGTGGTCACACCCTCCCCATACAGCAAGACACTGACCAGTCTGGCTGAGGCCACTGGGGCGCATGGCCCAGGTGGCCAAAACAGAGGGTGAGTGTGTCAAACCAGGGTCCGGAGCTCATGGGTGGGTGGTGATCCCTGAGCCACACAGTTGAAGTGGCAGGACAGAGCCCACACATCTGTTCCTTCACACCTTGCTGTCCCCACACCTTGATGGCCAGGAAGACCAACTGGGGCTTCATGCCAGCTCTGCCACCTTCCTGCGCCTGGCCCCGGGCTCAGGGGTCCCCAGAGACTTGGCATCCTTGCCTCAGTGCCAAGGTCTCAGGCCAGCCCAGAGCAACAAGCACCAGATAACACCGGACTGCATACCTGGTCTGTGGGGAGACCTGGCTGGCAGGAGGAGGTTTGCATGATGGGCACGCTGGCAATCTCGTTGTCACCAGGATTTGGCCTGAGAGGAGCAGGACCCCTGGGCAGTGGGAGGGGCCGGCCTCCAGGCTGGGGCCAGCCCAGGAATCCCACCAATAAGTATGTGTTCAAAACCGTGCCCAGTGCTCCCACAGAAAGGCGCGCCCTCTGAGGGGGCACAGAGGGGCACCCAAGCCCCCAGAAAAGTGTCCTCTTGGAGGCAGTGGGCAGAAATGGAACCCTGAGCTCTGAAGACCCAGACACAGAGCCCCGGGTCCTGAGCTCTTCTCCCCGGAGCTCAGGGTCCTGCAAGGTCTGTGTCCTCCTCCCTCCCCCGCCACTGGGAGAGTAGCCTCAAAGGAGCAGATGCTGGCCATGGCCGGGCAGGAGAGACCAAGGAGCCCGGGGCAAGGCTGTGGTGGAGGCCAGCAGGGGCAGGTGGAAGGTTCTTGGTGACCCCAAGGACAGTGGCCACTCGTCATGGGCTCAATGGAGGGGTCTAACGACCCCCGGAGCAAGGCCAACATGACCATGACTGCTCTCAGGTGGCCACACCCCTCATCCGAGCCCACCCGCTGCACTCGGGGGCTTCTAAGGAAGAGTCTTCCTCCGGGTGTAACCATACCTCCCTCAAGAGGCCAAAAGTAGCGTATCCCCAGTGGTTCTAAACCACGACGGCTTTCTACTAAATCCAAAAGACGGGGCATTCCAGGCAGGCATTTTCCGAGAAGGAGGGGACCCTCTGCCAGATGGGGGACGTGCAGGGACATGTGCCCTCGTCAGGCAGTGGCTCTGTCCTTGCCAGGCTCCGGGGCCCAGATGGGTTTTCGCTTGTCCCTGGTTATCCTGAGCATGACAAGGGACTCCGCAAAGGGTGCCGATATTTGCCACGTGTGCCTTGACGTCTGAATATGGCTTCGAGGGACAGCGAGCCTTGGCTGTTGGGGCAAGAGTGCTGGAAGGTGCTGGGCAGGTGGAGTCGGGGAGTCGGTCCAGCCCTGAGCATCATCCAAGACTGCCTGCTGGCTGGCATAGAACCGCGTCCCTGCTGCTTTCTCAAGAAGGACGCTGTGGTCCTACTAGCGCCCAGTGGGCAGGGGGACTGGACTGGAAAGCCCGCTCTGTTCCTGGACCAAAGCCTGGAGGGGACGGGGCAGTCAGCGAGGACAAGGGCCTCCCACCCTGGAGAAAGGGTGGTGTGCCCCTGAACGGAGTAGGGTCCCCTGGCTGAATGAGGACATGGACAGGATTCTCTATGAATTCCATTTAATGCCGGTTAACGTGGTCCCTGGGGACATTCAGGGTGCTTGCGGTTCACGAAACAGTGCCATAGTGCTCGCTCTCCTGGGGGACCGTGCCAGGCAGGGACAAAAGGCCAGGGAACGGGGAGCCTTGGCCTAGCCCAAAGCCTCCAGACTGGGCTATTTATAGTGGCACGAGACCAGGCGTGATCCTTAAGTGGATTTGTGTACGTGGTCCTGGGGGGTCCCGGCTGAAGGTGGGGAGGCCGGAGGCAGGCGGCCAGGCTCCTCAGCAGACACTGAGAATAAGGCCTGCTCCGGGAGCCCAGTGCAGAGTTGGCTCTGACAGCTGCGGCTGAAAGGCAGGGAAGCTTCAGCGGGAGGATTTGCGCTAAAAATAGCATCGCTGGCTTGTGGGTAGAGAATTTGACCCAATTAGAGATTACCAGTTTCAGGAATTACTGGAAAAGAAATCTCATTAAATAGGTTAAATATAGGAGCCAGAGGCTGAGAAGGCCATCTGGGATTCGCAGGAAAACCAAAACCGAAGCAGGGGTGCGGTGCGCTGTGCGGCTCCCGCGCGGGGAGGGTGCTGGGCACCAACACCAACAGCGGCCCGCGGGTGCGCAGGGCAGGGTCGGGGCCGGGGCAGAGCCGCCCTGGGGCGGGGGTCAGCCGCTCCCCATTCCCCCCCCCCCCACCGCTGCCCCGGACCCTCCATCGCCCTGGGTCAGGGCGCTTCCTGGCGCAAGGACCCCGGCGCAGAGCCTCCTCCTGCACCGGCACTGGTGCAGGCAGTCCTCCATCCAGGCCCGCGGTTTCCTGCTAGGACGGGGACCGCCCTCCCTCCCGCCACCCAGTCGCCTGCTCGATTTCCCTAAAACGTAGAGGAAGGGAGGGTCTTATCCATTCCTCGCTCTAAAAAGAAAGAGGCTTCCTTCTGCCTCGGAGCTTTCCCGAGCCTGTTTCCGCAGCAGAGGCGTCCTCGGGAGAACTTTCAGGAAAGCTGCTGTGTCCCACCCACTCGGGAGATGCCCTGGGCAAGACCCCACAGACCTCGGTTTCACACAGCCTGGTAGTGACTTGACCAGGACACCTGCTGGCACCGGTTCGCATGAGGGCGCTCTAGGCAAGGCTGGGCAGGCCAGCGCCCCAGCCCTGCACCCCCGTCCTGCACCTCCACCCAGCACCCCTGCCCAGCACACTTGCCCAGTACCCTTGCCCTGCACCCCTGCCTGCTGCCCCCAGCCCTCCTGGTGATTTTTTAACTGTTCCTGGACATCCCTGCATGGCCAGGGATCAAACCTCCCCTGTCTCCCAGAGTTCTGCCCTTTGCAGCAGCCGGAGGGTTGGAAACCAGAGCCGCGGGGCTCCTTCACCCACATCTGTGACAGGCGCTGGCCCAAGTTGTGTTTCGTGTTGCAGCCGGAGCGACACAGCACGGGGAAGTGCCCCCCATGCCCTGGGTCATTCCAGGTCAGCTCTGTGCCCGAGAAGACAGCCCAGCAGCTCCAGCCTCCTGCTCGGGGTCAACACCTGAATGGGCAGGTGCCCTCTGCACATGCACTTGGGGTCTCGGCCAAGAGCCTTCCAGCCCTGCCAGGGCTGCGAGCTCACCCTGGGGCAGTCACTGTACCCAGAGCCCCAGCCCGAGACCCTGCGTTCACGCTGAGGTAAAGGGGTGTTACAGAAATGTCCATCTTTGCAGTGTGGGTGAGTGGGATCTCCCAGAACTCATGTTCGCCTGGAGCCCCAGAACGTAATTACTTGAAATAAGGTCTTTGTAGGTGAAAGTAGTTAAGGGTCCGAGATGCCGGCATCCTGCATTCAGGGCGGGCCCCAAGTCGCAGGACAGGGGTCCTTGGAGGAGGAGCAGAGGACGCAAAGGGAAGCAGCCCTGAGGGGAGGGGACAGAGGCTGCAGCTACCCTGCCACAAGCCCGGGCTGCCAGCAGCTCGAAAGAGGCCAGGGTGGGGAGGGACCAGGACCTCTGGCCGCCAGGTGGTGGGAGAAGGGACTTGCGTTGTTGAACAGCCACACTTTTCCACAGCAGCCCAGGACACTGGTAGGGTCTCGAGGGACAATTCCTTGGCTTCATCCGTGTCCCTCCCTTGTGAGCTCCTGAGCACAGAGACCGTTTCTTACTCACATTATACAAGTCCCACTCCTGGGGCCCTAGGGCTCACCTCCAAGCACCGGGACTGGGCAGATGCTCGCAGATTAAGGTGCATCGAGTCTCACAACGTCGAGGGACCAGCGTTTCGAGGGTGCAGGGCCCCTGAGTCAGGGCGGGTCACTGAATCATCCGGGTCCTTGGCCCCCAATGAGGAAACCCGCCCTCACCAATGTGCTGCAGAACCGTGAACGGTGCGGCAAGGCTCCCCGGACGGCAACAGCGTATGAAGCCATGTGCCTCTGGTGAGAGAGAACGTGGATGTTTTCCCTCCTTCTCTTCGAGTACCTGGTTTACAAAAGCACTACGGCAAATTTTTATAATCAGAAAAATGTAGTGTAATACAAGGAGATCCAATCGAAGTCTAGAACATTGCAGGTTTGTCATGAGACAGGTGAAAAAATCAACGTGCAGGGAGGGACCCTGGCTCCGGCAAAGCGTAGGCAAACACACGTATGACTGTAAGAATATTTCTTTGGAGGTCAAGACGAGCTGCAAACAGAGAGGAAAGCAGGCCAGTGCTGGCGTTTCCAGGTACACGTTATAGAGCGCTGCTCCCGGCGAGTGGGTGGGGGGGTTCTGGTCGATGCACCTTTCATCAGGTGAGAGGTTGTCGGACGAGATGCAGGTGAGCCTTCCTTCTCCCCCCGACGGTCATGTGATCTCCCACCGGCTTCGCTCCTCGTGCCTCCGCGAGCAGGAATCACCACTTTGCCACCAGGCTCGAACTGAAGTCCCCAAGGAGGGACATGGGATGCCAAGAAGTCATCATGCGCGGGGATCAAAGCCCCAAGGAGGCACCACTGTCCCCAGGGTGGGGGGTCACATCAGGATGCGGGCACAGGTGTGCGTCACATCTCCCGAACACGGCTCTGGGGGCAGCAAGGGTAACGGCATGCCATCCCCAGCCCCTGGCATGAGCACCAGCGCCAGAAGTGTGCCGTGCCACCCGGCACACCTTGATTTGGGTAGCGGTTCCCAGGGCAGGGGCACGGTTCACACGGCAAAAGCCCACAGAGCTCAGGGTCTGGCCTGGTATAACGCATGCTTTCCAGAGCAAGCCCTCCCCCTGCGCAGGGGAGCGCTCTGCCACCGCCTTACATCTGGCCTCTACAGGATCATTTGAAAAAAGGAGATGTCCCTGCTGACCACTGCCCGCTGTGAAGACAGGCACCCGACTGCTGTGGCCAGCCCTGAGAGCTGTCCTCCATGTCCCCGGCTTCCCTCCTACGGCTGGAAGAGAGGGGATGTCCAGCCAGGACTCCCGGGGTGGGGGTCCCTCCATGCGGGCACTGGAGCCAGCCCTGGGCCACCCCCTTCGGGGAAATTCTGTGTGAGGGGAAATAAAGCCCTTCTTTTGTACGGGAAGGCTTGGGGATTGTTCTGGAATAACAGGCACCAGGATCAATTGCGACACAGAAGCCCTGCTGAGTCCTCGATGTTCACAGTCCGCGGGAGATCCCGAGGGCACCGCGAGGGGTGGCTGTGGGGACAGCTGGCCTCCGACGACACCGGGCCCTTAGTAAGTGCCCGCCGGCCTGCCCTTCCTCACAGAGGGTGACACGGTAAAGGCGTGTCCCGATCCCGGGCCGTGGATGCCACGTGCTCGGGACGTGGCACCTGCAGCTTTCCCTGAATGGCTTCCATCAGGGAAGACCTCCCTCCGCTTTTCTGCATGTTTGACGCTGGCAGTCAGGAAGGGACACGGGAGGGAGGCTCCTGGGGGGCTAGTTTCTCGGGCGGCACTGGGTGTCCTCAGAGGGACCCAAGCCGGCCTGCGTCCTCACGAATGACAGAAGGAAGCCCACGACTGAGTCTGATGCAGCAGGAGACACAAGCATGGACTTGGGGCCTGAGGACCTGAGACTCCGTGAGGATCGCACACGGAGCACTAGCCGGCTGCGCATCGTTTTACGAGGACGCGGAGGTGTCGCCACAACGTGACAGAGTTCACAAGCGGCCGAGCTCTTGAATCTTAGGGGGACCGGACACAAGCATGGGCCCCCGACAGTGGACAGAGGGGGACCGGGAGCGGGCCTGTCAGAGGACGATGCCGAGAAGCCCCACTGAGACGACCTTCATTAGGACAAGCCCCACAAAGGCTGGACACGCCCACACACGGGGATGGCCGCTTTGACTCCCCGGGGAGATCCGGGTCCGGGTGGGCTCAGCTCAGACCCCCACCGAGAAGGCAGAAGCTGATCCTCGCCGACCCACACGCCGCAGCCCCCGAGCAGGGTGCCAGCAGATGTGGGGTCTGCTGAGGACCCCTTCTGTGCTGCCATCCCCTCCCTGGGGGCAGCAGGTGACACGGGCTCTCAGGGGCTCCTCCTGCCAGGGCACTGACCCACCGAGGGGGCCCCACCTCCTGACTCCGGCTTGCTGCGGATGTTTGGGGCAGGGATACGAGCATTCAGTCCACACGATAAAATCCCCCTAAACTTACCCACAGAAAGGGGGTAGGAATCTGAGTTAGGAGTTGACGGAACTGCCAGGAGAAATCAAGAAGCAGATCGTCAGGGCGGGTGATGTAATGCACCTGTTTCCACTAGAAGCGACGACGCAGACGGGCAGTCTGCAAAGACAGAGGAGAGTTGCACAACACCATGAACCCGCCGGTTTGATCCCTTACACGTGCTTCTGGGCACACACGCAGCGTCGGCAAAAGTCCAACACGGAAGAAACCTCAGCAATCCCAGACCGGTCGTCCGGCCCCAGGAAAATGAGAACAGACGTAAATAGAAGAATGTTGTTAAGATCCCCATATGTCTGAGTATCTCACGACTCAAAACGAAATAACAGAAACAACTAAAATACTTAAAATAACAATAAATACAGGGGCACCTGGGCGGCTCAGTCGTTAAGCGTCTGCCTTCGGCTCAGGTCATGATCTCAGGGTCCCAGAATCGAGCCCCGCATCGGGCTCTCTGCTTAGTGGGGAGCCTGCTTCTCCCTTTCCGTCTGCCCCTTCTTGTGTTCCCTTTCTCACTGTCACTCTGTCAAATAAATAAAAAATCTTTAAAAACAATAATAATAAATACATAAATAATAAAAACTACTGCCTACCGACCCCTCAGAGGTACAGTGGGTGCGGCATTTAATGGAAAACTGAGGTTGAAAATAAAAAGCTGAGAACCACACTTGAGAGTCTGGATACAGAATGAAAGCATAGTGTGCCTGGGGCTCAGGTGGTCAAGCCTCCGATCTCAGTTCAGCTCAGGTCTTGATTCCCGGGTCACGAGATCGAGCCCTGCATCAGGCTCTGTGCTCAACGTGGAGTCGGGTTTAGATTCTCTCTCTCCCTACCCTCCCTCCCGCCAAGATAAAGAAATCTTTTTTTTTTTAAATAAAGAACTATATAACAAATTCAAATATCACATGAGGACGGGGTTAGTAAAAAATAAAGTCTAAAATGAATTAGAAAACAAGTATTCGATCTTGAGACCTCAACAAAGCCAAGTGGGTTCTTTGAAAAGACCACTAAACATGGGGAGTCCTCTGCAGAGACGCACGGCCTTCAAGGGGGGCTTCGGGAATGTAGAAAAGGCCTTACTCAGAGAAACCACAGCTCAGAGAAAATGAAGACGTCACCAGGAGTAAACCTGTGCCAATAGATTCGAAAGCACACCAAACCGGTCCTGGAAAGATGTGACCTACAGACGTCTCCCCAGGAAACAGAAGCTTCAGTCGCATTAGAGCCATTGGAAGAGCTGGGTTGGTAGCTGGTGGGACAGGAGACCACGGACGTGGCGGTGAGCGCCCCCCACCCCCAACTCACACAGGCTTCCAGACCACAATGAGGACACACCAGTTTCTTTTGTGGGCTCTTCTGCCTGCCAGCGTGAGCAAAATCTGCAAATATCATTCTCCAAATAAACAGATTAATAAGGGGAAAACCGTATGATCATCTTCATTAAAACAGCAAAAGCTTTGGATAAAATTCATCCCACATTCATGGTCAACCTAATTAAACACAAATGGGAGGAAACGTCCTAACCCGGTAGTGTGTGCCTAGCAAAAATGTTCAGAAACCGTTATTCCTTAGGATAAAATCTTAGAAACACTTTCTTTGAAAATCAGGAATGCTGGGCCCCTGGGTGGCTCAGATGGTTGGCTGTTTGCCTTCGGCTCAGATCGTGATCCCAGGGTTCTGGGATCGAGTCCCTCCTCGGACTCCCTGCTCAGCGGGGAGCCTGCTTCTCCCTCTGCCTCTCTCTCTCTCTCCCTGTCTCTAATGAAAAAATGGAGAGAATCTTGGGGGTGGGGGAAGATAAAGAAAATCGGGAATGCCGTCTCATAGCTTATATTCAGGATTTACTGGAGGTTCTTGCAAAGGGTAATGAATAGAAAAACAATTCTGAAAAACAAAGAGAGCACAGGAACATTGTAAGGGACCAGACTGTCCTTCTTTGAGTGGTACATGATACTCCACAAAGAAAATGCGGTAATTTCTAGACCTAAATTATTGGAAGTGATCAGCCTGTAACAATACAACTGGGTAAATGGTCAACCTAAAAATGTAACAGTGTATTTACTCATCTCTGAAACAGAGAGACGGAAGTTTCCAAATGATCCCATTTACAATAGAAGCAAAAATCAAAAAGGAAGAAGTCTAACAAAAGAGGCATGAGTCACGTGAGGAAACATTACGAAACTTTAGGGGAATTTCTGAGAACCCAAAGAATGGAAAGAGAGATTCTACGTGCGTGGCTGAGAAAACCCAACACCCAGTGTCCATTCTCCCCAAATTAGCCTAAAAACCTATCGCAATGGCATCGAAAGCCCCAAAGAGTTTTTTAAAAATAAATCGGCGAGCTGATTCTAAACTCGTGCGAGGGCAGAGCACGGCGGGGAGCTAGGATGCTGCTGCTGAAGAAGGGGCAATAGGCATGGGACAGAACAGGGCGACCTAGAAACACACCCATGTGACTATGGAGGCCGGTCATGCGACAAAGGCAGGTGACGGACCCCTAGGAAAATGGTAGATATTCAGTAACTAACACATTCTGTATCAATAACTCAGATATTCAGTAGCTAGGACATGAAAAATAGGTTCTGGGGCTGTCTATGACACCCCAAATCTCAGTCTCCTTAGAACAAAAATGAACACGAGACGCAATGCTTAGCCCTTTTTAAAGAGCTGATGCGGGCACCTGGGGGCTCAGTTGGTGAACCCTGTCATGGTCACAGGGTCCTGGGATGGAGCCCCACATCGGCATTCTGCTCAGCAGGGAGCCTGCTTCCCCCTCTCCCTCTGCCTCTCTTGCTGTCTCTCTCTGTCTCAAATAAATAAATAAAATCTTAAAAAAAAAATAAAGAACATCGATGAGAGGCATTTTGACTTTGGGGCCGGAAAGGATGGTTTCAGCAAGAACCCAGCAAGATGCTGGCTGAGTCAATTTGATGACATTACAATGCAAAGTTTCTGCTCATCAAGCCACGAGCCGGGGAAAGGCGTGCACCACCTACACATCTCAGACTGAATTCTCGCCAACTTACCCACAGGACTCTCGACTCTTGGAAAGACCAACGACCCATACTCTGAAAATGGGGAGCAGACGGGCAAATATTCAAAGGGCGAGGAACTGTAATTGGCAAATAAACGTAAAGGAAAAGACACTCCAGCTCCTTAGTCCCAAGGGAGATGCCCGTGGAGGTCGTGGCAAAAAGCCCGCCCACCTCCGCAGGTGGGAAAAACCTGAGCGCTGAGGAGCGGCACCCAAGCAGGAGGGTGCACAGAGCCAAGCTTCTCGGGGAAACGATTTGATGTCATCTTGTCAATGTAAATGTCCGTGTGCTGGGTCGGCTGGAACTCACTCTCTGGGGTTTGCAAGCCCACGGGGTCTTGCACGGGCACACCAAAAGCCAGGTGCAGAAGGCCATGACAGGACCCTGGAAACGACCCCAACACCCAGCCCCAGGAAAGGTAGCTCAGGACCCAGCAGCCCACTACAAAGCAGCTAGAAAATCATGGGGCGCCTGGGGGGCTCAGTCCGTGAAGAGTCTGCCTTCGGCTCAGGTCCTGATGCCAGGGTCCTGGGATCGAGCCCCATATCGGGCTCCCTGCTCCGTGAGAAACAGACAAAACAAATCTATTTTACAAGTTTTGGGGGTGGGGGGACCAAGGGGCAGCAAAGTTCAAGCTATCCCTCATTCACAGATGACCTGCTCAGTGCCTTTATCTGAGGTCATACAGAGAGCCTTCAAGCACACGTGTATGTGCGTGTGCGTGTGTGTGCACGTTGCCGAATGAGGCAAGCGGGAGTTTCATCCCCACTCCTGTGTTGTAAGCCAGTGGCTGGGAAACCCGGCCTGCACCGCGTGCCCTGGAGGGCTGCCCCCCTGCCAGCCCACTTTCTGGTTTAGTAGGTCTGGGCTGGAACTCGAGACAGCGCTTTTTAACCAATTTCCCAGAGCTGCCTGCAAATGTGTCTTTCTGCCCGAGGACCCTAGGCTTCTCTCCCTCCTCAACCAGACTATGAAATGAAAGGATGGAACTGTGCACCGTTGGGAAACTATTTTCCATCCTTAAAATATGCATTTGCTATGGTCTGGACAGGAGCAGACATTAAGCATCGTGCATGCCGGGGCGCCTGGTGTGTTCAGTGGGTTAAAGCCTCTGCCTTCGCTCAGGTCATGATCTCAGGGTCCTGGGATCGAGCCCCACTTCGGGCTCTTTGCTCAGCAGGGAGCCTGCTTCCTCCTCCCTCTGCCTGCCTCTGTGCCGACTTGTGATCTCTGTCTGTCAAATAAATAAATAAAATCTTTTTAAAATTTTTTTTAAAAAAAGCATCGCGCCTGCCAGGCACGGTGTGTTCTACATTTAACTGCACGGCGACAGAAGGCTCGCGGTCTCCCAGGGTCGCGCGCTTCTTGTCTACTGACCCGCACGCAGCGTGGCCGCCAGGGCACAGCGGACCCAGCTGACCCCACGGCACCCGGCACAGCTGGGCGGGAGCCAGAGCAAGGATCTCTGTGTTGCCCATACCCCTTCCTCGCCTGGAGGGCTTCTGGAGGAGGCGCGGGAGGAGGCACACGGCCTCCCGGTTTCTAGGTCAGACCTTCCTACAACAGGAACAGGAGGCTCTCCGTACATGCACGGCCGGGCAGCTGTTAACGGCCCGACGGGGTCTCGTGAACTCGTGCTCAGTGGGGAAAGTAAAGGTCAGAAGTGTGTGTTCGGGGCGACTCTGGGCATGCAGCTACATTCCCTGTACGAAGGATACAGCTCCCTGCACGCGCGGGCGCACACGCATGCACACACACACACACACACACACACACACACGAGTCATGCTTTCTACAGTGAACGTAGAACGGTGGATGGATTCCGAGCCCCACCTCGTGCCGTCCTCCCCGCGATCCCCGAGTGAGGACAGGAGAGGACACTGAGGTTCGGGGGGTTTGCCTGCGGTCCCACAGCAGCAATCGGGGCCCCTTCCTGATTTGGGGAACTGGGAAGAAGCCAGCACAGAGGGAGAACCCAGAACGTGCACAGGGAGAGACCCGGGCTCCCAGCGAGTGTCGGCGGCAACGCGCGCAGCAGGCACACCCTCATTATGACGGGTTCATGTGTGCATACCTGCAGGGACACCCCAGCCCAGGTGCATCTCTGGCAGGCACACACACCGGCCCAGGGATACACACATCCTCAAGTACGTGCGACTGTACACACACACGTGCACGCACAGGCATGTGCACACTCACTTGCGCACACGTGCACTCACAGGTGCGGAGACACGCGTGTTTACACAGGCACCCATACGCACCCAAGGATGCCCCGTAATGCACACACACCCAAGCACAAAAGCACATGCACACGCGTGCACACACAGGGGCCCGGCCAGCGTCAGGAGCAGGACGCTCCAGAAGCCATACCCCCCTCTTGTGCCCTCATTCCCCAGAGCGCCCCCCCACCCCGCCACACGACCCCTTAATAATCCAGTCCTTGCCGGGACTTGGATGATTGCCACGGTTCTGTCCCAGCCCCCACCTGGAGTTGGGTGTTCCAGCGGTCACCTCTCTGTGGCTCAGCACCCCCACCCAGTTGTGAGGGGAACCCATCCCCGGGGCTGCCTGGGCTCTCCTGGACCCATGGCCACTGCCTCCCCATGATGCGATGTCTGTCCTGTCCTTGCCTTCGCTCCTGTGAGGGACTGCGCGGTCTCCCCCGCCGTGAAGGGCAGGTTCCCTCTGTCTGACGCAGTCCTGCCCCTGCCCGGGCACCTGCCCCTCCCCAAAGCCGCAAGGCCCCTGGGACGGCCAATTCAGGGGGTAGCAGATGACAGGAGTCTCCATGTCTGGGCGGACAGGAACAGTGATCCACTCTCCCACACAGACGTGGCCGCATGGCCAAGGTGAGTCACGTCTATGAGCGTGGGGCCTCAGCTTCCCCCACCGAGCCCCCCGGGGCATGAGGGTGATCATGCAGCCACCTGCGGAGAGCACCTGGCCGGCAGGTGTCCTCCAGAAGCGGGCGGTCGCACGCCCCTCCCACCCCTGCTGCTCCGGCTCCCGCCTCGGCCCCCAAGGCCAGAGTTAATGGCACGGCACATCTTAAAAGATTCATTTTCCACATTCTAAAATAGCAAACGAACTCATACAGCAGAAGATGTAAAAAATAAAAAATACAGGGAACTATGAGAAGGAATCAACGATGTGTCTCTCCTTTTCCTTTTCTGGGGAAACAGAATCTCTCCATCTCCATCCCACCTTTGAAATTTCTGCTTCACCTCACGTGAGGCTGTCTCCTCGTGTCCTTTGTTGAGGTTTCCACGTTGTTTAAAAAAACGGATGTCAATAGTCCTTTATGGATACTGAGGAAAAGGACTCTTTGTGGTCAACGTGGCAAACAATTTCTGGCTGGTTTCCTTTTCATTTTACGTTGTGTTTCCTCTTTTGAGATATGGTTCACGTATCATAAAATTCACATTTTTTAATATTTATTTATTTATTTATTTGAGAGAGAGAAAGAGAGACAGCGAGCGCAGATGGGGAGGCGCAGAGGCAGCGGGAGAATGTCAAGCAGACCCCCAGCTGAGCGTGAGCCCGACATGGGACTCGATCCCAGGACCCTGAATCATGACCTGAGAAGAAACCAAGAGTTGACGCTCAAACCACTGTGCCACCCCCGCCCCTCCCCCTCTCGTGTGTTAGGAAGTTGTTCGCAGGCTGGAGCAGCGTCCATGTCCCCGAGAGCAAGAACTGTGTTGACCACCCCTCCGGGCCCCTCGAGGGGACGACATATGAGGTCACGGTAAAGGGTTCCACTGTGTTCACCTCATTGTTGCTCTAGCTGAGGCTCCAGGCTGTGTCCCACACACCACAGAGACTGAGGAAGGGCAGTGATGGGGGCCTAGGGGATGACGCACCAACTTCTGCACCACGTAGCCCCGCCGGCTCTCACCCCAGGCTGCACCAGGGAATCCCGTAGAAGCTTGGACGTCGGGAATTGTCACTTAGAGCCAGCGGTCCGGGAGCGCCAGAGCTGGTGCCGGTCTGAACCTCTTGGTTACGACCCAGACGAGAGTTGCGGTTCCGACCTTCCGGCTCCGACGCCCCGACTGGGTCTGTCATCCAGACCCTCTGCTCCTCTCCCTCGGCTACCAAACGCAGGAATAGTGATGCCCGCCTGACCGAGGCAGGACCTTGTGCAGAAGTTACATTGTTAAAAAAAAAAAAAAAAAAAAACCCCCAAAAAAACCAAAAACTAAAAAAAAGAAAAAAAAGTAAAAAAAAAAACAAAACTCAAAAAACTAGGAATAGCAGGAAAAGTTCTCAACTTGATAACCAGGACTTACAAAAACCTAACCCATAGTTCACAGAGGAACCAGGAGCGCTTTCCCCTGAGCTGGAAACAAGCCGGAGACCCAAGTCCCCCTGCTCGCTCTCTACGAGGCAATGCGGCTCTGGGGCCGTATGGTGAGAGAGGAAGGAGACAACACAGACATCGAACGCAGGGATGAGGGTGTCCTTCTCTGCAGATGACAAGACTACGTGGAAAACCCAAGGAATCTATGGGAAGAATTCCTAGAACCAGGGACTGGGTTCAGTAAGGTCACGGGATGCAAGACCAGCCTGGAAAGTCACTAAGGGGACATCTGGGTGGCTCAGTCGGTTAAGTGTCCTACTGGACCTCAGCTCAGGTTATGGTCCCAGGCTCGTGGGATCGAGCCCCGCATCGGGCTCCAGGCTCAGCTCTGGTCCTCCTGCTACTTCTCTCGCTATGCACACTCCCAGTCTCTCTCAAATAAATAAATAAAATCTTTGAAGAAGTCGGTACACTTAAGAAAAGCATGTGTGTTTATGTTGGGGTTTTTTTGAAGTTGGAAACCTCATCTTGGCTTGTTTTATGAACTTTTGAGTGGCCAGAGCGGGCTGTACCTGAGGGCAGCTCATTCTCACACGGTCACGGGTCCTGGCCCCGTTCTGCATCAGGACCGTGGTATCAGGAGAGAGCAATGACTTTCTTCTCTCTGCCCTCCCAGAGTGTCCCGGCTCCAGACTGCATCTCTGGGCTCATCGTGCGTGTTGCTGTATTTGAATGGGAAGTGTCATCGTGTTTATCAAGAGCTGTGGATCTCTGACGTGGTTCCCAGGCCAGCAGCATCAGCATCGTCGGGGAACCTACCAGAAAAGCCACACCCGGACCCGCTGATTCAGACACGTGGATCTGGCCCCAGCCACACGCCATCCGGGCAGCTCTGTGACGTCTGGGGCCTCTGATCCAGGCTCTCTGCTTCTCACGTGATGCAGGGCTGGGCAGGACCCGTCAGCCCGGAGCAAACACGTCCCTCTGCAAGCTCGCTGACTGGCTGCGCGGCTTCTCCTTGCCTATCCTCGCTCTGCCCAGCAGAGAAACCAGATTTCAGTCTGTCAGGCGTCCCTCTGTATCCGACGGCAGCCAGCTGGGGGTCAGGAAGCAATGGGGCCAGCCCTGAGAAGGCTCCTGGAGAAGAAGGCCGGGCTGGCCCGCTGACATTCACTGCACATCCCGGGAAGATGTTTGCAAATGGGCCTCAAGAATCCTATGGCTTTCGAGTGCAATGCTTTGTCCTCATTAGACATGATAGAATCAATTTTCTTCACTGGCTCTCTGTGATGCCTAGTTTATTTTGAAAGGAGCAAGACCATTATTCAATTATGGGGGGCTTAGTGTGAAGAGCGAATTAAATCATGGGGCAGACATGGCGGTGGCAGCATGTCCTTCCCGAGGTTCCCAGAAACCGCTGTCCTCTCCAGTCCTTACAGATCACTTTAAATTATCTTGAAAAGAAAAACACCGTTCTAACAACTACAAATGGCTTATATTGTAGCTCTTGACCTTTTAAGAGATGTTATATTTCATAAAAATTGAATTGTGCCGAACTCAGAAAGTCTGGAGACTGAGCGGGCGCCCTCCCCCCTGTTAAGCCGCTCCCTCCGGCATCTGCTCCAATATTTTGCCAATAAGCCCTTCCAATCCAGATATAGATCTGACGCTCGCGGCACTTTCTGGAGCAATTAAGTGTGTGGTTTTTCACGTCGCCACCCGGTACCCAGCACCCGCTTCCCGCGGGGCTCCTGCTCCGAGACCACCTGCCCGCGTGGGGTCTGATTCCGTCCACAACCCGCCTCGGAGCTGCAAAGCCACGGCACACAGAGGAAGTAGAGGTGGGCTTCCTTCCCACACAGAGCTGATCGGGGTACCCCCAGCCCACCTCAACTAATGAGGGGGGATCTCGCCTTATTCCCTGGTCCCCCACTCAAAATCTACCTGCCTCCCCTCGAGCTGCCCTGGAAGACAATCTGCGGGGTGGGGGGGTTCATATCCGGCAATGCCCGGCTTTGGTCCTCACGGCAACCCCCTCCCAAGACACTATCGTGGCCAGGCCCTGCCGTACGTAGGCCGGGAGGCCCGGAATGGACTCTGGGGTGGGGATTTGTGCGCACAGAGAGGGGAGCAGGGCAGCTTAGCCTGCAGGTGTCTCATCTGGGGAGGGTCGCAGCTGGGGGCCACCCACCGGGGCCGGGAGACAGGCCTCGTACTGGGTGCAGCAGCCAGCACAGCTCCCCTGCTGTTCTGGGTGGGACATGGGAGCCACACCCCGCGGTCTGCTCCCGTAACACCTTCACCAGCACCTCCCGTTTCCTGGCCGTGGCCGCGTGGACTCTTCCCAGACGTGGCTTCACCAGGCCAGGCTGGCCTTGCAGACCCGCCCTCCCGGAGCCTGCGGTCCTCTGCTCGCCCTTCCCGGGAATCTCACCACCCCGAGCACCAGGGCAGGGCTCCTGGAGGAGTTAGGCTAGGAGACAGAAAGACAGACGAGGAAAAGAACAGGAAGGTCCCTTGGAGGGAAGAGAGGGACGCTCGCGAAAACCGGATCGTAAAGGCAAGAACAGAACTCATAGCCCCTTCGGTGTGGAGGTAAACGGCGGGGGAGCCCAAGGACACTGGCGGAAGGAAAGACGTCCCGCGCATCCGTAGGCCGGCGTCGCCCCACACTCACGTCCCCCTCGAACCTCAGAACAGGGCCGTATCCCGAAACAGGCGTACTTGCTTCAGGACCTGGAGACAAGGCCATCCTGCACTTAGGAAAGTCCCCAGTCCAGACGGGCGTCCTTATGCGGACACGGGGATACCTGGATCTGTGGCCCCCCAGACAACGAGGGACACACATCTGTTGCTTCCAAATCTGTGTTCCTTGGTCTTGGCAGCCCCAGGAAGGAGAACTGTGCCTGTCCCACCATGGACTCAAAATCAGTTGCTCCCGGTTCTGGATTTGACCTAACGTCCTGCCAAGCACAGCTCAGCCCCCACGGCCACATCGCGGGCGGATAGGGGGCAAGCAGGGGATAGAGACCAGCACTTAGACCAGCAGCTGGTGCGTAGCAAGGACTGAGGTTCCTCTGGTGCTCAGGGCTCGGCTGGCGCCGGAAAAGCCGCCTGAAGCAGGGGTCAGCCACGCTGGGCCCCACGAACACCAGATTCAGTCTCGCACAGGGTCCTAGTGGTCATTCATGCAGTTAACCCTAACCCCCAGGAGATGGTGTGGAAGCTGGTCCGGGTTAGAAGAGGTCATGAGAGTGGGGCCCCCGTGGTGGGCCACAAAGAGGCCTTTGCCAGGCAGCCGACCAGCCAGCAGCTGCTCTGGGACGTCCAGCCTCCAGAGCCTCAAGAAAGCCCAGTCCGTGGCTGCCCCAGCTGACGACGGCCCACCACGGCCCCCTGGAGGCAGAGGCCCCATGCCAGCACCCAGCAGCCTGGCACTCTGTTGTCCCCCAGGCTGCCCTGGAGTCCCACAGCTGGGGGACAGCACACCTCCACTGTCCCCGGTCTGGAGGCTGGATGCCCCCGATACAGGTGCGGCAGGGCCGGTTCTCCCAAGGCCCCTGTGGTCATGCAAACAGCCATCTCCTCGCCGGGCCTCCCGGCGTGTCTGTGTCCTTCCTGTTCCCTCTTCTTACAGGACCACAGCCAGAGAGCAGCAGGGTCCATCCTGGTGGCCTCCTTGACCTTGATCACCTCTCAGTGAGAATCCAGTGTCCAGATACAGGCCCGGCCGAGATCCTGGGGTCAGGGCCTCACCACGTGGACTGGGGGTGCACGGTCCAGCCCGTACCACCAAGGCAGGCCGCTATCGCCTCATGTGTGGGCACGGAGCAGATGGCGTGCCTCTCTCACACTGCTGGAAACTTCTCTCACATCCGGGCCATCGAACTCATTCGGTTTCCTCCGATGCTGAATTAAACCATAAAAAACATTAAACCCGCTTCCTTGCTCCGCCCAAGAGCCCCGAGGAGCAAGGAAGCGGGAGGGAAGGGGGGGTCAGGGGAGGGAATCAAGTACGTGTGGGATTCGTTTACACCTCGCCTCTCTCCAGCCTGTAAAGTAAGTGAAGGCTGCCCCTGGTCTCTGTCCCGGGGTGGGGGCGCCCCGAGCTTCAGGCACCCTGGGAATTTCCTTTGTCATGGGAATGAGGTGCCCCACGGATGGCACTGCTGGAGGGAAGGGCCAGGCCCTGGCCAGAGGGCACCAAGGACAATGCTTTGAGCCTCAGACCACCCACACGGAAGAGGCTGGGAGCTCGGGGCTTGGTGAGGACACACATGACCCCGACAGTGGCTCCCATTCGCGCGACCCTCCCCAACCTCGCTGTGTGGACTCCCCACCCTCCCGTTGCCCCTCCGTGGCCTTCGTGGCAAAGCTGCGATCACAAGTATGGTGCCTTCCAAGTTCTGTGAGTTGTTTCAGCAAATCACCAAGCCTGGGCAGGGGTTGTGGGAGCCCTGAATTCATAGCCAGCGGGCAAAAGTGGGGCCCCCATGGCTGGCTGCCATCAGGCCTAGGGGCCTCGCCCCTAACCTGTGGGGTCTGTGCCAACTCAGGGAGGTCATGTCAGGTCGAACCAGAAATGCGGGACCCCCTCTGCGGTCGGAGAATCCTGTCTGCCAGGCATCCGCTTCCCCCAGCGGAGGGAGGGGGCCCGTAGCAGAAGGAGCTGCCAGCCCCCCCAGATAGCGGGGCCAGTTCTGACTGCAAGAGCATCGTGATCAGAGAGACCCCAGCGGGCCTTTGCCACATTCATTCACCTTAGAAAACAAAACTAAAATAGTCACTAAAAGTCGATCTCTCCGGGGCCCAAGAGGCAGAACGGGGTTTCTGGGGAGCCAGTTAAAACTCTGCTGGGCTCAACCCAATTTGATGAAAAGTGTTGTGTTCCTCCTGCGAGCAGGGGGCTCTGTGAGGCTGTGGGCGGGGGAAGGGGCCCGACCCCTTGGAGGACTCTCCTTGGGGAGACCCCAGGAGACAGGTCGCTTCAGCCCCTCTATCCCAAGGGTGGAGGTCTTCCCGGAGGAGGTGGGTCTGCCAGGCGAAGGGGCGCCTCCCTACCCCCCCACAAGAGAAGGAGCCAAGCGCTGTCAGCAGGACACTCCCTCTCCCTCCCAGCCTGACCTCTTGCAGACACCTGACTTACATATACTCTCACTTCGCTTTAATACGGCGCATGTCCTGCAGACCCCTCTGGACCAACGAGGGTGGACCAGCCTCACACTGATGTAAGGATGCAGAGAGAGGCACAGGACCCCCTGGGCTAACCTCTGAAAGCACGTGCCCAAGGAGCTATCACCTGTCCACCTACACCTCTCCCCACCCTGAGCGCACCATGCCTGCACTCCATGGCCACCTTTCCCAGCAGATGTTCCCGATAACAGAAAAGGGGATGGAGTCTCTTTCCTGCTGGCAAGCCTCTGGTGGTGGGTGGATGGGAGGTTTTCCCTCCATCGCTGCAGGACTGGGCCCCACATCCACCTGGAGCCTCCTCCTTTCCCCGCCCGGTGGGGGGACGGGAGCACAAGACAGTCGGAACTCCTGGATTTTGCACACTATATTTAATTTGCATGACAGCCCAACAGAAGGGTGGTAGGCGCTTCATTTTGGGAGGGTTTGGTCCCTGGCGAAGGCTCGTGGTGCCCGCCGCCCACACAGCTCATGGCTCAGGGACACCAAAGCTTCTCCAGCACAGAAAACCTGCTCTCAGAGGCAGTAAGGAAAATGCTTTATTTTTGAAGAATCAGTAACAAGAATGTGATGTGCACCCCAGGAGCCCGCTAGGGATCGAGGAGCCGGAAAGAAAGCCCACCCCTGAGAGGTCTGCAGACATCCCCCATTCCACGTGCGTTCTCAAGACACAGAACCGTGCTCCAGTGGGGGCCCCTGCACTGGCTGGTCTTAGAAGGAGAAGAGTAAACGCCTCCTGTTGTCATGACTGGACGGAGAGAGCAACACGGAGATCGCACAGCGCCCACCGGGGTCAGCATCCCGTGGACACTGCGGGGCAGTGGGGGTGCGGTCTCTCTTGGGTGTTTCCATCCCACAGAGGTTGCGCCAGGTCCTTGAGAAGGACACCCCTGGTTTGTGACGTTGGCAAGAAGCTGATTGTGCTTGCGAATGGATTTCCACGCATTTCCAAGGGCAGAGAAAGAACTACCATTGCAAGTTTTGTGAAGTAGAAGCTCTGGGGATTGGGAGGCGGGCGTCTCTCCCTGGTTTTTATGGGGAGGATGAATTCTCCTCTAAAGAATTCAGTTAGTTCTTGGTTGCGGTGCCCACCAGACAGCATCCTCCAGGGTGGGGATGACAGTCCCTGCCCCCGGGGCTCCCTGGGCTGCAGCCCTCCGCCCTTTGCTTCCGCTGGTTTGCAGGAACGGACAGCAGTCCGGCAGTGCACTGGCATCAGGCCAGCATTGAGCACTACCTGTGTCCTTCCCCCTACCTCTATGCGATGCTCGAACTGGCTTGAAAGATTCAAAGAAGCTCTCATTTGTCCATTAAGAAACCCTAAAGCAAGGGACCCGTTTATCAGACGGCTGTTTACTGTGTGTACTTCCCTCTTACAGGACCAAAGAATTCAAACAGAAGGATTACCCGGGAAAGGACAATTTCTTCCCTTCAAGTCCTTGCCCTGTTCTTCTACAGAGTCACGGTGTTTCCCACAAACAAGTCGGGGACGGCTCCACAGGCCACAGAGCCCAAACGTGGCCGTGACCAGGAGCTCTGCTAGTGTCTACACCTAGAGCTCTCTGTCCATCACCGTGTTCACAGCCCCCCAGACCCCGCAAATGACAATGATTATCTCACCCTGCAGAGACCCACAATCAGCTTTCCTCCATCTGACTTCAGATCTTTCTAATGATAATGCGAGTTTAACATTTTCACGTTAAAAATGTAACTTTTTCTCCATGATTTCTCCCACTGCTTTGGTGCTGAGGAAACCGTCTTCCACGATGATATAATTTTATGCTTTCTGCTAGTTTTTAAAATCATACTTTTCCATGTACTTCTTTATTCTAAATTTAGCGGAATCTAATTTCGGTGATAGAAGGTGCGGATCCAGGATGCTCTCTCTCAAGGCTGCTACCCACTTGTTCTGAGAAGGCTCATTAACGAGTCCTTCCTTGGAAACCCGATCTCGGAGTCTCCGACCGGGCCTGTTTCTGGGTCTTCCTCTCCTCAGCGAGCCTACACCTGTGCCGACGCCTTCTCCTGTAAGTTTAATCTGGTGGCACCGTCTTCCTGGACTGGAGCTCCTGATCCTGATTCCTTTCAGAAGCTTTGATAGGCCCGCACGTCTGTCTTCCCTGGGTCTTCAGGCTCTTTTCTCGAGAGCTTCATTCATTCCCAAATCCTTTAAAGACATTGAAAAAGTTGGCTTTGCCTTAAAGACGCAGATTAGTTTGGAGCGAGCCATCACAACAGCAATATTCGACCTGCTTGTCGGGGAACCTGCCCTGGGCTCTGTCTCCTCTGACGTGTTCCGGGAGGTGGCGGGGGCCAGGACAGCGCTCATTAATCTCGTTAATCTACCCCACGGGATGCCTTTCCTCACCACGCCCTGACGGGTGTTCCTGGGGAAGCAAAACTTCTCATTTACAGATTTGTGGCGAAGCTGTTGTTTCTGCCCTGCCCGTCCGAGGTCTGATCGTTTTGCTGGAACTGTGGCGTGCACCTGCCACACGGCATCCTTGGATGGAGCGGCAGAGAGCCCTGGGCACAGACGGTCCAGAGGAGTCCTGGTGGCCCAGCCACGAACACAGCAGTCCCAAGGGGTGTGCAGTCCGGGAAAGGAGACCCCAAGTCCGGCTCTGTGGCCTCAGCCACTGCAGGCCCGGGAAGGTCCTCCTTCCATCCTGGGACACTGAGCCGTCCATCATGTCTGACAAGACCAGGGATCTAAAGCACGGCCCACCTCGTTGTTAAACTTCATGTTTATCTCACAATAGTGAGGGGAAGTGTCATAACCCACTTATGCCAGAGAACCCCAACTTGGGGTGTGGATACAAGATACGGCCCTTATGCCGTGGCTACGTCCCACCCCACCCCCCGTACTGTCTTTCTCAGGACACCCGAATTGTCCCATAGTCCATTTTCTCAACCCATGACAGGTACTCTGCAATTAGAGCCTCCAGGAGGAAGGCTGTGGCACGGCCCAAGTCCCAAGCCACAAACATGTCACGGCCTCCCACGAGAGCCAACTTCAGACCAGCCCACGCACTCTGAGCTGCCCTGCGCCCCCAGGACCCACATTTGGAAGCAAGCAGGTCGCTGCTGCTGGAGGCTCCTGCCCTGGCCGTCTTCACCGGCCCTGTCCTGGAGCCAGTCCCAAACCTGGGCTGCTCTGGACCCCGGTCCCAGGCAGCGTGCGATGACCCACGCGGTCTTTTCCATTCTCATGTGCTGTTGTCCATATTGAGCATGTGTATTAGAGCCCCAGGCTCCAGAATGCCAGTGTAAGTACCGTGACAAGACTGTCGAGCAGTGGACACTTACTAAGCAGGAAAAAAGTCCTTGGAAGCCTCTCCGTTCAGGACACAGTGGCCCACCCCATGTGGAAACGGGACGAGCCAGACGTAACCCGCCGTTGGCCGGCATCTAAGTCAAGACTTGTACGAGCTCCTCCAAGTAGCAACTAAAGTCAGAAAGCAACTTTTCGGTTTTTTAACAGAAATTCACTTGAAGAGCAAACGTCCAGAGCACACGCTGAACTGCCTTCCGCTGGGTGACACCGTTGGTCTTCCTGCCCCGGTGACCGCCCGGCCTGGCCGCCGCTGCCCGAGTGTCTTCCGAGTCCCACCTTGAGGCAGATTCTCAGGCACCGAGACGAAAGCTCCAGCAATGGCGAAAGCATGACGCTCCATGAACCATCACAGAGAGCACCGCCCGTCGCCCCGACTCGCTGTTCACGCCAGCCACGGACACAAGCACGATGAAGAAATAGCTGCCCTTTGCTCATGCAAGACTTTTCTCCCGAAAAAGCCTTGCTTAAAAGGCTGTTGTGAGTAAACTCTTTCCCAGAGGGGACCCGAGTCATCACCGTGAGTTTCTGCAGATTGTTTCGTTGAGTTAGGAGTGAATGAGGAAAAGTGTCCTGCTTTCAGTGAAGACAATACCGATAGAAGTTTACCGGGAATTTGCATAAAGTTGCGAAAGACAGGTGTCCGCGCATGGACGGCTGCTGGAGGGACGTGGCGGCCCTGCCTCCTGGATTCTGTGGGATCCTGCTCGGAGGGCATCTGTGGGGATTCCCGCTGACATCCAAGTCATCCTCATTCCATGGTGCTCTTCCGACCAAGCGACGAAGGGACCTTGGTGACCTTTGTAGGCCTGTCATGCTCCCATCTCACATTCGGAAACGGCGGGTTCTCTGGCTGCCGTCGAAAACACGCTCCCTTTATTTGAGGCCCCAAGATCATACCTTCATTTGGAGAAAGGTCCCAAAATTCATGTTGATTTTATAAATAATTTACTGAGTGAGGCCTACTTATTTCTAGCGCCATTTTCAATATCCCGTTGGCAACGGGATTATGCAAATCGACAGAAACACCAAGAGCGTTACTGAAACGTTCCACCGCTTAAAGGAACGCGCTGAATACATTAGAGAAATAATGGAAGAAATATTTATTCCTCTAAGTGTCAAGGCTGCTCTTTGAAGAAACAACATTAATTATGAGCAGAAAAGGAAATTCTGACTTGAAATGGATCATTATTGAATTTGAATCCGTTTGAAATGGATCTCAGCCCTTTGATGATTCTTTCCTTGTGCGTGAATGTCACTAAACACCCCTCCCACCCGGGACGCTTGGAGCATCAGCGCAGGGCTGAGGGGAAGGAGGTAAAAATGACTGTAGGGCTCACTCTCTGTGCGTTTCCATGAGCAGCACGTTAAGAAGTCATTGAGGGGCGCCTGGGTGGCTCGGTGGCTAAGCATCTGCCTTCGGTTCAGGTTGTGGTCTCAGGGTCCTGGGATCGAGCCCCGCATCGGTCTCCCTGCTCCGTGGGGAGTCTGCTTCTCTCTCTGCCCCTCCCCCGCCACTCATGGGCTCTCTCACTCGCGTTCTCTTTCTCAAATAAGTAAGTAAAATCTTAAAAAATAATAAAAAATAAACATTATGGAACAGGAGATGCAATGTAATCCTGAAAAACGGGGAAGGGAGTTACTCCGTAGAAGGGGGGAGTGTGCACCCGCAGGAACCCAATCCTGGGGCAACCCCTGCCCGCGTGAGGCCAGGACGTGGGCAGGAGACCCGCTCCCAGTGCTGATGCTGAGCATGTTTTCTTGTCCATGCAAGGGCACGGGAAGGAAGCTGGGAGCTTGTTGCCCTGCTGCAGGTGCACGACCCCGGACGTTGAAGGCGCGGTGTAGCTGAAAGGAGTTCCACAACCTCAAAGCACTGACAAGGAGAGCGAGTCGTCGTGGAGATGTAATTGAGAAGGAACAAAACAGACATTTGCAATTCATGTCAGATAAGCCACAAATAATTTGAGTCTAGGTACATCCCTGGCAGTGTTCTTTGATCTCAGGGGCACAGGCACCTGGGTAGACACACAGGCAGGGCCCCCTCCACTCCCCAAGCGACAGGACGGGCGGAGAACCCCGGCCTTGGAATCAGGCCTGGAAGGACTTCCGTCTTTCTCTCGTTTCCGATTTTCACTTTTATGGTGATAAGAGCACTCCACGTGCCTCTCAACCGACATAGTGCTGACCGTGGGCATGGCCGTGTGCAGCAGAGCCCAGCAGCTCGCTTGCCTCACTCAACCCTACTCTCTGTGTCTGTGGGTTTGAAAGCAGGGGCCTCGCGGAGTGGAACCGTGCCGATCTGTCCTTTGGTGACAGCTCATCTCGTGAGCGCCATGCCCTCTGGGTCCGGAAACCCCTTCTTTCTGCGGATACAATCCACCGTGCAGGGAGCGTATTTCCTAGTTTGTGGGTGGGGAGCTAAGCTTCCCGTCCTTATAGACGCACCTGACCCGCGGTGACCATGGCTCTAATGCTCCGTGTAGACACGGGCGCTATTAGGTAAAATCTTTATGGTCTGTTACTTTTTCCCAGATTTTACTCAAAAAAAGTGGTCATGTCTTTTCTGAGATCTGCACATCTCCATAAGCCCTGACTTCACTAAAGCCCTAGGATGTGTGCAGGAGTGCCGGAACCTTCCGGAACTTCCTTCCCGGTTCCTGATTGATTGTCAGGGGCCCCGGGGTAACGACTGTCCAGAGCTTGTGCTCCCTGATTCTACTTCTCGGCTGACCACGTATGCCCTAGAGGCAGGATGTCCCCGATAGGGACATAAAACAGTAGCTAAATCTTTCCTTAAGCAGGACCTGTTGACAAACATCATAAATTATTCTTGAGGTCTCCAATTTAGGAAAAATGAATAAAAGATTTGACAGTCAGACGGTTCCCTGAGATGTATGTGCAGAGCTTTTCCCTTCTCTATTTTTTCCTTCAGAATATTTCAGAAGGGTTTTGAAAATTATATATATATAATATGACATATATATATATAATTTTTTCCAAAACAATTAAAAATCAAATGGTTCACTGCCTTTTTCTAAACTCCCCCCCCCCGCCCCGAAGAGCACTGAGAGGCGAGCAGAAGTCAGCCATGCATTCCTGCCTGGAAGGTGACGTGATGGCTGGAGCCAAAGTGTCCCCCCTGAGGCTATGAGGAGCAGGCTGGGCGCTTGCTAGACAAGCCAGCGCGGTGCTGCTGTGCGTGCTCTCGCTCGCCGCCTGCTGAAGCAAGGGGACGTATTTTAGCACATCATGGGAAATGATGAACCTCCAGGTTGGAATAAATGGTCAGCCCTGGGCTGAACCTGGGCCGAAAATGCTACTATAACAGCCTTGAACATAGATCATGTCTAATTGGAATAAATGCAGCCTTGAGATTTGCTCCCCAAAAGTGTGTGACGTGACCAACCCCAAGTGAGGAGTAAGGATGCAGAAGTAAGCTTCGCGGGGCTCCCACCGAGCCGAGTGGGGAAGACCAGGAGACAGCAAGAAAAATGACTGGTTGACTCAGACACGTGCCGTCTGTAAAAAATCCATGAGTCCATAATAACTCTCCGAGAGGGAGAAGAGAACAAAAGCGGCCCTAATTTGTCTCTGTTGGAAACAAGAATTACACCCCCTCCTTCCTCTGGAAGCCACGGCTCAGCTGGAACAATGAAGCCCCCACCCCACCTGCCCAGCAGACAAAAAATCCTTCCCTTCAGAATGCAGCCGGACCATAACCACAGGCGGCTGCCAAGAAGCGCGCCCTGCCCGTCCCCTGGTGAGCACCTGACCCAGGCAAGGCTCAGCCAGGGGCACTGAGGCAGGGGTGCCCGGGGGGAGCAGTGGGAGGGCAGCGTGTGGAGTGGTGTGGGTTGTGTGCACCTGTGTGGGGAGCGGTGCAGGGTGTGGGTATATGCATGTCGGTGTAGTGCGGTATGGGTGTGTACACGTGCACGTGTGCTTGTGTGGGTGTGGGTGTGCACGTGTGTGCACACATGTGTGCATGTGGTTGTGGGGGGTGCATATGCGTGCGCATGTATATGTGGGTGTGTGTGGGTGTGGGTGTACAAGTGTGTATGTGGTTGTGGGGTATACATGTGCATGCATGTGAGGGTGTGTACGTGTGTGTGTGCGTGTGTGTATGTAGTTATGGGTGTGGGTGCATGTGTGCGTGTGGGGTGTGTGGCTGTGGGTGTGTGCATGGGTGTGCAAGTGTGTATGTGGTTGTGAGGTGTACGTGGGGGTATGCAAGTGTGAGTGTGTGTGTGAGGGGTGTCTTCCCTGTTGCTTTGTAGTTTTAATTTCACTGATTTTCTGTTCTTGTCTTTTCCACCTCCTTCCGTCTGCTCGCTCTCAGTTTATTTTGTCTTTCATAGGTTCTTGAGTTTGGTTCTCGTAGCCCAGATTATTCATTTAAGGCTTCTCTTCTGTATGAAAAATGTCGTAGGAAGCAATGTTCGTGCTGCTCCCAGCAAATTTTCATAATTTTCATTTTCATTTGGTTTGAAATATTCTGTAGTTTCTCTGGAGTCTTCTTTGACTTATGGATTATTTAGAAGTGTGTTCCTAACTCTACATATATTTGGGGATTTTCCATCCATCGTCCTGTTATTCACGCCAAGTTTAATTCCCCCGTCGTCTGAGCACATCCTCTGGACGGTTTCTATTCTCTTAAATCAGCTGAGGCGTGTTGTGTGGCCCAGAACGTGGTCTGTGGCGGGGAATGCACGGCAAGTTCTGCTGCTGCAGGGAGAGCTCCACGGTGTCCCTCGGACCCAGCTGATCACTACTGTTCTACAGGTCGTCTGCCCCGAATGCACCTTGCTCTGCCTGCTGCATCACCTACTGACAAAGGGAATTGAGTGTCCAACTGCAGGTGTAGGTGTGCGTGCCTCTCCACACAGTTCTATTTGCCTTCTGTGTTTTGGTGTACTTTTCACAGGTGCATATGTGTTTAGTGCTACCTTCGCTCCTGGAGGAATCAGCCCTTTTATCCTCATGGTGCTTTTCATCCCTGAACCTCCTTCATGTTCTGAAGTCAGTATTGCCTGAAATTAATACAGTTCCTCCAGCTTTCTTTTGAGTAGTCTCTGATAAGCAGCATGGCAGTTCTTTCTCCGTGCCTTTCTTAAAATCTACCTAAATATCTACATTTAAGACGGGTTTCTTGAAGACAACATAGAGCTGGGTTCTGGCAGTTCCCTCTGTGAATCTGTCAAAGTGATTAGTGATATGGTTGCACGGACAGCTACTATCTTTGTGGCAGTCTTCTATTTATATTATTTGCTTATTTGCTTTTTTTCCCCCTTTTGGTGGTTTTTGTGGTTTTGATTGAGCATTTTATATGACTGGGTATTCTATTTTCTTAGCACATATACTTCTTTTTAGAATTTTAGTTGTCACCTTAGAGATTACACTGGATAGTTTTAACTAATCCTAGTTCACCTTCGAAGTGATACCTTACCACTCCATGTGCACAGAGGTGCTGTCTGTCCCCAAATTGTCCCTTTGCCTTGCTATCATTTCCTTCACTTAGTCACCCTATACTTTGTTGCTGTTCATTTGGAAAACAATTATGCTTCAGATAAACTAAGGGCAAGACCAACAAAAGCTGTGTCCCTCCTTCGGACGCACCCTGTCCAGCAGCTGTCCCGTCACCATGAGGAGGTGTCTGATCTACGTGACTTCCCTTCTACCTGGAGCGTCCCTCCTAACATAACGTTCTGCTGTGACATGGCTGCTGGCAATGAGTTCCCTCAGCTGTGTCTTAGAAATTACTTACTTCTCCTTCCAGCTATGGGATTCTTTGTTCTTGATATTCCAGGTCCACACACATCACACATCTGACGCTGTCCAGCGGTTCTGCCTCCTCCTTCCTTCATCTTTTTCTCTGTGTTTCAGCTCAGTGACCTCCCCTTGAGGTATCTGTCAGGGTTCTCCAGAGAAGCCGAACTAACAGGATGTTGGCAGCAAGAGAGATTTTAAGGAACTGGCTCAGGTGATGGTGGGGCCACCAGAGTCTGCAGAGCAGGTCAGCAAGCCGGAACCTCAGGCAGGACTTCTTCTGCGGGAACCTCAGTCTATACTCTGAGCACCTTCACCTGACCAGACAAGGCCCACCCACAGTGCAGATGGTTAGTTGCTTTACTCGAGGTCAGAGTGCATGATGTATGTGTTAAAACCACCTCTAAAACATACCTTCACAGCAACATTCGTTTGACAAAAAAACTGGGCATCATAGCCTAGCCCACTGACATAAAGGTACCCCTCGCCATGTGACACTTGTACACATCTCCTTAATATTCAACTTAGACTGTACTTGGGCAATTAGCCCTTGAGTGGGGGGTCAAGGCTGGATGTTATCATCAGTCAGAGCTTCATGGGGCTGGAATGAATGTATAACTGGAGAAGAAAACAGGGATGGTAGCAGAGGGCAAGAAGTTAGGGCCAATGGAGACCAATTCCTGGATGACCCACCAGGATTAAAGTCACTCCTCTTAGCAGGGAAAGGCTGAGGATAATTCCCAAGCAAGAAAGCGACCTAAGGTGTTTTAAGAACATAATCAGTCGTGTGCTCACAAAAGCTTAACAATCACCTCTCGGGGAAAAATACAGTAATAAAGGAATGCACGTTATGTGCCCTTACAGAGTCTGTCCACCACAGAGAGGCAATCGACGCAGAAATAACCCTGAGAAGACAGTGAGACATAACAAAATAACTAGAAGTAACGAAGTCTGAGTGTCTGTTGACTTTGCTCTTTTTTTCCAGCTTTATTGAGGTACGTTTGACAAAATTGTCATGTATGTAAAGTGTACACCGTGACGATTTAATAGACGCAGACGCAGAAATAATTAACACATCACCTCTCATAGTTACCTTTTCTTTTCTTTCCATGCAAACATCTCAGATGGAGTCTGTCCGCCATTTCCAGTATGTGGCGAGTGTGGCTAGCCATGGCCGCCGGGCTGCAGGGTCGCTCCCTACGCTTACCTTGTGACTGGAGGTCAGTTTCCTTGGCCAGCGCCCTCCCACCCCCACCGTCCCCATGCCCAGGCAATCACAATTACACTCTGCTTCTGTGAGCTCCGCCATTGTACTTAGAGTTCACCTGAGGGACACCACGCAGGGTCTACCCTTCTCTGTCTGATTATTGCACTCAGGATAATGCCCCCAGGTTCATCCACAATGGTGCGAATGGCACTAGTTCCTTCTTTTTACGGACAAATACATCCCATCAGACGTGTATCTTCTACCACATTTACTCTACAGATCACATTTCCTCACCCAGCCATCCGTCCACGGACACTCGGGTGGTTTCCCTAACTTGGCAATTGTGGAGGACGCTACAACAGACACGGGGTGCATTACATACAAAATCAATTCAAAATGGATTAGAGACTTGAATGTGAAACCTGAAACCAAAAAACTCCTAGAAGAACATATCAGGAAAAACTCCTCGCCATCAGTCTTGGCCATGATTTCTTGGCTCCGACACCAAAAGCAAAGGCAGCGAAAGCAAAAATAAACAAGTGGGACGACATCACGCGGAAAAGCTGCTGCACAGAGGAGGGAACAGATGTACAGGCAGCTGCGGAAGGGAGAGAATATTTGCAAACTGTACATCTAATAAGGGGACAATATCCAGGATATCTAAGGAAATTATATAATTCAATAGCAAACAAACCAACCAAAAAACCCACTTAAAAATGGGCAAAGTACCTAAAAAGACATTTCTTCCAAAGAAGACATCCTGACAGCCAACAGACTCATGAAAAGACGCTCGACATCGCTCGTCATCAGGGAAATGCCGATCAAAACCTACAATCCAACATCTCCTCACACCTGTCAGAACGGCTAGTCTCTAAGAAGTCACAAGACGCGTGCCGGCAAAAATGTGGAGAAAGGGGACGCCAGGTGCACTCTCGGTGGGAATGCAAGCTGGTGCAGCCACCGTGGGAAACGGTATGGAGGGTCCTCCCAAAGTTAGCAACGGAACAGTCACATGACCCAGCGATCCCGCTGTCCTCCTGTGAGGTACAGAGCACTGCTTTGCTAGGAGAAATCAGGGTTTCCTGTTTGCAGGTTGAGTAGACAGACCCTTCTAAACCAAGTTTTAGATGCATAAGAAAAGTATTCCCTTCCCACTAATTAACATTGGAAAGGAAGTCAAGCCATTCATTCCAGAGGAGTTTGCTCAGTGATTTCCAAGTTTTGGCCCTTGAGGCAAGTGCCAACCTCCTGAAGGAAGGGGACCCACAGGAACTCCCTGTGGCGAGACCCAGCATCACCCCCAGCCCTGCTTCTGCGTGCTGGGGAGGGGTAGGGATGTGGGTGGGAAGGACAGACGGAGGACACAGAGGCTGGTGCAAACACCTCTCTCCTGACACAGGAAACCCAAAAGCTCTCCGAGCCCAACATCCCATTTTCCAGATGGGAACACCAGGTCTGACGCTGGAGGGAACTCCCCCGAGGTCATACAGCAAGATGACGGGGAGTCGAGGCCAGAATTCCTTCCTGAGCGCGGTCATGTTCTGAGGCTCACTATGGCCAAGGCAGTAAGAGTTCCCCACGATGCAGACAGACCAGACGTGCGAGGCTTCGGGGAGCCGGAGGGGTGAGCGGGGTGCACGGGAGGGCCTGCTCCGTGTAAGCGTGTGGACCAATGCTTCGGGTCACCTCCTACCTCAAGCTGGCTTTAAGTCCTGAGCCCTCTCCAGACCGCCCAGTTATAAAATTTCATGGGTCAATGGCATCGTCCTCCGTGGTCACCAGCTTGCTGCTGTTTTAGGGGAGACCGGGGAAATCTGGTTCAAAGGGCACCGCTGTCACCATGACCATTTATCATTGGGAAAGAGTGATGCCAAGCATTACGGGGGTCGGGGGGACCTTGTTCCCAGATGCCACAGGCCTGGCTCCTGGACCATGAGCTGACCCCAGTTGCAGCCCTTGCCCTGGTGACCACTAGCTCTTGGCGAGGGACTCAGATCTTCCATGCCCTTTACATCACTCCTTTAGGGACTCTTTCCAAATATCTGTAGACTTGTAGGGTGTACATGTAGCATACAAGTCCCTGTGGGCTGGACTGTGTCCCCTCCCAAACCCCAGGACCGCAGAACAGCTCTGTACTCGGAGAAGGGTCTTAAAGAGGTGTTTGAGATGAAGCGTGGTCCCTACGGTGGGCTTTACTCCAGTGTGACTGGGGTCCTCATCAGAAGAGGACATAAGGACGTAGACACACATGCAGGGTCGACCCTGTGAGGACCCGGGGAGGAGACGGCCGTCTGCTCGTCCTGGAGAGGCTTGGGGAGGGACCAGCCCTGCCGCGCGTGGATTGGGGACGTCCAGCCTCCAGGGCTGGGGAGTGACTGTGCGTTGTTTAAGCCACGTATGCATGGGGCTTTGTCGTGGATGCCCAAGCTGACAGGGGCACCTCGTTGGAGCCGCCTGGGAACTCGGGGAGGGGTGGGACAAACCCGCTTGACAGGACGGCAACACGGGGTGGACTCCTAGGGCAGACAGCCGACCACCACGGCGTGGTGACCTCTGCGTATTTTCGGTCGTTTGGCTTCCTGGGCATGACTCTGCGGGCTCGTAGGGAGCCGGTGAAGGACTCAGAACAGCTTTCAAACCTCAGTTTGGAGCACAAATAGCTGATTTCTGTGATTAGGCCGTATGCACTCACACGGAGTGCTGTCAAGTGGCTTTTTCTTGAGCCAGATTGGTACCACCGGGTTCTGAGAAATGTAAAAACAAGTTCTCAAGTCACAGGTAATTACGGGGAGCACGTGACGTTGTCCCTTGGCAACCCAGACTCCCCGGGATCCACCGGCTTCCCTCCTACTCTGCAGAGGAGGCGGCGGCAGCGTGGGGGTGCTCAAAATGGTGTGCGGGAGACATCTGGGTTAAGTTCAAGGGGAGCCGTGAACGGCTTTGGGATCCCAGGTGAGGCACAAATAAGGCGGGAACTGGTCAGGACGCAGTTTTCGCCGTGGCTTTCCTCTCCTTCACATTCCCGAGGCGCTCTGTGAGCAGATATAATAGCGGTGAGCGACTTCTTATCTACAAAGAGCTCGGATCAGTCAAAAAAACACGAAGGCCAGATTATTGTCAAGGATGCAGAGAGTCATGTCCCAAGAGAAGACAAGTGACTAGAACATCTCGGAGGAAAAGCCAGCCAAGAAATGAAAATTAAGACCCTGACGAGACGTCTTCTTGTCACCTGAGCTTGAGGCAGTAAAAGCTGATCTTGTCTTCGCTTCACCCCTGCAGAGACCATGCTGAATGGCCCCTTAAAAGCACAGAAAAGAACACACGCGCCGTGCACAGAAGGAAGAAAGGGTGTGCCCAGGCGAGTGGGTGACCAGAGGCAGGGAGTCAGGTGTGTGTGGACGTGGGAACAGAGCAAGGGAAGTCACAGGCAGGAGCCTCTGGAGGTCTGCCCAAGGGTGCTGAGCTCAAGGTCGGTGCACTGAGCTCAAGGCCAGTGAGCTGAGCTCAAGGTACATGAACTAAGGTCAAGATCAGTGTGCGAGGACAAGTTTGGTGCACTGATGTCAAGGTCAGTGCACTAAGGTCAAAGCTGGCAGACTGAGCTCAAGGTCAGCACAAATAGTGAGACGGGGTGTGGGGTGGCAGAAACCCAGCACCAGCCCCAGTGCCACCTCCGGTGTGCAGTCAGGCCCCTCAACGTCTCCCCTTCCTGTCACCCAGTCACTCTGGCAGGATGGGCCTGCACAAGCCACTCACCAAGAGGCAGAACCCAGAGGGCTCCGCCCCAAAGAGTGGACTGGCGGGAGCTCCAGGGCTTCTGGGACGTGGGCCCACACCATCAGGACCCGAAAGAGGCCACTGCAAGCCCAGGAGGCAACCTGGAGAGAGCCCAGAGCACGAGGGCAAAGCTGAGAGAGCCCACCCACGCCCACCTCGGAAGAAAGTCAAAGGCTCTGCACAGAAGGGCTCTTTCCTGAGTCTCTGAGTTTGGGTTTTCAGAGCTATTGAAGAAGATGGAGCAAACATAAAACTCAGATACCACAAGAAAGGGACACTCGGAGAGCGAGAGCGACCTTTCAGAAACCATACTGACTAATGATACTAGCGCTTCGGGTAAAAACGGGGCTGAGAACCAGCACAGAAAGCAGTTGAGGCTGAAGCCAGACAGAACGTCTGAGCAGGACGGCGGCGGCTGGACGGGAAGGGGTTTCAGGTCCGCCCCTGAAGTAACACAGAGAAGCTGCAGTCCCGGAGGCCACCAGGAGGTGACGGCACTGATGGCAACGGGCCCACCAGGCCAGCCCCTTGTTAGACTGGGAGGATGCCGAGGATAAAGGGAGGATTCTAGGAGCTTTCACGGAAAACCAGCAGGTCGCCCTCAGAGGGAACAGAACCCAGCAGGGTCCGAGGGGTCGCCAGAAATTCCAGACTCCCAGGCTGGCCCAGCCTGAGCTCTGCACCCAGGCAGGAGGCATGCCGAGGGCCTGCCAGACGCACAGAAGCTTCCAGAAGCATCTGGGTTTGCACCTTTCTTGGAAGTTACTTGAAAATATGCTGCAGCAACAGAAGAAAAGCCAAGAAGAGAAAGCAAGAACCCAAGGTTCTGGGCTGTCCCTGGCGGTGTCCCTACACGTCCTAGGCCCCCTCTCCCGGTTCCTGGGGCGGGTGGGGCAGGCAGGCTCTTGGGATGTGTGCATGGCAAGTGCAGGAAGCACACCGCTCTGCTTCCAACACGAGCCAGGTCTCCAGGGGTGACGTCCGGACCACAGCAGTCAGCGGGACCGCAGCAACAGCCCCAGACTTGAGCTCGATCCCAGACCTTCACTCCTCACTCCTAGAGGTGGACACCCGAGGTCCAGACCAGACAGGGCTGCTCTCCCGAGGCCTCTTCCAGCCCCGTCTCCTCCTGTGTCCTCACGTGGCTGTCCTCTGTGCAGGTCTGTATCCTGATGTCCCCATGAGGACACCCGTCCTGTGGGAGGACAGCCCACCCCAGTGACCTCATTTTATCTGAGTCACTGACCCCATTTCCAAACAGAGCCACACTCTGAGGTCCGGGGGCCTGGGGCTTCCCCATACGAGTCCTGGGGGGCACAGTTGAGTCCTAACTTGTTCCTGAGTGTCGCCACTGGAAGAACGGAGTATACAGTGAGGACTGCAGCCTGGCCTGACTTTGCACAGCCCGGTGGAGGGCAAGGAGAGGGAGCCCACCGGGCCACCAGACACCCGCGAGGCCTGGATTTTAAAGCACTTGGTGCCACTTGGGACGCCTGGTCCCTTCACATGGTTTGGAATTTGGGTTTTCAGGCACAGGTGGCGAGGATGGGTGTTGTTCTCTGTCTCTCCTTCTGCCCTCGGCCCCGCCACCAGCCCAAGTGGGGATCTAGTGGTTCTGGCCTCCAGCCGGTCCCTCCGTCCCCACGGCCCACGACTTCTGGTAACAACATGGCCCCAGTCGGCAGGCAGTGCCACGCCCCCGACACAGGCCCCGGGAGCTTGGCGCAGCCCCTTCTTACCCACGATCAGAGGGAGGCTGAGCCCCAGCCAGAGCGGCTCCTGCCAGACTGGACCCCAGGAACCCGTGGATTCAGCAGCCACTAGAAGCCCCACTGTCCTCTCTTCTTGTCGACAGAGATACGACGTGCTGTGTTTCGGTTCTTCTTACTCTCGCCTTCCAGGTCCTGCTTTTCTCTGCCACGGGAACAGAGAGTGTTTTAAAGTGCACATCTGCTTGACCACGTTGATCTACAAGGACTTGCTTCCTGGCTTTTAAATGTCATGACCTATTAGAAATAATGCACGCGGCACTAACTCATCACAGAAAAGGCTGTCACGTTACCAACCGACACTCTGCAAAGGGGACAGAAGAGCAGAGCTGAGTCCAGAGACGCAGGGGAGGAGGAAGGCAAAGCACACGCCGGGCAGGTTTAGCCGTCGAGATCGGATTGCTAGCACGATTCTAAACTCCACTATTTCTACCAAAATCCAGGAGCAGCAAGGACAGTGCAGTGGTAGGAAACGGAGTGATCCAAGTCCTAACCTTAGGTCGGTGGCGTTGGTGTCCTGTGACTCAGTATGACCAGCTGGCAGACAGAACCACAGGACAGCCTGGCAGCGGGGTCTCCGCAGGGCGGGGTCATCCATGCTTTTCTGCAATTCAACTTTCCTCACTCCTAGGCTCATGCACACGCTCACACACACCTGCCCACGCACGCTCGCATGCACACGCTCACACACACCCGCCCACGCACGTTCACACGCACATACATGCACGCACCCATCCATGCATGCTGTCACACACATACACGCACACACCTGCCCATGCACACTTGCATGCACACACACCTACATATGGTCACATGCATGCTCGCTTGCACACTCACACACATGCACACAGTCGTGCACTTACTCGTGTGCAAGCACACGCGTGCACATGCATGTGTGTTCCCACGCCTTTCACGCCATCAGCCACACACTCTCATGCACACGCTTGTGCACACTCTCACCCACGCAATGCTTTCCTACATGCACACACATTCATACACACATAATCGCACGCAGGAGCCCACATGCTTCCACACGCGTACGCACTCACACGCAGGTGCCGATGTTCAACATGGCGAGGACACGAGAAGAGTCCTCCTTGCCTGTTTGGAGGAGGAACTTGGAACTTCCCTTGCGGGCAGCCGGTGCCATACGGAAAAGAGCTTTGCCAGGACTGTAAGCTTTGAGGGGTCACCCCCCCTGGGGGAGTCCACAAGTGTGGGTTGCAATAATAAGACTCAACAGTGTCAATGCCCAACAACAGACAGGTGTGCCAAGGCACGGAGGCACACCAGCCACACATACCGCGCTGTCAATAAAGTTCTGCTTTAGAGCAGGCTCTAATATGTGAGAATTCTACACCTGACATAAAATTTTAAAAAGCAGGAAACACACAACACTGGTAACTGTGGTTATCACTCGGTAGAAGTATTATGGACAATTTAAATGTTATTCCTTAGACTTTTTCCCTTTATTTTCTATTCTTAAAACTGGAAGGATATGTGCATTTTCTGAATGTACCTTCTGTCCCGTGGCTCATCCAGACCTAGTCCCAAGATGTCCTGGGAACCCCTGAGAACCTCAGGATGTCCGTTGGCGCAGAGCCCGCTGTCCTCATCTCCTGCATGTGGACATGTTCCAGTCACCCTGGCCCCGGGCACTGCCTGTCCCTCTTGCCTTTGGCTTAGGACTTAGACTTACCAGTCACTGAGTCACCAGCGGGCAGCCTGATGGCTGCTCTCCTGAGGTCGGTAACCGTGTCTTTTTTTTTTTAAGATTTTATTTATTTATTTATTTGAGAGACGGAGATCACAAGTAGGCAGAGAGGCAGGCAGAGAGAGGAGGAAGCAGGCTCCCCACTGAGCAGAGAGCCCGATGTGGGGCTCGATCCCAGGACCCTGGGATCATGACCTGAGCCGAAGGCAGAGGCTTAACCCACTGAGCCACCCAGGAACCCCAGTAACCTCGTCTTATTTACCTCGGCAGCTCCCACCATCCTAGAAGGTCTCTGGGATGTTAATGAAGGTCCATACATGTTCACACAGTCTGATTTGATTTAAGTGTTAGGGCCGATTTAAAACCTATTTAACTATTAGGTCCTGCTTAGCCAGAGCGACTCCATATTGCCCAGGTAGCCATATTGTTGTTTACATCCGCGGACTTCATTCCCGGAATAAACGCCCCCGTAGTTCCTGGTATCAGTTCCGGGTGTCGATTCCGGGAGTAAACGCCTTAACAATAGAAGCCACATACCTTGGGTCTGCGGTTATGCCCTATAAAACCAGCCTGAGATCGGACGGGGTCGCCCTCTTCGGAGGCGGCCCTGGCTGGTCAGTCTGACTTCTGATGTCTCGAATAAAAATAAAGCCTTGCCTTACTTTCAATTTGTATCAGTCTCGCTCCTTTGATAACGGACCCCAACATAAGGAAGTTCTGTATTTACTACCAGTCAAGAAAAGGCAGATCAAACTCTCGGAGCTCTGCAGGTGAATTTCCGGGAAGCCATGGAAGGGAAATAACTCACGGCGTCTTGGGCAGCGGCCATCACCAACCACACACACTGGGGCTGCCCAGATGTCCGCCCGCACGGCGAGGTCGGAGTCGGGAGCAGAGGCGCGGCGGGGGCGGGGAGAACGTTGGCGGCTGACTGCACTCTGCCTGGGTGACCACACTAGGATCTGTCGTGGAAGGAGCAGCGTGGGGGACGGCAGGAGGGATGGAGGTTGGCTGGAGGACAGACGGCGCCAGGGGACAGCACTCAAGCACCCTGCAAGGAGACCAAAACAGTGCCCTGGGGAGGGGGTTGACCCTGGAACCCCTCTGCAGCTGGGTGGGCGGGTGAGGGACTTAATGAGGACCGCCTTGGGCTCTCCCTGCCTCCAGCAGCCAGGCTTTCCTGCCATGATGTGGAAGATTCTAGAACGCAGACTTTGTGAGGGCAGAAGTGTCTGTTTGCTTCATCGGCTTATGCCCCTAGGATGGGCGACACAGGCACACAATAAAGGTTTGTTGAATGAATAACCAACCACTGGAATGACAGGGCGGTCAGCTCCCTCCGTTGCCATGGATCAGGTCTCATCTTCTCCCGAGGCCCAGTCAGGGGCTGCTCCAGCTCTGGGCATGGCTGCGGGACAAGGGGCCCTGCTGCCCTGGAGCTTGGGGTCCCACAGGGAACGGGCACAGAAGCCCCGGCCTGGGGGCAGCTGTCTTGCCCGGAGGGCTGGGAACAGCTCACTGGGGAGTGTGGATCTCCTGTTCTCCGTTGCTGCTTTCCAAGATCTGGGAGAGAATGGGGTAACCTCTGCCCTAGCCTGAAGGACCCTGAAGAGCAGTCGGGAGCCCGGTCACACGGGTCTGTGCAGACGAGGTGACCCCGGGATTCGCGGCTGGGGCATGGGATGGGTAACTGAACTCACCCAGCACCCGCACTCCGAGAGGGGCGCAGAGTTTGCTCTGGGTGCTCTGGTGGCCAGCCCCGACGTGGGATGTGAGAGGCTCCTGAAGCAGGGGCCTGGGGCCACCCTCGCACCTCCCATGGGGCCCACCGTGCAGCAGGGGTCAGCACAGGACAGCCCCTGCCCCCAGTCCAGCACCGCGTTCTTACACAGCCTGTAAATGAAGAGAGTTTCTATTCAGACAGTTGAAGAAAATCCAGAGAGAAGACTCTTCCCAGCGTGTGAACATTCCATGGGATTCGGATCTCTGTGAACGTGAACCAAGTTTTACTGGCGCAGAGACGCTGGGGCCTTCGCGTCCTCTGCCGACTTCCGGCAGCAGCGGCTGCAGGGTGGGAAGGTGTGACAGGAGCCGTATGGCGCGCTTGCTCTCCAGCCCTTACAGGGGTTGCAGACCCTGGCCACGGCAGGGAGCGAGGGGCGCGCAGTAGGACCCGCAGCGAGGGCTGCATGCCCACCGCACCCCACCCCGTCTCAGCGGCGAGAGCTTAGGTCTAAGAACAGGTTGCGGGGGGCGGGGGGGGCACCTGGGTGGCTCAGTGGGTTAAGCGTCTGCCTTCGGCTCAGGTCATGATCCCAGCGTCCTGGGTTCGAGCCCCACATCAGGCTCCCTGCTGAGCAGAGGGCCTGCTTCCCTCTCTCTCTCTCTGCCTGCCTCTCTGCCTACTTGTGATCTGTCAAATAAATACATAAAAATCTTAAAAAAAAAAAAAAAAAAAAGAACAGGTTGTGGGGCGGAGGGCGGCTGGGGAGGCTGGCAGCCACTGCCTCTGTCCCCCAGGGCCCTTCGAGGGATCCCTCACTACCTGAGAAAGTAGGAAATCACGGGCCGCACGGCAATTAACCCTCCCTGCAAGGGACGCCTCCTCCCTCTCTGGGGCTTGCCCGGTACCACGCACTCGTTGCTCGATAAATGCACGTGTAATTGGACAGATGAGCGATCCGCGCAGAGCAGGAGCTGGCGCGTGGGGTCAGGAGGCAGCTGAGCCGGGAAGGAGCAGCCCGTGGAAGCCGGAAGGACTGTCCCCAAGCTGGCCCAGGATGCAGGTCAGTGTGGGGGAGGGGAGGCTGGTGGGCAGCCCTGCGCAGGTGGGAGGGAAGGAATTAGCCCATCTGGCCTGTGTCAGCTGCATGGGGGCCAGGGGCATGTCCCTGGCGCGCACCATCTGGGAATGGATTTGAGGCCAAATAGGTGAAATGCGCCAGCCCCCAAACGGGAGGAGGAGGAGCCACGCTGGGGCCTCCGAAGTGTGTGGGCGTCTGTGTCAGAAGCAGAGCCCCGGGATCAGCCCCAGCCTGGGCCTCAGCAGGCAGTGGGGAAACGAGGTTCCCTGTGATCCTGAGTGCCCTGCAGAGATGGGCAGCCCCCAACCTCCTTGATCTGGACGTCTGCCCTGAGCAGTGTCTGAAGTTGGGGTGAGCGCCTGCCCCCCCAGACACGATAACCTGGCCCGTGAGCCCCTTCCATCTGCAAGGGGGCCCTCATCTTCACCCCGCGAGCCAGTCAGAAGCATGGCAGAGAGGCTGCGGGTCAAGGCCAGCTTCGGGGAGCCCTGGGTTCCCCCGTCCGGCACATGCCCAGTCCGTCAGGGGATCTCACCGGGGCCGTGAAAGTCAGGTGTCTCGATGTCGCAGTTCAAGACCCTATATTTGAAGACTTGATCTTTGCAGCCCTGAGTAACTCGACTAACTCAGCTGCTCTTACAACAACAGGGAAGAAACCAATGAGTCCAAATTGTCAAATCTGATTTTCCATATTATCACCTTTCTTTCCTGTTTCTTCAAGGACACAAGGCAGAATATTTATGGCCCGTGCTAGATCATAGCAAAACCCCAGCTGCGGGCACAACGTCCATCGACCAATTCCGCTGGATATCGTGACGTTTATCAGCACTGACATTTCATCGGTCGGACGCCTGGGGCAATTTTCTCCTCATTTGCGTGATGAGATTTCTTTTTAAATTCCAAATTACAGCACAGAAATTGGGATGTGTATTTGAAGGAGATGCAGTTTCCCTTTCCAGAATTTATGTAGACTGTTTCATAATGCATTTTAAACTCAAATTTGAGAAGTAATTTCTGTGCCAGCAGCTACCCTGCAGAGACACCAAAATTGGCGATCGGCAGAAAAAGAAAAAAAAAATGTAACTTTATCCGTTAGAAAAAAAAATGGGAATGATAAAATTGTCGTTCTTTTTCAAAAATCAGCCCATGTAAATTTTTAAAAAATAAAAAGTCTGGGGCGCCTGGGTGGCTCAGGGGGTTAAGCCTCTGCCTTTGGCTCAGGTCATGATCTCAGGGTCCTGGGATCGAGCCCCGCATCGGGCTCTCTGCTCAGCGGGGAGCCTGCTTCCCTTCTCTCTCTCTGCCTGCCTCTCTGCCCACTTGCGATCTCTCTGTGTATCCAATAGATAAATAAAAACTTTTTAAAATTTTAAAAATTAATGAATAAATAAGAAGTCATACTTGTGTGGTGGACTGAAATACACGGGAAGGAGGAGGAAGGTAAGTTACCTGTAACCCGACTGGCCAGAGAGGAGCACCCCTAATGTTTCCTGTATCATGTGCAAAACCACACTTACTAATTGCACAATACTGCTTGTGTAGCTTCCCCCGGAATGGAAGGCCAATCCCGATGATGTATTAAAAATGATTTCTGGGGTGTCTGGGTGGCTCAGTGGGTTGAGCCATTGCCTTCGGCTCAGGTCATGACCTCAGGGTCCTGGGATCGAGCCCCACATCGGGCTCTCTGCTCGGCGGGGAGCCTGCTTCCTCCTCTCTCTCTGCCTGCCTCTCTGCCTGCTTGTGATTTTTGTCTGTCAAATAAATAAATAAAATCTTTAAAGATTTTCTAAAAATGATTTCCTTTTCTCATTGCCATCGACCCAGGGGCCCCATCCATGTGAGTGCACGTAGGGTGTTTTTACCCTGCGTCGTGTGTCCATACAAAGTGCCCCAGTTACCTCAGAATCCAGCGGCTGCTGCTCTGTTATTCCAAGCCCCCCGACTTTGCCCTGCTTCCTTGAAAGCGTCTTGGTTCTTACCGACCCTTTGCATTTCCGTGGGAAGTTTAGAACCAGCTTGTTTTCCACAAACCCCAACCGCAGGTGTGCCTCTTGGGGGTGTGCTGAGGCAGGCCCACTTGGAGACGCGGACATTTCCACGATGCCCCGGCCTCGAAGGTGTGAACACGGCAATGCCCTTCTGTTATCCGCCCCCGTAACGTATGTTGTGCCCCACGTCGAGTTCTCGTGCATCTTGTATTGGATCCAACCTCTGTCCCCTGAGCGCTCTCCGCTCTGGGACCTGCATTCCGTCGTCATCACGGGAAGTCCTGCTTCCGCGGCGCGGGGCGCCTACGCAGCCCGGGCCCACGTGTGTGCAGGGAGCCCTGGTCCGTCCTCCGGGCTCCGCGATTCTGCCCGTGAGGGCTTCACGCCACCGGCTTGGCGTCCGGCGTCCAGCCCCCGTTTGTATTCCTGCAGCTCCTCGCACATGTCGCCGGCCGTCCTGCTGTACTTACGGCGTTCCTGAGCGGGAGTTCCACACCATTCCCGCGGTTCGTGACCCCGGCACGCCCGCCGCTCCACACAGCATACGGTCAGGGGCTCTCAGCACTGCCTACAGGCCCCACGACGACCCTCATCCTAAAATCGCGACCGTCTGGAGCGTCGCCGCTGCTGTTACACTGGGAACCCCACAGACCCGCTAGGAGTTTGCCCCCGACGCCCCACGCTCCGCGAGGAGCTCACGGGGGATGGCTGTCCCAGGCTCGGCCGCGCCGCCTATCCAGACACTCTTCCTTCTCTGAATTCCAAGCCTTCGTTTTATAAACTTAGGTTAAAAACACATACCACGGCAGGGCGGGCGCCTGGGTGGCTCAGTGGTTAAGCCTCTGCCTTTGGCTCAAGTCAGGATCTCAGGTCCTGGGATCGAGCCCCGCGTCGGGCTCCCTGCTCCCCAGGAGCCTGAGTCTCCCTCTCTCTGCCGCTCCCCTGCTCGTGCTCTCTCACTCGCCCCTTGACATCCGCTGGGTAACCCGCCTTGGAGAGCACGGGGCGGTATCGCCGCTGGCAGTCGGGCCTCGAGTCACACTCACAGCCGCTTCACCTGCGAAAGGGAAACTCTGCTCCCACAGAAACCCCACCTCCTCCTCCAGGGCCCGGACAACTTCGTGCGTGTTTAGGCTTTTCAGAGCACAGTCACCGTCTCCCATGGCCAAACACCACAACCCAGGATCCACGGCCAGTTCCAGGCTGGCCCCCGTGTCTCGTAAGCCTTCGCTACTTTGAAACCTTTGATCGTTCATTTTTCCTTGCTTTATGGCACAAAGACGTGTTCCAGGCCGACCTCTGCCTTCGGGCTTGTGTCAGAGAGAGGCCCCGGGGGACTGCCTGCCGGCGACATCGCAGCAGACAGAGGGGCAGCACCGCTTCTGCCGGAAGCGCAGTTTTAGACTGGCACTTCCGATCCAGTTCTAATGGGGCCATGTCCCTCCTAAACATTTCACTCTGGTTGTTATTCTTTCTTGATATTATTCTTTTAAAAAAAATCTCAATTTGTAAAAAAAAAAAAAAAAGACAAAAACCAACAAAGGAGTCAGTATATATAAAGTGGGAGGAGAGAACAGAGGCATTGACTCCGATATTCTCACCAACCGAAGAGCAGTGCTCACATCTGAGCGCCGTCCATGGCCCTCCTTCTTCCGTGCAAGGGTCCCTCCAGGACCGGGGAGTGGCCCCAGCTGTGCTGCGGTCACACGAGGCCCTGAGGCTGTGCTAGCGTTTCTCCACGTGTCGCCATGAGCACTTCGTCAACACTCTATTAGCTGATGGATGTGGGTTCTCAGTAGACAGCGGCTTGGGGCCACCAGCCTGTTCTCAGTGGTGGCAGTCAGCACCCGGAGCCGATTCGAGCATCTCAGGACGCACCGTGTCCCATCAGTGCCGCTCACTCATCTGGAGGGCCTCCCACCCAGCTGCGCTGTGGGCGTCCTATGTGTTTGCTGGGCAAGTCGACTCTGATGTTGTTACCAACCCACACACCTCGGCACTCTTAACTGAATTCTAAATCTGCTGCCCTGACCGAAAGCTCTTATTCACGTCTGTCCTGGTCTCTCTCCAAGCCGCAAGCTCTCCTGGCTTTTCGGAAACGCAGCACTCTGTCAGATACCGAATTACTGTTAGGGTCACAAGGTTCTAGCCCCTTCCTTTTCCCCCCTCCCCGCCCCTCAAATGCCTGCCGTCTTACTAGCAGCAAAATGCTGGGCTTCAGCCTGGACTCCTCCCTCTCTCTGGTGTCCCCCGTCTCTCTGTCAGCACCCACCTTAGACAGGACTGACCGTGACGTTTGTGGGGTCCCCACAGTCATACATCCGAAGACCTATAGGGTTATATCAGGAACACATTGTGCCTCGGCATGACCTTCCAAGGAGACCCAGAGTCTGATGTCGCCCTGTCTCCTGGCCCCTTTCTCTGAGCAGGGCGGCCACGTAGGGCTTCCATCCCACTGGTCAAGGTTAATGGGGTGTTGGCTGCCGCGCAGGCGTAAGCTCAGGCCGGTTCCCGGCGGGGCACGGTTAGCCAGAGTGAAGGGTTGGGTCAGAGGCTGTGTGGCCCAGAAGGATCCGGGAAAGCTCTGAGAGAACACGGCAGCAAGCCGGTGTCTTTCTCCAGCACAGGCTCGGGCTGATGCCCGGAGCGGTCCTTGGCACATGCGTGCTGAATGCATGAGCGAGAGAATTCTTGCGTCAGACGACCACAGTGTCTCTTTGTCCCCGGGAGCCGTACTGTCTACAGCGAATCTGTGGGTTGGTACTCCCTGATTCCCAAGCTGCGAGGGAACCCGGTGAGCCCCCCAGAGATACGAGAGCTGGGGTCCACACAGAGAAATGCAGCGGGGATCCCCAACTGGAAGGGCAGGAGCAGACAGCTCTTGGAGGCCCAAGGACAGGCCCTGCCCATCAGGCCGGAGGTGACGCGCGAGCACACAGCTTTCCCAGAGGCAGGCCAGCCCGGGCATGAGCTCCGGAGGCTCTGTGGCCCACGCCCTGGACGTGCGGGCTCCCGGCCTGGCCTTCCGTGTCAGGAGCCTCAGACGTGCTGTTTCCAGGAAGCACCCAGGCCTTGGCTGGCGGAGGAGCCCTGACCCGCGGTCTTGACCCCGCCCTTGCTTACGCCACAGATCTGCTTAGCAACTTGGCGTCTGAAACTCCATCGCCTCTTCTAACTCTCCATTCAACATCTGGCCAAGAAGAGAAGAAGAAAAATCCTTACGTGTCCACATTCTTCAGCGTGGGGTTTCCTTGGGGCCCAACCCGGGGAACGGATTAGGAAGGTCGGCAAACCCTGACACGCGCGGACTGTCCCTCCTACGACTGTTTCTCTAACGTGCGCGTCACGGACGGCTCTAGTTCGCCTGTCGCTCCGACAAACCGCGGAGGAGGAAGCAGGCGCTGAGCCAAGCTGATCGCAATCATGTCACTTCTTAAAATATTTCGCTCTGACCGACACATTGGCTCAGTGGGTTTGCCCAAGCGTTCCGGCCGCGGAGTGCCGCGCGGCGGCGGGATCCTACGGACAGTCTAGCTGCATCTCTCCGCGTGGTGTTCTAGGGGCTCCTGTGCAGGACACGACTCACGTCGTCCGTCACGTCCTGCAACACACCTTGACTCCCAGCAACCACCCCCTAAAAACCCTCGGTCCTCCCGCGTCTGCGGGCCCACGTTTACTTTGAAATGTTATAAGCCCCAAACACGGCATTAACCGTTTTGCCTCCGGTATTAAATTGACCCAAAAAAGGAACATCGGCTTTCCTATTTGTCAACACACTTACGGCTCTTGGGTCACAACCTTCGATGACGATCTTCCTTCCTATTGATCGAGTCCCTACCTGCTGCCTGTTCCTTCCAACCAGAAGCTCCTCCGTCAGTCCTCCTGCCACAGGACTGCCACACGTAGGGTGATGCTGCTGGGTTCCCAGTCCTCAAAGCCCCTGCTGTGGAACACCCGCCCCCCATCTTCCTGCACTTGGAGGACGCTCGTGCTTCTGGTGAGAAATGGGCTCTGTTCATCATTCCTCCCTCTGTCACGGGTCTCCCTTCTCTGGCTGGTCTCAGGGTTTCGCTCTTCCAGCTTTAGTTCTTGGGGTTTGTACTTGGTACTCGGGGAGTGGGAGGTATTTCTCGGACCTGGGGTTTGGGGTGTTGCTCCAGTCGGTGGGTTGTATTTGATAAAACTTGTCAAACATACGCAGCTTCTACCGGATATATATGTGCTGCGTTTTCTCCCTCTTCTACCCCCGGGGCCCCACTGCATGCACGCTGGGCGGGTCGCTGGCGCTCGGTGCATCTCCACGGGTTCCCATTAGGGCAGTTTCCACCGACCTCCACAAAGGTCGCCGACCCTCCTTCCTCCTGCTGCATCCGAGCCTCTGCGGAGCCTGCCTGCGCATTTCTGGCTTGAACTGCCGCGTGTTTGAGCCCCAGGCCTTCTGCGGGCTTCTCCTCCAGTTTCCAAAGCTCACCTGAGGTCCCCGTTTGCTCATTATGTTCTGTGTACCGCGGGCTCCCAGCACGGGCATCAGAGGTTTCCAGGGTTGCGAGAGCCGTGCCGACGCCCGCGCCCTCCGCGAGCCCGTGCACAGAGACTCCGTTTCCTGGACGGTGGGTCTCGGGCTCCAGCAAGAACGTTTCCGGCTGGGGTCTTGTCATTCAATATGGGCGCTACTTTTCCACGCCTGACGTGACGAAAATGTGTCGACCTGAGCACGACAGAGAACTCGTTTTATCTTCAGCATCGACTTTTAAGCTGAATCTAGGATACCATTTGGAATTATGTCAGAGGTCTCATCGTCCGTGAGACAAACCTGTGAAAGCTTTTAGTCGACCCCTGAGTTAGATGAAGAAATTGAAACAATTTTTATTAACTCAGCTTCTACTCCGACGAAAACTGACATGATCTGACCAATTTTGAAATTCTCCTTTTGGAAACAGAGGCCACATATTAAACAGATATGACTTCGCTTTTGCTACAGGTAGAAAATCCAGAAATAGAAGTGAAAAATTAATGTACAGTGACAGGCATTTGATCTAAAAAGTCACGCCTCTCAAAGCAACTTCTAAATGCAGCCTCTGACATTGTACGTCTTAATTTCTCACCTTTATGCATTCTGTTCTTAAAATAACTACTAACTTTTGAGGCACAAGCTAATGGTTTCTCAGCGGACTTTCACTCGTGGAGACTGGCAGTCTGTCCTGCCCCACCGCGGGCTTCGTCCTGTGTCCCAATACACCCCGTGTCAGCGCCCAGGGTGGCCCACCAAGCTATCCCTGCTTGTTGCTGGGATAAAAACCAGGATGAATATGGGAGCCTGGGTGGCTCGATCGGTGAAGCGTCTGCCTTCAGCTCAGGTCATGACCTCAGGGTCCTGGGATCGAGCCCCGCATCGGGCTCTCTGCTCAGCGGGGAGCTGCTTCCTCCTCTCTCTCTGCCTGCCTCTCTGCCTACTTGTGATCTCTGTCTGTCAAATAAAAACAAAATAAAAAAAAAAACACCAGGATTAATAAAAAGCTATGTGGGGGTCTCAAGGCAGTACGATCATTGGGAAATTTGGGACATGCACTCGCTTCCACTTATATACTTTGTAGGTACTGTAAAGATGAGGCTGGTGGGACTTTGCTCAAGCTTCAGTGTCATCCCTGTCCAACACACAGGTCTCTGCTTCCTCGCCCGCCCCCTTCTAGGGCTTGAGCCTTGGAGACACACTGGGTCCCCGAGGTCGTGGACCTGGTCCTTCGTTGCCGGGCACCGCCTGTACTGAGGCAGCTGCACATGGCTCTCTCCGGGTTTGCGATGAGTGCCGTGCTAACGAGGGCAGGAAGTGACCCAGTCGGGGGTTCCCCAGGTGCGCGGCGGTTGGCTGCACACCGTGCTTCTGTCGGAACGGATTGTGCCCGCGGGCCTGAGCTCGTTCCATAATTGATGGTGCTCGCCGCTGCTCTCACCGCGCCCACCCCCGCGCCCCGAGCTTGTTGCCCGCCATCCGTGCTCACCGGGGTGGGGCGGGCCCCAGACGCCAGGCGCCTGCCGCACACGCACGTGCGCTCTGCACGGAACTCATCCCACGGCAGCTGATGTCACCTAGCTCAGCGGGAACCTCCACTTCCAAGAGGCTTTGAAAGGTGACATACATCTTTAATGGGGCATCAAAGGCTCCAGGCTTCAGCGCCTACAAGCTGCCGTCACTTTCCGGCACCCATTAAAATTCATGCGCACCTTATGGGGGAGTTTTCTGGTCCCTTGTCCATTGGTACCTCGTGAGACAGCTGTTGGATGCGCATGGCCCAGGAGAGGCGCCGCGTGACCGCACGCCCGGCACAGCTCCCGCCGCTTTGTGTTCAAGTGCGGCAGGGTCGGTGCTCGTGAGCGTGAAGTCGGGGAAAGTGGGAACCAGCGTGTTTCAGGAAGTCCAAATGCAGCCGATCGCTGATCCTCTGGCTTTAGGAGGGTTTGGGCTGACCGCTGGAAAGTACGGAAGCCCCAGGGTGACGGCTGGGAGTCACTGAAGGAGGCGGTCTTGGCGGGTTTCAGGAGCTCGCGGCCGCCTGACACACGGCGCACGTCCCAGCCCCGCCTGAGTGTGCATATCGGCAGAGACCGGCAGATCCATCCGTGCCCGTCCTGGGGCAATGACTCGGACTCAACCAAGCCAGGCAAACACCACCGAGCACGTTACAGGCTCATGGACCTCAGGGACGGCCCCGGCCTGGAAGAAGTGGGCCGCCCGTGGGACGCAAGGAGGCGAAAGTGTGCCTACCCAATGGTGCAGGGTGAGGGATGGGTGTGAAGGAAGGAGTGGGGAACAGCATGAGCAAAGGAAGCTTCTGGAACACGGGCAGGCTACAGTGTAAGTGGGAAATGGAGACAAGCTGCAGGCTCATGGGGCAGTGGGCGTTCTGGGGAGTGAGGACATTGTCTGCAGCCTCGGCTCCCGAAAACTGTTCTGTGGTTCCCTATGCCCCCCTGCGAGTGTGGGAAGACAGGGAGGAGAACAGAGGGCAGACGTCTCAGGCACCGCTGTGGGTCTGAAGCCATGGACACGTGCTAATGTCTGTAAATGTGCATCAGATCTGGCGCCTCTGGGAACTGGAGCCTGGGCCTGATGTCCACCAGCGCCTGGCCGCATGCTTGAACAGCAGCTACCAGGCCGGGCTCTGCTTGCCCCCAGCTAGGCACCCGGGACTCCATACACATCACTTCCCCTCACTGATCTTGCCAGTCTTGCTGGGGCTGGGCCGCTGAGGCGTGGAGGGCGACCCTGCGAGCTGGAGCAGGTCGGGCACGTCCGGGTGTCCAGGTGGTGCACATGGACACACATTCAGGACTGGAGCGTGTGGGCTCGGACCCCAGGCGTGAGGGTCGCTGGCGCCCAAGGTAAGGTGGCTCCTCCACAGTGCGCTGGTCCGTGGGTGCCCCAAGTCGAACCGGGGTCACCAGATGCGGCATCTCCCGCCCCTCCGCCCCCCAACCCTCCCCCAGCAGTGGAGCAGTAGCCCCGTGCCAGCCCCGCTTTCCCATGAAGGAGGAGCTGGAGTCGAAGTCCTGGGTCACTGCGCCAATGGGGACTCAACTCCCTCCCTCAGTAGGAGCGCCGGTGACGTAAGAGGTCGGTGACGTAAGAACATCAGTGACGTGAGTGAGTTGGTGACGTAAGAACATCACTGACGTAAGCGCGTCAGTGACGTCCGAGGCCCGGTGACGACAGTCTCGCATGTACCTCCCGGGAAGGCACGACCCCGCCCTGGGGCCCGCGCGCTCGGACGGGCCGGCGCCGCGCAGCCGCTCCGGTGACTCGGGCATGCGGGGGACCCGCAGCCGCCGGCAAACCCCGCTCGTGTCCGGGAGGGGCCGCAGGACCGACGCGCGTCCGTGGACCCCGCGCGAGGTCAGTGGACCCGGACGGGCCCGGACGTGGGGGTCGATGGGGCGCTGAGCTTGGCTCCGGCGGGACGACGCGGCGAGCACGGCAGGCATGGGGCGGGCCTGGAGGAGACAGTGTGGACGGCGGCGGCGGGTGTGGACGGCGGCGGCGGGAGCGCGCGCGGGTCGGGTGGGGAGCGGGAGCGCGCGGGCCGGACCGTCCACCGAGGCGCGCGGGCGTCCGACGCCAACACGACGGGAGGCTCAGAGCCCACGACCTCGGAGCAGGAGCCAGGACAGGCGGCGCCAGAGGAGTCAGAAAACCCGCGAGAGACACGGGGGGACGGAGCGGGACAGCCCAGCGCGCGGCGACGGAACCGCACCCAGGAGCGGTCAGAGCCGGCGGGCCGGGCGCGGAGCGGCCACGACACCGCGTCCTGTTCGGCCGCGGTCGGCGCCGTGAGGACGCGCAGGAACAGCCCAGGCCCGGGGAGGCCCGCTGGCCCGAGGACGGCCCCGCACGCGAGCGGACGCGGGCACGCGTGGACCAAAGTCGATTTTGACAAAGGGTCTGAGTCAGCGACAAGATGGACCATCTGGGGGCTCCGTGGGCGGGCGTCTGCCTTAGCTCAGGTGGTGGTCTCGGGGTCCTGCGATCCGGCCCCTGGTTGGGCTCTGCTCAGCGGGGAGCCTGCTGCTCCCTCTGCCGGCCCCTGGCCCTGCTCTCCCTGTCTCTCTCTGACAAATAAAATCTTAAAAAAAAAAACCAGACACAACCTCTGTAAGCTTGCGGGTGTCCGACAAGATAGCCCCAAATTGCAGACAGCAGAAATTGCCGGAAAATGAGGGCACTTAGCAAGTGCACTCATAACGGGGTTCAAACTGCTTCTGTTGCTGGTGGAGGGATCAGGCAGGCCCCCAAGTCAGCGGGGTGTGCACGATCTCAGCGACAAACTTCACAGCGGCATCCCACGTGTTTGCAGAATGTCATGCCCAACAGCTTGATGGGGACGTCCTTGTCCGGCGCTTGTTCCTGCGAGTGTGGATTTCAAGTGCCGCTCTGGACGGCACCACGGGAATGAGGGAACCTCACACGTTCAGACATCAAACCTCACACACACCTAGAGACCCAAGTGGGAACCACAGCGTAAACGAGAGACGCGCGGAACGGAAGGATGGTGACAGTCCGGCTTCTCTTTCTCCGCTCCTCTCCCTTCTCTCTCTTCACTCCACGGGGCGGAGGTGACGCTCGCTGACGGGGGAGTTCTCGGGCTCAGCCCTGACCTCGCAGGGGCAGGTGTCCCAACCCACACACAGCCGCCCCGCCCTGGCGCCCAACCCCCGAGAGACATGCACACGCGGCTCCGGGACTCGGGGAGTGTTTGGGACGGCAAAAAGCCCCACGGAGGGCCGGCCTCCCATGGGAAGGTGGAAGTGACCTTGGTCCAAAGGGCAGGGTTCTTGGCCCCTCCAGCCGCTGGGAGAGAGGCCGAGGAAGAGGCCCGTCCAGGAATACATCCTGGGGAGGCCGGAGGCTGCAGGGACAGAGGGGAGGCGCCCAGCAGTCCGTTCAGGCCTCGGAGGAGGACACCCCAGACCGGGGCGTGGCCCAGGCCACCAACGCCGGGCCCTGGGAATGTGGCTGCTCCAGCGAGACGTGCCATCCGTGTCAGATACACGCGGGCTCTCAAAGCCTCGTGTGCAGAAGAATGTAAAGCACGTCCTTAGAAGTTCCACACGGCAGGCGTGGGAGAAGGTGCAGGGAGCAGTGTCCCCCGGAGGCATCCGGGCAGAGGGTGTGGGTGTGTGGAGCCGTGGTGGCCGGCCGGCCGCTCCTCTTCCTGGGCCTTTCCCCGGCAGGACCGCAGGCAGCGCCGAGCGCCGAGCATGCGAGGGGTCGTGTGTGTGTGTGTGTGTGTGTGTGTGTGTCTGCAGAGTAGTGCCTCACCTGTGGGCAAGATGTAAGAGGCAAGTGACACTCATCCCACATGTGCCCTGGCTGCTTCTGAGGGTCAGACAGGCTGATGGGAATACTGTGGGTCCAGCTGTGACTGCAAATCCACATGTTGGAGCCCTAAACCTCAGGACCCCAGAATAGGACCGTGTTTGGAGACAGGGCTTTAAGGAAATGAGTGAGGCAAAATGAGGTCCTGGGGTGGCCCTAATCCCATAGAACTGGCATCCTTATCGGAAGAGATCAGGACACAGACACGCATGGAGGGACGACCCGAGGAGGAGACGGCCGTTTGCGCGCTCAGGAGAGGCCTCAAGGGGACCGGCCCTGCCACGCCTGGGTCTTGGACCTCCAGCATCCAGGACGGGAGGAGTAAATGTCTGTTGTCCAAGCCCCGCCTCTCCGCCCCAGGCTGGGGTGTTCGCCATGCGGTTCTGGGACAGGCTGCCCATGTCCACCAGCGCCTGCCTGGCCGTTCCCTGTTCTCTGAGCCTCTTGACAATTGTACGAAATGAAGATGCCACCAGAGGTCTGGGACACCGTAAGCTGGGGGCCCCGTGTATAAACCCCAGCCATGGATCCCAAACCAAAGCAAACTGAGTAATGTCTTTGTGTTTTTTTAAGAGGCCCTTGCCTCTGCTTCCCCAGCGCCCCTCCCTCCAGAGCAGCTCGTGCACAGCCCATATCCGAGGCGCCATCCTTCCTCCCACCCACCCTTATGCAGATCCGCGTGCGTCCCGGGAGCCCTGGTGCACCCCATCGGTTACATACAGGCATGGCCATGCCCACCCGGGCCCCCAGCCGGCCCCCACCGTCCCCCCAGTCCCGAGGCTGCCCGGCGAGTGAGCAGATGGCCGAGGCCTCCCCAGTCCCGGGCCCCAGGAGGGCAGTTCTTCCTTCTGGACAGTGGAGTACAGGGCTATTCCCTGCCTGTGGAGCCCAAGTGCAGAGCCTTCCCTGTTGCTAGGTTTTTAAGTGGAAGTGGAAACTGGTTTCCAGGACCCAGGAGGGCCCGAGGGACTGCTCAGGGCACGTTCACTGCCTGGAAGTAATTGAAACACTTCTCAGCTCGGCCGGAGCGTCTGAAATAGTTTGTGCTTTTAGGGAAACGTTCTCCACAGACCCTGTCCTTGGAGACGGCCTCTCAGCACACCCGCTCTGGGCTGGGCCCCTCTCTGCTACCCACCGGGGTTCCCTCAGAGCATCGTTCAGAACAAGGACAGCAATGGCGCAACAGGGCGGCTGGTCACAAGTGTCCCACAGCCAGATGAGGCCTGCGGTCCTTGCCCCCTGCTCGGGGCCCCACCCAGCCAGGCAGACTGCTGCCCTCGCTCCACCTGCTTCTTCCGTCTGCCTCCCGCAGAGCCCCAAGGAGGGAGAGGAAGCCTGGAGACAGGCCCAGTTGGCCCAGCCACAAAATGGAAACACTGCTCCTGCCCAGATCGCCAAGGGGCAGCCCAGCCTCCGTGCGGCCGGACAGAAGCTGGGGGAAGTCCTAGGGGTCCTACAGTGTGGTGGGAGGCAGAGCGCTCCATCCCAGCTCCCCCAGCAGCAGGGCCGGCAGCCAAGAACCTGCTGGGCTGCGTCTCCCCACACGAAGACAAGGACACCCACCCTGTCCTCCATTGTGACCATGGGCCTCGGGGGGTGGGCTCACCACAGGATCCTGGTGGCTGGCCTCTGCCGCTGGCCTCGGTGACCCTGGCTGGCTGCTGGGCTCTGCAAACATCCATGGGGGCTGCACGCGCCCCAGCCGGGAGACCAGCCTCAGGAGCCTTAGGCCGAGGGAGACGTTCCAGGTCCAGATTAACCAAAACGCACTTGTTCTCACTGAAATTCAAGTGACCAGGAGAAGTAGCCCAAATGAAACAGGCACCGACTGGCTGGCCCCACCTGTAGCCACTTTGGGGAAGTGACCGGCCTTCCTGGGGCCACAGGTCACACCCCAGGCACAAGTGTCCCTCCCCCGGTACTGGTACTGAGCCCTGCACAACTGCGCGTCCGACCCAAGCCCATGAGACACTGGGGGACGACCCGGGCTGACCTCCACCCGGGCAGAAGGTGGAGATCATCTTAGCTGGACCTGGGACAGTTTGGTCGGCCCTGCCCCATCCCAGGGCACGTGCCAGTCTCAATCTCGGCCTCCGCATCTGGGTCACTGCCTCAGAGAGCTGCCCTCTTCTTGTCGCCTTTCAAACACAAATTCAAGGAAAAGCATTTCTGGGAGGGAGGCCAGGGTTCGCTCTTGTCCCCGAAACCAGCTGCCTTCTGTACTAAGCATGGCCACAGGGCACAGCCCTCGGGGATGCGTCCTGTCCTGGCCCTGTAATGTCACAACGTCCCCACTGTGTCAGAGAGCTCCTTTGTGTAGGCTCCAAGTCCTGTGAAAAGGGGATGGCCTTGTGCTGTCCTCACGGCTCCCACAGACCTGCGCTCGCCTTGCCCGCGGGGCTGACACGCAAGTGACTGTCCGGAAACAACAGACTCATTCCCAGGACGCCTGTGATTTACTGTGTGGACACGTGAATGACTGGATGGAAGCGTCGATCTCTCCCATGTCTGAGGAGCTGGAGCGTCCGTGCTGGGGACTGTCTTCCCGGTGCAGCGGCCCAGACCCACGGGGAAGCGCAGGGCCAGCCCCGCTGCTCGCCCCAAGACACCAGGAGAAGCCCCCGCTCCCATCCTGGGGTCAGGGGGTCCCGGGAAACTGTGACCAGGACCGGCGGCGTTTTGCAGGTGCTTTGTCCGCAGGAAGATGTTGCGGGAGGGCGAGGACTCGGGGCAAGAATCCACCCAGCAAGCAGGAGACTTTGTCCAGAGCAGACTGGACAGCAGCAAAGGAGGCTCCTGGAGACCTGCACCCAGGATGCAAGAGGGGAGCAGTGCACAAAGTCACCTTCAAAACCGGGTACGAAGGGCCCCACAGCCTCAGAGTCACGGCCGGTGGCCTTGCACGGTGGACGTTAGCCAAAATGCACGCAGCGCCTGGTGCGGTTCTAAGCACGTGGTCGTCCTGATGACCAGCCCGTGAGCCACTGGGCCGAGGAGGACCGCGGGGTGCTGGACGGCGGGGAAGGATGGCGCTCAGCCCGCTGGCTGCGGAGCCCAGGGTGTGTGCACAGCGCAGGGGTGGGGCTCAGAGTCTGCGGCCCCAGCCGGAGTCCTCCGCGGGTGTGGCCACCATAGGCTTGGCGACTGGACGGCCTCAGGGGACCGGGGTGCAGGCAAGGGTCCCACAGTAATCACAGAGAATGGGGAACCACCAGGTGCTGATTCCTGTCCCTTCTCAGCTGCCCAGGACGTGCCTGACCCTCGGAACCTGAATCATGATGATGCCCACAATGGCTCAGTCTGGGGGCTCAGCACGGAGGGCCTGGGGTGCTGCAGGCACAAGGTCATGGCTGCACACAGAGCCACGCGTCTCCGGGGATGAACCGGGGAATGAAGAGCCCCAGCACCTGCCTGACACGATTCTCCCAGCGGCCCTGTGACGGCACGTGAGAGGGACAGCTTCGCCTGCCCCTCAATTCCTGAGCCCGTCCCCTCCCTCTGCGCCCACCGTCCATGCCCTAAGGCACCATTGTCTTACCTCCAGCGTCTTACCTCCAGCAGTCACCTGCCGTGGATGCCGTGGATGCCGTGGATGCCATGTCGCAGCGTGCCACATCCAGCCCAGCTGTGCCCAGGCCTGCCGTCTCTGCTGCAGGGGTTGGGGGGGGGAGCAAAAGTATCTTCTCATGTGGCCCTGTGCCCACACCACACGCAGAGACGAGACGCGGCCCCGGCTTCCGTCCAAGCTGGTTGTGTGGCAGAAACAGGAGGTCTTCCTGTAGTGCGGGTCTGCTCTCCGGCTCTGCAGGGACCCGGAGGCAGGACGGCCTGGTGCTGGATGGCGGCTCCAGCGTGCTTTCCCCAGCACAGAATGCGGAATAGCACCCAAGAATGATGGTGGCACTTTCCTGAGATCTTTTCCCCCAAACCCCAGCTCTGCAGTGAAGGACACGCCGCAGATCACTTGCCCGGGTCCCATGATGCCGACAAGGTCACCACACATGGGGAAGATCTGAGAAGTTGTCTCAGCCCGAGACACGGGAGGAGGAGAAGGCACCACAGGTGAGTGTCCGTGCTGCCCGGGGTGCGAGCCTGGGACAGGGAGGGGACATGAGACAAAACCTGCTGATGGAGAAGGATGGGCTTTACTGGACAGAGATACCTCATCAGCCACCGAGTGAGACAGCCACGGGTACAGGGAGCCCTGCCACCTGCTCCCAGCCTCTCCGCGAATGCACAACTGTCCCTACATCAAGCCCCTGGAGCAGAACACCCCCAATATATGACCCGCCCACCCTTCCAGGAAGGAAGGAAGGAAGCAGGTGCTCTCAGGGTGGTGGTTCTCGGAACGTCTTTGACAAGGAACGTGGTTGACACTCCTCCCTGTGTGTAACTGTTGTCCTTCCGTGATAAAATCCTTGCCCATTTTTTCCTCGTTTTTTATTGAGTTGTTTCTTTTCATATCGCCGAATTTCGAGAGTTCCTCTGTGTTCTGGACACAACTTCCTCCACAGACACACACTTTGGAGATACTCTTGAGCTTTGGGCTGACACACAGTTAAATCAATTGGAAACAGATAGTTTCTGATCCCGCCTGGAGGACTTACTTGGTGAGACCAGAGCCCTGTTTTGACTCAGACACATCATCGCTTCCGCTGTCTCCGTGAGGATTTCTTGTCTAAACTGTTCTCAGCGTAAAGCAAATTAAGACCAAAAGTTATATATGTTCCATGTTGATGGTGGGCATGGGGTGGTGGTCATGACGTTTCTCCTCCAGACTTTTCCGTATGTTGGAAATGTTTCCTTAGACGGGAGGGAGGGACAGAGGAAGAGACCGGTCAGGGGAAGGACCACAGGAGGGGGGCCGGGTCCGTCGAGCTGGAAACTCCAGGGAGCTCTCATGCTGGGGCCGGAGGGGCCAAGGGGACTGGCTCCTGCTCCTCCTCGGGTCCTCACAGAGATGAGGACAGGGCATCGTTCCTTCTGTGTGTGCAGAGAACACACATCCGCAAGGCCCTCTGTTCCTCTCCTCGGGGCCGGGAGGGCCTCTGTTTCTCCGGGAGCACACCGCCAGCTGTGGACAGATGCTTCCGGAGTCCCGAGGGGGCCGGGACCCTCGTCTCTCTGACGTTCTGCCACACCAACTTCCTGACATTAGGAAGACCAGCTAGAGGACTGGGGGGCACAGGAGTTAGCGCCCCAGGCCTGTCCCATCCTCACCCTTCAGAAACCCCAGGAGGAGGTGGTCCGGGCACGCCTATGTCCCCCACTTTGCTCCAAACAGCACACCATCTGTCCTCCTCCAACTCTGCGGGGCAGAACGCAGCCCCCATGAACAAAGACTGCCTTGGGCTTCCCTTCTCTTGGGACATCTAAATTTTGCAGCCTGCCCCCAGCAATCCAAGGACCACTGACTCTGCCTTGCCCTGGCTTGCCCTGCCCAGTAGAGGGAGCCCCTGGCCAAGGGGGGCCTGGAAAAAGCGGGGCAAGCTCTCCCCCCACCTGCACGGCAGGCAGCTGGTGCTTCCTGCCCCAGACACGCTGGCTTTGGGCCAAGTTCCCTAAACGCGGCATCTCCACCCTGGGAAGAGATTCCTCCCAAGACCCCCGTGCAACCCCTTTCCGTCCTCCCCAGCCTGGACCTCTGTGTGTGCACGAGGGCGACCGTGCCCTTGCCCTTCCTCACCTGGCCACACCACAAAGCTTCCTGATGCCCTTGCAAGATGCAGGGCAAGCCCCGTCTTCCCTCTGGTGAGAGAGGACAGAAGGAAACCCTGGCACAGCTCAGGGGAAGGACGTGCAGGGGTCACGATGCAGACACAGCCAGAGTCAGCCCAGAGCCCCCTCCCCTGCCCAGCAGAGCCCAGCTGCCAAGCAGAGCACTGGTGCTTTGGTGGAAGAGTCTCTCCAGCTGGAGCCAGTGTCCTGGTTCAAGGCTACAGTTCCCTTCCTCATTAGCTGATACACCTGGGCAAAGAGCCCAGAAGTGTGACCTGGCATAGGGCAGGGCACTGGCAGTCAGGTGTCCTCAGAAGGGCTGCCCGGAGGGAACAGGGAGATGCTCCAGAGAACCAGGAGGGACCAAGGCAGGGACCAAGAACAGGACGATCACAGACAGGATGGCCCCCCACTCCCTTCTCCACCCCTCGGGAGATAGAAGGTTTGCTCTCTGGGGAAGCAGAACCACAGAGGACCCAGGGCCAGGGCACCAGAGGCAGGAGAGCAGGAGGGGAGGCCCGAGGGAGGCTGAGGACCACCCCCTAAGGCCAAGCATGATCTGTAAACCCTGGGAAGGGGCAGAGGTCCACCCCCTGCCCCGGTCAGCTCCTCAAATTCCAGCAAGGCAGGGGCACACTCAGAATACGGCCTTCTTGAGAATCGACTTCCTCAAAGCTGGGATTCCTAATGCAGATGGATGGGAAGTCCTGCCCGTGGCCAGTCTCAGGAAGTGAGTGGACTCAGAGTTTGCAAGCTCGGATGGGAACTCAGCCTCCACGGGCAAATAAGCCAGCAACACGGCAGCTGGCTGGGATTGCAGCGGTGAGGGAGAACCTGGAGAGCAAACAGCCGCTTTCTCAGACAGATTTCCTCTCCAGAAAGCCGATGGGAAGGACACTGCAGACAAGGACGCTCACGGGACTAGAGATGGTGACCAGAAGCATAAAGCCCTGAGACCTTAACACTCCCCTGCTCTGGCGCTCCAGCTGCTGGGACTGCATTCCAGGACAATGACCGCACCCCACCAGGAGCCCCACGCCTCCTGACTCCTAAGCATCAGCACCAGGCATGGGCTCAAGTGCCAACAGGGGCACGGTGAGGTGGGGAGCCATCCAGCCACGTGATTACCAACAAACCACAGGGAAAGCTCGAGTCCTGAGTGGTCATCAACAAAGACTCTCACTCCACAGCCACGGGCCAGTGGACACACGCTCCTCGAACGCCTGTCCATCACGGGTACACCCGGGGGCCGGGCTGGAAGGAGCGTGAGAAGCGAGCCCGCGGCAAGATGGCAGACAAAGCGCATTCAGTGACGTGCTTGTCCTGTTGTTGATGACCCAGCAAGCGGGTCTTTTCAGATCAGAAATGAGGAGCTGACTGTCCTCATTGTGAGGACAGCTTGTGAGACGGCTGCCGGGGGAAGCGGCTGCGCCGGGCGAGCGCTCCACGGAGGGCAGGGGCGTGCGCACACGTGTCCGCGGGCCGTGTGGACGGGGCTGCTCGAGGCGAAGGCCCCCAGCAGATGGGAACTCCAGCAGATGCTTCCCCGCCCTGTGCGGGATTTGTTAACATTTAGCCCAGACTTCGTTGACAATACTCAACGCTGGTTCTGTAAACATCCCATTCCATTATTTGCAGTGGTAATTTCAGCAAACAGTCCCTATTCCAAAGCTCTGCAGTGTGAAATTAAATTTGTTGGTTAATTAATTGGAAGAATGTAGCAACTTCATTCTGCTTAGAGACGGTGGCATTGAAATTAGTGATCTGTAAAATTACTCACAGAATAGCAAACTCAGAACAATGGAGGGAATAAACTCAACTTTCAGCAAGCCGCAAGCACCGAGCTTCTCGCAATGAGGTTCTTAGAGAATTAACACATACCAGATTCGCTGGAGATGTTCTTGTTTTAATAACCAGTTCCTCGCTCACTTGTTGGTCTGGGTCAATACAGCGCCCACATTTTCTGCCTGGACAATTTATCTCATTAATGTTGTTTTTGGTGAAACATGAAGTTGGAGAGCTTCCCCCTCCTGACCACCGAAAACAGAGAGCCACTTTCTTGCTGAGGCTGGTTACGTTTCATCAATATTTTCTATTAGCTTTTAAAAACCCTCCAAGTTATAAAATGAAATACTCTAGAACAAGGACAGTTTTGAATGTTGACTCTAGAAGATAATCACCGCCATATGCCTGACCTTCAGTCGTGAGCCCAAAACATCACCAATTATAATAATGAGATGCTATTTCTTTCACTATTGAATTGGCAAGAATTAAAAGCGTGGATAATCCCAGTGAGAAAGCATCTGACACAGGCTGGGAGGAATAGAAACTGATACAAAATTCATGACAGCAATTTGATACCAAAATTGTATCAGAGAAGTATCAGCCGTCTTTGCACGGCAGATTCCGCATCTGGGGATGTATCCTCGGGGGCAGTTGTGAGTGTGTTTAGAAGTGTACATAGGATGATTTTAACAAGAAGGATATTTATGATAATGAAATATTCCAAATGATGAATTTTTCATCGATTCTGGCCAACACCACAGTATTGATTAAATGAACTATACAGTGGTCGTGCAAAATTGGAAACATTGTGCTTGGAGCCCCTCGGAGCTCAGTCCCCGTGTTGGGCTGCTGCGCAGTGACTCAGGAGGACAGGTGTCCTCTGTCATCTAGCCTGGGACTGGCTGCAGCCTGAGTCCTGGTGGCCTATCTCTCCCGGGGAGCCCGCATCATCTGAGGGAGCAAAGGACACGGTGCCTTAAAATAAGAGGTAGACCAGATGTCGGAAGAGCTGCCCATGGCAATCAGAGCTGATGGATCTTTGACAGAGGTGGACCAGAGGCTGGAAGTTACAAAAGCCACTTTTACCACAGGCAGGGAAAGGAATAAATCTCTCTTTCAGAGGGTGTCCAGGCCACAAGATTTGCTCTCAGTATGTGAAGAGGAAAATCAAAGACTGAGAAATCTGCCTTGTCAGCGGCTGTCACAGAAGGAAGACCTTGCTGGAAAGCCAGCTCCCCGGAATGCCACAAGAGTCTGAGGGTGCTCCGCTGCTGGACGGAGGTACTCCTACGGGGCGGGGGGGGCAGGTGGAGGCCTTTCGAGAACAGGCCAGAGAGTGGGGTCAGAGACAGGTGCAGGTCCCTGAGCTGGAGAGCTTCTTCGGCCTCATCCTGGGCTTCCTGGAAGCTTCTGTCTTCCAAGCAGTTTCCAAAGGGCGGATGTCCCCATCAACACCCACGCAGGAAGGCATAGAGGGGAGCTGGGGCAGAGCGAGGGTCACCCCATGGAGGGGGACCGGCATGAGTTTGGGGATTTACATGAGTCTTAAATAAATATTTTAAAATTTCAAAACAATCTAGAGTGGGGTCACTGTAGACCCTGCCGCAAGGGGCCGCCCAGGGGATGCCGGGACCAAGGGGACAAAGCGCTGGTGCAGGGGCGGGACCCTGAGCAGGCGCGGGACCCTGAGCAGGCGCAGGAACTCCGGGCAGTGGCTTCCCTCTGCAACCCCTCATGTCCGCCCCTGACCGCAAAGGTGTTGGGGAAAGGACGCAGGAGGAGGTGGTGGACAGAAGCTCCAGTCAGGGAGGGCAAGAAACTTTCAACCAGAGGCTGCAAGTGAATGAGAACCAGGCAGTTTTGTCACCAACCTGGGACAGGTTGGGTAGTTGGGTAGTTGGCACTGTCCCCGGGGTGGGCTAGTCCTGCCCAGCAGTGCAGGAGGGGCACCTGGGTGCAGCCGCTGGAACCATGCAGCTCCCGCCCTGAGCTGCAGGCGTAAAGACACGTTGAATCTGGGTGTTCAAAACACAGGGGGTGTGAACCCCTGAATTAAGGCACAGAAGCAGATAAGATGCTTTTAGCCCCATCGTTGTTCTTCGCCTGAGGGAAATTAAAATAGTGTTTGTTGACTGAAGCTATTCCACAAAAAGCCTGAATTTAAATTTTTGAGCCCTGCTGGAACAGTGGGTTCATACAAGAGCAGATCAGAACCCAATGGGGGAGCTGAGCTCACTGCAGGGCCCCTCCCTGGTGCCTCCCATGCCTAGCCGCACGTTCTCATCGCCAGGTTGGCTGGGTGTGGTCTGGGGTGGGCACTGACCCTGCTGACAAGAATGCCCCAGCAGCCTCTGGCTTCCTTGGTCCTTAGCTCTGCCTGCTCTGGAGGGGAAAGCAGCCCGTCACCAGAACTTCCAGCGGCGTCCTGGGGTTGGCTGTGATGGCCCGGGTTGGGGTCATGTCTCATCCCTCAGCCAATCACTGTGGCGGAGGAACACGGCGCTCTGGCCGGACCCAAGGCGTGTGCCCTACCCCAGCCCGACATTGGCAAATGGACCACATATGGGGGATGGGAGGACAGTAACCCCAAAGAAATGATGGCGAGGCAAAAAAAGAGAAAGAAAAACTGACCAATGAAGTCACTTAGGCCAACTGAGCCACGGGGTCTGCTGTCAACCCCCAGAATCCAAGATGAAGGAGAACACGATGCAGAGAGACGGGGAGAGAGCTCCCAAATGCACATCAGTTTTCATGCTTTGAGGACAGGCATCAGCCTGGCTTAATCAGGAACCCAGTTTTGGCCAGCTGGAAGGGGTGCGTAAGAGGAGGCACCGAGCATGGGAAGGGCAGGTGGACCGTGGGCAGATGGGGAGGGCTCCTCCCCTAACCAGATCATCCCCCAGGCCCCGAGCGGCCAGGGACAGTGGGAGAAGCACTGGGAGCCGTAGACTTGCCCGCAGCCCAGCAAAGCCACCACCTGTCACCCCAGACTGCCCACTCCCTCCACCCTGGCCACACACCCACAGTCCCCTGCCAAGGATCTGGGCATACGCGTTCACTGGTGCGGGGGAAATGCAGGGAGCAGGGAGTGGGAGCAGTCCTGCCCAAGGGGACCTCCGCCCCAGCAGGAGCTCCACCAGCTGGGTTAACCCAGAAAGTAACTTCACACCCAAAGTGACAGGGTGTGAAGGGATGGGGAAGGGTTGGTGGGGACCCCAGACCCACGGGGAAGCCACTGGGCACAGCCCACATCCACTGCTCCATCTCTATTCAAAGCCACTCCTCTTGGGAAATCTTGAAAATCTTCCAGGATTTCGCCCTGTTCCCTGAACCATGCAACGCCAAACAGTGTGAGCCCCGCCTCTCCCATTTGCCTGAACCTCTCACCATCCCACCCTTTATTCTCATTACTTGTGAAAGGGCTATGTCGCCCTAGTAATTAAAGCCCAGCAGAGCAGAAAGCACCCGCATTTTTCTCAACCCTGTCTAAGCAGTGCCTGTGGAACCACAAATGGAGGAACGGAATTGAGCGGACAAGCTCTTCGGTTGGTAACCAGCGCCCACCTGGCCGTTCTTGCCGCAAGAATTTTCCATCTCGCAGCTTCTAGACGATGGGCGCTGCTGCTCATCTACTCAGAGATTTGGTCTTGGTCGTCTTGCCCTGCCCTCTCCCTGTGCCACTGCCACTGCCTCAAGCTCCATCCGAGTCCTGGACCACCGGCATGTGCCCGCCCCGCAAGGGTGTGACCGCCCATGTCCTTCCCGCCGCCTCCTGTTCCAACAGGCTCAACCTTACAAGCTCTGCCTCCCGCCAGCCCAGGCCTGCCCTGGCCTGCAGCGTCGGTGTCCTTCTGCCCCCACCTAACCTATTTATCTTACAAAAGCCCAGTCTGGGTTCACTGCAGAATAGGAGAAGGAGGGCTGCAACCCCCCCTCCAGCAGGGGCTCTGCTCAGATCTTTGCCGCGGCCCCCATGGAAACTCAGATGTGCGGGAGACGGGCAGGTTCCCAGCCGTTCAGAGTGCTGTCACCTGCTGTTCTGACTGTGATTGTGCCAGTAAACACGGCCACGTCCTCACCCCCAAGGATCACAGGGCTTCGGCTTGTTTGGCATTTTCGTGATTTAATCAGGCTTCTCCTGAGAGCTCACACTTGCAGAGCCGCAGACCAGGCTGCAGTGAACGTTCTGCGTACAACTTCCTCCAGTCATGCTGGGAATCCCGGGGATACATTCCTAGTTGTGAGAGTGCTGCAACCGGGACAACAGAGTCCTAAGGGCTCCTGGGGGTGGGGGGGGCAGATAGTGAAGCAGAGGAGGAGGGAAGGGGGAAGGGTAAGGGAGGGAGGAGCCGCTGGGAGGGGAGAGGAGGGAAGAAGGAAGGGGGAGGGAAGGGAGAGGGGGAGACAGCACAAAAGGAGAGAAGGACAGAGGGGAAGCCTGGACAGGTGCCTCATCTTGGCCTGGGGAGGGTTGTGGAGCGGCCCAGGGACAGCCCACAGCACCCCCTGTTCACGACCCAGACCCACCTGTTGTCTAATCCCCTCCTTACACCACTGTTCTCTGTATCTCGGGCAGCAACTCCCAAATTCCTTGGTCAACTTTCTTCCAGGTCTTTCTGCTCAAGGGCATTTCCTCCCTGACCTCTGACTCCCCTCCTCTTTCCCCCCCACCCCTGCGCCCACTTCCTCAAGCAGGCCCTGCCCCTGCAGCAGCAGGCCTGGACACTCCGGGGCATGGTGTTCACTCTGCACTTCTCATCGCCAGCACCTTTAACGGCACTCATGCGTGACACACCACACTGATGCAACCACAGGGTCATCTCAGTAGACAACGAAGCATCTGGCAAAGTTCATCTGTTCATGATAAAGACCCCTAGCAGGGGTGTGCCGCCGCATGATAAAGGCCGTGCATGACAAACTCACAGCTGAAAGCTTTCCTGAAAAAGCTGAAAGCCTTTCCTCTAAGACCTGGCATAAGACAAGGGTGCCCACTCCTGCCAGTGCAACCCAGCAGAGTACAGGAAGTCTTAACTGAAGCAATTAGGCAAGAAAAAAATAGGTATCAGAATTGGAAAAGAGGAAGTTAAATTTCTTCTGTTTGGTAATGACATCATCTTTCATGCAGAAAATACTTAAGACTCTACCAAAAAAACTGTTCAAACTAATAGATGAATTCAGTAAAGTTTCAAGATTCAAAACCAGAATACAAGATTATACACACTATCAACCAAGTATCTGAAAAAGAAATGCAGAAAACAATCCTATTCACAATGCCATCGAAACCAACGAAGTACTAGGAATATATTTAACCAAGAAGGTGAAACATCTGCACACTGAAAACTTCAAAACACCGATGAAAGAAATTGAAGAAGACGCAAATAAACAGAAAGACATCTTGTGTTCACGGATCACAAGAATTAATGTCAAAATGTCCATACTACCCAAAGTCCTATATAGATTCAGTTCCATGTCTATCAAGATCCCAATGGCATTTGTGACAGAAAAAGAAAAAATAATCCTAAAATTTGGGTGCAACTACTAATGACCCTAAATGGCCAAAGTAATCTTGAAGTAGAACAGAGCTGGAGACATCATGCTTCCTGATTTTAAGCTCTATTATAAACCTTTAGTAATCCAAAGAGTATGGTAATGGAATAAAAAAAAAGATATATAGATCAATGGAAGCAAACAGAGCCCAGAACTAAGCAACCCCCACATATATGTTCAACTAATATTTGGCAAGAAAGCCAAGAGCATACAATGGGGAACGGATGGTCTTTCCAAAAAAAGACGTTGGAGAAACTGGATAATCACATGCTGAGAATGAAACCGGACCCCCGTCTTACACCACTCACTAAATTAACTCAAAATGGATTACAGACCTACACATAATACGTAAACCTATAAAATTCCTAAAAGAAAACATGGAGGGGAAGCCCCTTGGCATTGGTCTTAGCAATGATTTTTTGCATATGACACCAAAAGGATAAGAAATGAGAACAAAATTCAACAAGTGAGACGACATCAAACTAAAGGGCTCTGCACAGCCACGAAACCATGGGCACAGAGAAAAGGCAAATACAGAAAAGGAAACACATGTGCAAACCACAGATATGATAAGGGGCTGGTATTCAAACTGTATAAGAAACTCATACAACTCAACAGGAAAAAAAATAATCCAATTAAAAAATGGGTGCTTATTAAAAATGACATTTTTCCAAAGAAGACATATAAATAACTAACAGGTGTATGAAAAGATGCTCAACATCACTAGTCATCGGGGAAATGCAGATCAAAGCCCCAGTGAGATGTCGCTGCATGTGTGTGAGAATGGTTGGTATCAAAAAGACAGTCGAGAACAAATCTCAGTGAGGATTTGCAGAAAAGGGAGCCCTCGTGCACAGGTGGGGGGCCTGTAATTTGGTACAACCAGTATAGAAAACACTATGGAGCGGCCTCAAAAAATTAAAAGAAATACCATTTGACCAGCAACCCCAATTCTGAATGTATATCCAATTTAAGTAGGGTTCCTACCCAGCCTGCAGCCCAGTGTGGAGCTTGAACTCTCAACCCTGAGATCAAGACCTGAGCTGAGATCAAGAGTCAGACACTTAACCAACTGAGCCACCAGGATCCTCTGAAATCACTATCTTGATGAGATATTGACACCCCCATGTTTACTGCAACATTATTTACAGTAGCCAAGATATGGAAACAACCCAAGTGTCCATCAGTGGATGAATGGATTAAAAATATGATACACACACACAGACTAAAATATTGTCAGCCTTCATAAAAGAAGGGAATCATACCATTGGGATGACATGGATGGATCTTGAGGGCATTATACTGAGTGAGATAATTTTACTTCTTCCTTTCCAATGTGAATGTCTTTTATTTCCTTTTCTTGCCTAATTGCTGTGGCTACAACTTCTAGTACTATGTTGAATAGAAGCAGCAAGAGTTGACATCCTTGTCTTGTTCCTGACCTTAGAGGAAAGCTTTCAGCTTCTCACCACTGGGTATGATATTAGCTGTGAGCTTGTCATTATGTCTTTATTAGGTTGAGGTATGTTCCCTCTAAACCGCCTTCACTGAGAGTTTTTATCGTGACTGGAATTAAATTTTGCCAAATGCCCTTTCTACATCTACTGAGATCACATTGACTGATTTGCAGACATTGAACCATCCTTGCATTCCCCGGAATAAATCCCATATGACTGTGGTGTACGATGCCTTTTATGTATTGTAAAGATGTGTTTATTATGTGATAGTTGTAAGCATGTTTAATTTGCTGGTATCTAAGTGTAGAAGAAGCAGATACACTATGATGAGTTTTTTACAGTGTTGGGCACATGCATGTGCCAGGATCCCCCCCGGGCGTGCCTGGACGCCCTTTTCATGTCTCTAAGTTGGGACACAAGCAATACCTAACCCTGGGTTGTATGACGATGCAGTGAGCTTACCCAGGCAGAGCCCCTAAAACAGATGAGCACGTGTCAGGGACTCGGTTCACATTACCTTGTAGATCTCAAGGCTGTGGGAAAATCCAAGTCAACTACTTACAATTTTGAATACTGGGTAACCCGCTCCTGAAGATAGATGGACTTCTTGAACACAGCAGGGACAAAGCAAAGACAACCCGCACAAGTGATCTTCCAGGACTCACCAGGCAAGAAGAGAGCCCTCAGTGAAAACCGTCCCACTCTGAGAATGAAGGAGAAGCAAGCTCAGGAAGGAAGCAAGGTCCAAGTATGAGGAAACCGAGGCAGGACAGAAGGAGATGGTTATAGATTCCGGAGTACAGGGGCCCTGCTGCCCATGAGTTGGAGAGCCTCTGGGTGCCTCCCAGGAAACCACAGCAGAGTGAGAAAGAAGACATCTGTGTTCAGAGAGACGTGGACACTGTGTTACTGCCGCTCAGGGCCACATGTGTGCTCTTTCAGAGTGCTAAGCTTTCCAGCTTTAATTTTCTAATTAAGAAGCCAAAAATAAATAAATAAATAAATAATAAATAACCAGAATGCTTGATATTCAAATTGGAAATGAAATGTGCATAAAATTAGTATTTTTTTTTAAGATTTCTATTTATTTGAAAGAGAGAGAATGAGATAGCATGAGAAGGGGAAGGGATGGCGGGAGACGCCAACTCTCCGCTGGGCAGGGACCGCCCCCCCCCCCCATTCAGGACTTAATCCCAGGACTCCAGGATCATGACCTGAGCCAAAGGCCATTACTTAACCAACTGAGCTACCCAGGTGACCCTAAAATTAATATTTTAAACAATCAGTTTGCTTTTTCAGCTCTGGGTCTTCCTTCTTTAGTATTTACGTGTATTTTAAAAACCCATCCATAAGACAAACCCAAGCCCTTTGGTGTAACACTTGTGCTCATTTATAGATAGGATCGGGTGAATCTGGAATTACTCAGTAACCTCAGAGGAACGAAGGATTAAAAACCAGCTAGCTCATCCAATTTGTGTGTTTCTCTAATTTCTAACATAAAACATTTTAGAAAGAGGGGGCTCAGAGTTATTAAGCAATTTGATATTAACATTCCCCAAGACATCACGATAAATATACTTTTATCCAGATGTGAAACTGAACCAAAATGAGTTTCTGATGGAGAGAACATTTCCTCACATGCACAAAACAGATAGGAGACTATAACTATTCACAAACAGAAAACCGCTATTAATTTGGGTCCCTTTAAACCTTTTTAAACTGCTAAAACCTTAATTCCCACCAATAAAAATAATCCTTAGGGAGGCACCATTTTCATTTATAAAACAAGAACATGAAATCTCTTCCATCATTGGGAAATCGCTGGGTCTTTTAGAGTTTACAAAAAGCAATTTGATTGTAATTTATTAGCTAAAAATAGTGAGTTAAAAGAGCAAATCCGTAATTGCATTCTGTTTTTGTAAACACTCATTTCCCTCTATTCAGTGAACCGGGGATTATTAACATTGAATAACAAGGATGAATGGTTGCATTAATTTAATGATCACGGTGGTTTATATTTTGGGAGATACTTACTCCAAAAGGACATCATTTTTAAACAAACTTTGTACTCTAGATGTGTTAGATTCAGAGAAAGGTGTGAAGATGACAAGAGTTCTCATACACCCTCCACCCACGTAACTATTACATTTGTTAACTCGTATGTGGTGTGTATTATGTTATCAACAAGGTCATGCTTTGTCTCCTGGGTTCTTACTCCTGTCCTCTCTGCTCCAGGTCCCCCTCCCCACCGCCCCAGGACACTACGCGACATTCAGTTGCCATTTCTCCCAGCTGTAACAGTTTCTCAAACTCTTTCTTGTTTTGGATGATTTTTACAGTTTTGAGAAACATTGGTTGAGTGTTTTGTATAATCTCTGTACACTTGGGTTTGCTGGAGGTTCTCCTGTGACTACACTGGGGTTATGGGCTCTCAGGACGGAGGTCGCCCGTCTCCATCCCAGCAAGGGCTTGTTCCCCCAGCATGACCCAATGTCCTGGGGAGCTCACCTTGACCACTGGGCCCCACATCTGGGGGTTTCTTCCCTTTGCATGCTGGGTGCTTCGGGAGGAAGTCACTGCGTACAGCCCACGTTTGAGGAACGGGGAGCCAAGCTCCGCTTCCCTGACTTCTTCTGTGTGACAGACTCGTCTCTTCTCCTGTGTATTTACAGCAGACTCATGGGTCTTTATTTTATGCTCCGGGTCATAAATGCTACGTCATTACATTTGTTGCAGTACCTCCCCAGCTTGGGCCATGGGGACCTCTGTCATGAGTCCCTGTCCCCATGGTGTCGCCACGTTTCCTCGGACACCTCCTGTTATGGTGTTACCAGATGTCCCACGCGCACCTCGTGTATTCCCTGATGGGCACGGAACCTGCCAGTCCTCCCAGCAGCCGTGGGTCCTTGTCCCAGAGGAGGAGAAAGTCAAGATATGAGCACCAGTCATGGTGGGACGTCACGGCCTCCAAGCCCCTCGGCTCCCACAGTGATAGAACCCAAAGGACCCACACGTCTGTAACCACTCCTCTGCTCACCATCTGTGTCTACACTCGCTGAACACACGTTCACACTGTTGTCTCAGACGTGCACCCAATACTGCCCGGTCCACGACACCCTCCTCCCTCGCTTGTCCGCGAGGTCCCTCTGCAACCGTGGGCAGTGCGCGCCCTGCGTACCACCCACCGTCCGCTGGCCGGGTTGTCCAGCTCCCCCGTCCACATGGCCGTTCCAGAGCTCCCGGCCCACCACCATGAGCAGCAGCTCTGTGGACGGAGGACAGTGCTGCGAACAGGTCCTTCCGCCCTTACCTGCAGCCTCTGCTCATTCCCAAAGCTACAAGGGTCCGAGGCTCCCCCCGCAATCCTCTTCGTGAAGCTCCTTCACACACCTGTGATGGCCCCTTCTCACTCTTCTTTCTACCTGGGATCCCCAAACTCCCATGTGATTTTTTTTTTTAATTGTGCACAGGAAGGTCCAACCTCTGTGCTGCAAGGTTCTGTGTTCACAAACGCCCGGGTTGTGTGTCCTGCCAAGTCCGCAGAACAGCTTCACCGCCGGAAACTCTTGCACGTTGGGTCCTCCCAGCTCAGGAAAATCTGCGAGCCGCTGAGACCCATCTGTCTACCAACTCTGTTACGTGCCTCTACTTTTGCCTCCTCCAGAATGTCACGGAAAAGGGGTCAAACACCACAGAGCCTCTCCTCCCTAATATCCAGCTAAGAGCCGTGCGGGTAGGGGAGCTCGCTCCCTTTTCTCCCATAGTATCCCGCCATCACAATGACCGCAGCGGATCTGGGTGCTTCCTGAAGCTCGTCATCGCTTCCCGACTGGGTGTTTACAAAAAAGGCTGCTTCCCCAGCAGTTTGCTGTGTGGATGTCATTTTTCAAGTCAGTTGAAAACGACTCAGAAGCACGATTACTGGATCATTCAGTAAGGCTGGTTAGTGTTACCAGAGACTTCCCAACGGTCTTCCAAGCTGCATTCCCACCAGCAGTGAACGGGACCTCCTGCTACTCCACATCCTTGCCAGAAATTGGTATAACCTGTTTTCACATTTCAGTCATTCTTTTTTTTTTAATTAAAAGATTTTATGTGTTTATTTGAGAAACAGCATGAGTGAGGGAGAGGGTCAGAGGCAGAGGGAGAAGCAGACTCCCCGCAGAGCAGGGAGCCCGATGCAGGACTCGACCCCAGGACCCTGGGATCATGACCTGAGCAGAAGGCAGAGGCTTAACCACAGTGCTACAGAGGCACAGAGGCGTCCCCATTTCAGCCATTCTGACAACTTCTGGTCACCTCTCATCTCCGTGGCCCCTCCCTAGGGATGGAGGATTTCGAGAATCCATGTACGATCGATGTCCGTGTATTGCTTTTAAAGCAGAGTCTGTCTACATCTGCTGTCGATTTTCTAATCCAACTGCTTGCTTTTTGTCATTGAGTTGTAAGAGTTCTTTGTATATTCTGGACACAAGCCCTCTACCAGAAAGGCAATCTGCAAGTATTTTTCCCTGTCCGTGGCTAGAGATTTGTCCATTTTACTGATTTTCCAAGGAACCAGTTTTTCATTTTGTTGATTTTATTGTTTACCTGTTTTCAATTTTGTTGACTTCTGGCCTCATTTTTATGATTTCCTCTGTCCTGCTTGCGTTAACCCTAAATCGTTCGTCTTACTCCTGCTTCCTACGGCAAAAGTTCCGATGACTAGAGATCCTTCTTGTTTTCTTGTGCATTTTAATGTCCTACACTCCCCTTCACCATGGCCGTTAGCTGCATTCCACCAATTTTGATTCGCTGGATTTTCCAGAACTCTCTCCCCCAACATAGAAGCAGAAACACTTCTTGGCCCGACTCTAATACCCAATACCAAAACCAAATAAAAAGTTACAAGAATCGTATTTTCTCTCAACACTTCTTTGATCCCTAGGTGAGTTTTTTTTTCCAGTGTGCTGTTTAATTAGCAAATATTTGAAAAATTTCCAACCATCTCTCTGCTATCTATTCCTAGTTTAATTTCATTGGGGTCTGAGAACAATTAAATATGTGAAAGAGGGATGGTGGGGGGGTGCCTGGGCAGCTCAGCGGGTCGGTTAAGCATCAGACTCTGAGTTTCTGCTCAGGTCATGATCTCCGGGTCCTGGGGTCCAGCCCCGAGGGGAGGGCCACGCTCAGTGTAGGGTCTGCTTGAGATTCTTTCCCTCCCTTTGCCCATCCCCTCAACCCCCTGAAGCTCTCACTTGCTCTCCTTCTCAAAGTAAGTAAATAAAAGATATTCTCAAGAAGGTGGGACATCTGGGCTACAAGTCCCCTCTCCGGTCAGCCGAGCTAGTGTGGTCACCGCCGCCATCCGCAGACTCTGAGCCCCACCCCTGCGCTGTGCACACACCCTGGGCTCTGCAGCCAGCGGGCTGAGTGCCATCCTTCCCCACCGTCCAGCACCCCGCGGTCCTCCTTGGCCCAGTGGCTCACAGGCTGGTCATCAGGACGACCACGTGCTTAGAACCGCACCAGGCGCCGTGTGCATTTCGGCTAACGTCCACCGTGCAAGGCCGCCGGGCGTGACTCTGAGGCTGTGGGGCCCTTCGCACCCGGTTTTGAAGGTGACCTTGTGCACCGTTCCCCGCTTGCTTCCCGGGGGCGGGTCTCCAGGGGCCTCCTTTGCTGCTGTCCAGTCTGCTCTGGACAATGTCTCCTGCTCGCTGGGCAAATTCTTGCCCCGAGTCCTCGCCCTCCCGCAGCATCTTCCTGCGGACAAAGCACCTGTGAAACGCCGCCGGTCCTGGTCACGGTTTCCCAGAACCCCAGACCCCAGGACGGGAGTGGGGCTTCTCCTGGTGTCTTGGGGCGAGCAGCGGGGCTGGCCCTGCGCTTCCCCATGGGTCTGGGCCGCTGCACCGGGAAGACAGTCCCCAGCACGGACGCTCCAGCTCCTCGGACACGGGAGAGATCGACGCTTCCGTCCAGTCATTCACGTGTCCACGCAGTAAATCACAGGCGTCCTGGGAATGAGTCTGTTGTTTCCGGACAGTCACTTGCATGTCAGCCCCGCGGGCAAAGCGAGCGCAGGACTGTGGGAGCCACGAGGACAGCATAGGGCCGTCCCCCTCTCTCAGGATCACGGACCCTACACAAAGGAGCTCTCTGACCCATCGGGGACGTTGTGACATCACAGGGCCAGGACAGGACTCATGGCAGGAGGAGCGGGCTGGGCCTGGGTGGGGGGCAGGCCGGTCTGCGGAACAGCTGTAAGCCCAGAGTGGAAGGGGGGCGACAAGCCGAGGGAATGCGGTCCATCCCAGCCTCTCCCGACTCATTCACCACCGCCAGGGCACATGCGCGTCTGGAATCCGGTTGTCGGGTGTCGGGACTCTTGTCCCACCTCAGACTCTTATTTCCGGTGAGACCAGTGAGCCCATCGGGAGTCTCTGAGGAGGGTCAGAACTAGGATCAAAGAGAATGAAGGGTTTCCAAAACCGAAGAGTCGTAAGATTTCTAGTAAAAACGACAGGTTCGGTCTCCATGTTCTTTCTCAACACGGAGCCCCTAAAACCCCTGGAATTCCCTAAGGGGAGGAGGGGAAAGGGGTCTCTCATGATGCTAAAGAGGTGATGTTTGGGAAGCACCTGGGGGTGGGGGCTGGTTGCCAGGGGAACCGACCACGTGGTGACAGGGTGGGACCTCTTAGCCCCACCCCCGACTGGGGGGGGCCTGCAGTTTAGATCAATCACCCACGGCCAGTGACTCGTCAGTCACATCCTTGTCATGAAACCACCATAAAATCCCAAAAGAACCTGCCGGAGATCTCCCGGGTTGGTGAGCAGGTGGAGATGTGGGCACCGGGGCCCGGGGGGCATGGGAGACCTGCGCCCCCTCCGCAGACCAGAAGTTACTGGACCCCAGGGAGGAAGTGATGGAGCCCCCGGTCTGCAGCTGGTTGTCTGGAAGCACAGGGACAGCCTGCGGGGCGGGGGGAGGGGGGCCAGTGAGGGGACAGATGGGGGATGGGACATGAGACAATCTTGTAGGACTGAGCGCTTATCCCATAGGACTGGATGCTGTTTCCGAGTAGATGGTTCAAATCCGGCTGAATCGTGGGACACCCAGCTGGGAACCCCGCCGCACAATGCACACCCCCACTGGAAATGGCGTTAGAACCCTTTGTACTTGGTGATCAGAAGTGAACTGGTGTCAGAACCACCATTAGATGCGCTCCTCAGACCCAGGAACCCCACGCTGGCCCCAGGTAAGGCTGTAGAGTCAGGGGTACAGGCCAAGCTGGGGTCTGCCCAGGGAGAGATGTCTCCACACCCACGGGACCCCAAGACCGGCTCCTGAAGGAAGCTGCCTTCTCCGTAAGGCTGGCCTGAGAAGCGTGTCCAGCAGAAAAGTTCTAAGAAATCAGTGTCCCCGGGGCGCGGTCGTGGCACATGACAGGCCCCCCGGGGCTTGCCCTAGGCCCCAGTGAAGAAGCAGGAGCAGAGGTCAGGGTGCGTGAGCAGCAGAGACTGGACTGAAGAACACCAGTAAAGAAGGCATGAAACAGATGGAAATAAAGGAACCAGAAAAGCAAAGTCTCACCCTTGGGCCCCTCGGAAAGAGGACGCTCCCGGCAGTTCCAGCGACAAGCCCACCGCCGGCCATCCCACTGTGCGTCAGCGTGGCCCACAGGGCCTGGACACTCGGTTTGCAGGCGTCGGAAGACAGAGGTCCCCTCTGCCCTTCCCCCTTCCAGAGCAGCTTGGCCCCGCAGCCTGTGTGCGCGCCCTGAACACCCCAGGGAAGAAGGAGGAGCTGTCATCTGGGAGCAGGGACCCATTTCCGTCCTGATGTCACACTTTCCTAGACAACATCTGTGTCGGCTGTGCTAACCTCGCCTGTGACCTGCTCTTAAGACCTCATCTCGACCCCAGGAGACAAACGATGGCACCCCATGCTGTTGGGTAAACTGAGGGCTCGGTGTCTCTTGCCAGGGAAATCTTGAAGACCAGAGTGCCCAGGATGAAGAACTGAGAGGAGCCTGTGGGAGGCTGGGCTGACCCCTGAGACCCTCCCCCAGGAAGGAATTTCCTTGCAAGCCCACCACCAGGACGCCGACAGCGAGACGGGCCAGCACGCGTGTGCAGAAGGGTCACTCGCATTCCTGTGTGCGTGACCGCTCATGCACAGTTCTGTCGCCCGTGTGGGCTCAGGTACTGGCCGCCACAGTCAAGACACAGAACACCCACCACCGCAGAGTTCATCCTGTCCCCTTCCGGCGGCGGACACCTCCGACCCAGCACCGCCCCTCGTCCCCAGCCGTTGGCAACCAACAATCTGCTCTCCATTTCTAAGATTTTGTCATTTCAAGAATGCGCCGTAAATGGAATCGATGGCATCGGGCAGGACCTAACCTGTGACGGGGACGCGGTTCTTTGGAACTTCGCCAAGGCGCCGTGTGTATCAGCAACGCATCGGCCTTCACGGCGGACCGCAGCCGGTGGCCAGGACGCACCCCTCGCGCGCTGAAGGACATCTGGTCCATTTCCAGGTCGGGGCTGTTAGCAGTACAACTGCTCTATCCATGGGCAAGTTTTCAGGTAAAAGAGTTCCATTGCTCTGGAACACATGCCCAGAGCTGCAATTTCGGGGTCATACGGTGGCTGCCCATGTAGTTTCGAAAAAACCGGCGGACTCTTTTCCAGAGCGGCTGGGCCATCTTACTCCCCCGCCAGCCTCAGAGGAGGGATCCAGGTTCTCCCACCGACACTGCGTGGTTGCTGGAGGAGGTCAGAGAGGACCGGGCGGCCGCGGACCCACGCGCCAACCGAGCAGGGCTGGCAGAGGCCACTCACAGGCTCCGGTCCTCAGATCCCAGCTCTGCCCCCACGGGGGTTCTTGGGACCACCTGGACTTGTAAGATTCCAGCAGGTGGGGGCTACGAGCCACTGGTCACGCAGCCGCCCAGCACAAACCTCGTAAGTGGGTTCCGCTCCGGGCACATTCCACCTGCCTCCCACCCGTCAGCAGTGGCCGCCTCCGCGAGTACCGGGGACACCATGCAACCAACGGGGCTGTCGCTGCTCTTCTTGACACGGTCCTGATGGGTGCGGGGTGCTGTCTGTCTCACCATGGCTTTAATTAGCCCTTCCCTGATGTCTGCGAGGTTGACCGGGGCCCCTGAGTTTCCACGCCCTCCCCACGCTGCTGGCAGCAAACTGCATTTCTGCCCATTTCGTGATTGGATTTCTCGATGCTGCTGACTCGAAAGATTTTTATCTATTCTAGAAACTAGTTCTCTTAGGAACATATGGTTTGCAAATTTTCTCTCCCAGGCTGTCATCTTCTTATCCTCTCTGTGTGGCCCTTCACAGAGCACAAGTCTTGGATTCTGCCGACGTCCAATTTCTCCATATTCCTTTCATGGAGCGTGCTTTGGTGTCAAGCCTAAGATCCTGAAGAGTTTCCCTCTTTCCCCAAAAGCTGTTGTTTGACACTTTACACTCGAGTCCAGGAACTAGCAGAGCTCGTTTCAAGGTGTGGGTGGAGGTCAAGGTTTGCCCGTGGGTGCCTGTGGGTATCCAGGGCTCCAGCTCCACTCATGGCTGAGCCCTCCCTCCCTCTTCTCAAGTGCTTTAGCACGTTTGTTAAAAGTCCATGGGGTTGGGGCACCTGGGTGGCTCAGTGGGTTAAAACCTCTGCCTTCGGCTCAGGTCATGATCCCAGGGTCCTGGGATCGAGCCGCATCGGGCTCTCTGCTCAGTGGGGAGCCTGCTTCCTCCTCTCTCTGCCTGCCTCTCTGCCTACTTGTGATCTCTGTCTGTCAAATAAATAAATAATATCTTTTAAAAAAAAAAAAAGTCCATGGGGCTCATCCATGGGGCTCTGTTTCTAGATTCTCTATTTTTTTTTAAAGATTTTATTTATTTATCTGAGAGAGAGAGACAGTGAGAGAAAGCATGAGAGGGGAGAAGGTCAGAGGGAGTAGCAGACGCCCTGTGGAGCTGGGATCTCGATCCCAGGACTCCAGGACCATGACCTGAGCCGATGGCAATCGCTTAACCAACTGAGCCCCCCAGGTACCCGAGATTCTCTATTTTGTTCCTCGATCTGTGTCTGTCGCCCCCAATCTCCGCTGTCTTGATTACAGTGGGGCTGTAAGGCTCATGCAGGCTGACCATACCCTGTAGTATGGATACATGGCGAGACGCCCTCCCCGGGTGTCCCTGAGCCGAGGAAGGGGCCTCCATCCCTCCATGACGAAGATGCCTCCCCACCACCATGACCTGTGATGGGACTCTCAGCCAGAGCCACCCAGCTGCCCAGTGTCTCACGGTAGGACGGGAGTCTTGAGTCCACTGGCCACCTGTCACTGAGTGGGTCCCCAGTCAGTCCCTCCTGCAGGTGTCCCTCACCTCCGCTTTGATGGAAAGACTCCCTCATCTCCTGTTGCCAGGCTCAGGGTCTGGGCCACCTTCCTGGCTGGGTCTGGAGCCTAAGACCTCCAGCACTCAGCTGCGGTTCAGTCCTCGGGTCCCGAACTAGCCTACCTTTCTCCTTCCACCTTGCGGAGCTCCCCCCGGCCACCCCTCGTTCACCTCCAGGGAAGAGAAAAGCTGGGAGAAGCAGATGTGTGCCAACCTGTCCAGGCGGCAGGCCTCGCTCATGTTATTTTCACGCAGCAGAACTGAGGTTCAAACTCACATCCTTCACCTTGTTTCTTCCTCTGCATCTGTTGTACCATAATGACTCCTAGAGACCAGTTTTCAGACAAATGAACAGTGTGACAATTCAGATTGTGAAGGGATTCCAACACCGTCAGCCCCTTCCAGACGTGCTGCGTGATGCGTGAATGAGCTCCCGTCCTCACAGCATAACCGACTGTCCTGTAGACCAGCCCACATTGTTGTGAAATTTGAAAAACACCAAAAATCTGTCTTCTTTCAAGAAAAGATGGAGGCCTGTAAAAGCTAGGACTTGACACCCTTGACAAATGGTTCATTATGTAAATCTATTGTCACACCAAGTGTAGAAATAAAAAAAATAAAAAATAAAAAAGAACTCAAGTAAATCCCACATAGACCAGAACCGTAACCATGACTCCAGTGCTCCAGGCTCCCCCAGAGAGCACTATAATTAGTGTTCTAATCCTGCTCCACCCCCACAACCAAATGCTCCATTTTCATGGTGTGGGTAGAGGCAGCCCTTCGTGGATGGGGGGCCGGGAGGATGGAGCCGGTGGCGGCAAGCCCTTCATGGTGTGTGAACAGCCGTCGAACCCCTTGACCCCTGGTCCCTCCTTCCAGACGCATCTCCCAGAAAGCCCGCAGTGTAAACTCCTCCAAACCCTCCAAGAACAGAGTTTCTAAATGGCCAGAGACTTGGGCTCTGAGGACTTGAAGCCATGGATGAAATGATGAGTTGAGGACTTGAACGTGTTCCTTCTTTCACTGATTCAGCAAACCTTGAGTAGCTACTGTGAGCCACACAGAATGTTGGGGACCCTCGAGAAGCTTTAGAATCCATAGAAAGACCACAATGAAGAAGCACTAGACATAATTAAACAATAGAAAACACTAGAGGGACAACTGCCCCGTGCAAGGGAAACGAATGCAAGGGTTCCATATTGGCCTGGGGAGTTAGAGAAGCCCACACTGGGAGGTGGGAGCTGGAAAAGACAGAGTCTGAGAGGGACAGGCTGCCCTAAAGCACCTGTGACTGTCCCTGCACCAGACCATGGCACTGTCCCAGACAGCCACTCAGAGCCAAAGTCCCTTTAGAACCATCCAGACCAGCCTTCCCCGGCTAGTCCCCCCATGACACATCTGAATGAATATGAAATGCACTGTATCGACACCTGTAGGCCGCCCGTGGAGCAGTATCCAGCGGGAAACGCACAGCACTGAACACCTACCTTAGAGAAGACTTGTTTCAAATCAATTCCAACTTCCATCTTAAGAAACTGGCGGGGGTTGGGGGAGGGGGGATGCAGGAGGAGAAGAAATAAAACTAATGTATGAGGGCACTTGGTTGGCTCAGTTAGGCGTCTGCCTTTTGTTCAGGTCATGAGCTCAGGGTCCTGGGATCAAGTCCCACATTCAGGCTCCCTGCCCAGCAGGGAGTCTGCTTTTCCCTCTCCCTCTGTCCCTCTCCCCGCTCAAGCTTTCTCTCTCCCAAGTAAATAGATACAATCTTTAAAAAGTACATAAGTAAGTACAGGAAGGAAAAATTCATACAGATCAGAATGGAAATCCATGAAAAACAAAGCAGAACAACAGAGAAAATCAATGAAACAGAAAGCTGGTTCTTTCAGAAAATCGATATAATGAATAAGTCTTTGGCCAGATTGACCAAAAAAAGAAAGAGAAAAAAAAGTCACTGACACAGTGAGAAGTGGCATCACTTCAGGTAAACAGATATCAAGAGGATAATAGGGGACTACTGTGGACAGACACATGCCAATAATTCTGACAACAAAGACAAAGTGGACAAGTTCCCTGGATGACAAACTACCAAAGCTCAGTCAAGAAAAAATCCAGGGGTGTCTGGGGGGCTCAGTTGTTAAGTGTCTGCCTTCAACTCAGGTCATGAGGGTCCTGGGATCGAGCCCTGCATCGGGCTCCCTGCTTGGTGGAAGGTCTGCTTCCCCCTCTCCCACTCTCCCTGCTTGTGCTGCCTCTCTCACTGTGTGTCTCTCTCTCAAATAAATAAACAAATAAATCTTTAAAAAAGAAAAAAGCAAACTTAGGTCTGTTGAAGAAATTGAATTTGTAGTAAAAAACAAGTCATAGATAAAACTCCAGACCCAGGTAGCTCGACTGGGAAATTCTACCCAATATTTAAGAAATAAATCAAACCAGTTCTAGACAAAGTATGCCAGAAAAGTGGAGGAAGGCATGCCCATGAGTGGTCAGAAGTGCTCACTACCAAAACCAAAGACATTCCCCCAAAATAAAATATAATAATGTATAATATCTTTCATCCACATGGGTGTAAACATCCTCAATAGAATGTTAACAAATTGTAACAAACAATATATACAAAGATAAATCTCAACTAATTGGGGTTCGATGCAAGGTTGTTTTAAAATTAGAATATCAAAGAGTGTAATTTGCCATATCAACAGGCAGAAAGAAAAATCCACATGGTCGCCCCAACGTGTGCAGAAAAGGCAGGATCCATTCCTGATCAAACATTCCCTGCAGATTAAAGTAGAAGGGACCATTTCAACCTGATTTGGGATGTGTAAAAAAACCTTACAGTGAATCTTGCCCTGACAGAAAGCAGCAGATGCTTTCCCTCTGAGATGAGGGACAAGACGTGGGCTCCCCCCACGGTTCTGAACAATGTTTGTAGGAGGTTCTAGCCAGTGCAATAAGACAGGAAAAAGAAATGAAGGAGCTTTTTATGGTCAATCTGGCCAAAGACTGGCCCAAGAGAAAGAGCTGGAAGTAGATAATTTATATAATATACATAGATCATATATAATACATGTAGATCATATATAATATACAATAGACAACAGATAAATACCAAAATAAGGGGGGGAGGAAAGGGAGGAAGAAAAGCCAATTTCAATTCATAGATTGCACCATATACAAAAATAAAGTTAACCACAGCCCTAAATGGAAAGCCTAAAACTATCACACTCCCATGAGAAAATACAAGAAATTTTTTTTTTAAATTCATTTTAAGTAGATCCCACAGCCAGCATGGAGCCCAGTGTAGGGCTTGTACTCACGACTCCGAGAACAAGACCTGAGCCGAAATCAAACCAAGCCACCCAGACACCCCCAAGAACAGCCTTTTTATTTTTATGTTAGAGATTTCTCAGATACAACATAAGTATGATCCATAAATTCAGAAAAAAATGATAAATTAATCTCCATGAAAATTTGCAACTTCTGCTCTTATAAAGAGTAAAAAGACAAGCCACAGACAGGAAGACAATATTTTCAAAATATGTCTCAGCAAACCACCAAAACTAAGGGGCAAACCAAGAAAGAGAAAGATAGCAGTCCCATCAGTCAGAGAGCAGACAGGAGGGGGTGAGGAAGTTCCCAGCTTGCTGGAAGAAAGAAGTCCCCAGGCAGCATCCTGAGGCACGTAGAGGGGCTCGTCTGCTCAGAAGAGATGCCTATAGACCAGCGGTGTTTGCCACAACACCTGCTGTGTGTTGAGTGCATTGAGAAGAGTTTCTCCATTCAGGATGAATTACTGATGGTGTGATGGTTGATTTTGTGCGTCAGGTTGGCTGGGGAATGGTGCTCAGATAGCTGGTCAAACACTTTTCTGGATGTTTCTGTGAGGTGGTTTTGGATGAGATCAACATTTAAGCCAGTTAACTTCGAGGAAAGCAGGTCACCCTCCATGATGTGGGTGGGCCTCGTCCAATCAGGTGAAGGCCTGCATAGCACAAAGCCCAGCTCCCCTGAGCAGGAGGGAATTCTCGTCTTCCTGGATCTCCAGCTGCCGGCCTTCCCCAGCAGATCTCAGAGTCACCAAGTCCACAGTCCTGTGACCCAACTCCTCAAAGGAGATCTATTTACAGCCACAGCCCCCCACCCCATTGGTTCTTTCTCCACAGAACCCTGACTCACACGGTCTGCTGTCCAGATGGTGATGTGTTTGCTTGCCACCAATGGCCAGACTGCTGAGCCAACGTCACACATGAACCACTTGGGTTACGGCACCACTCTGCTTCAAGACCAATCATCTCCAGAATCGGAAACATGTGCCAGATGGGAAATGGGGTCGTAGCGTTTCATGTTCTGGAGCTGCACACTGCACTTACCTGTTAGAAAACATCACCGCCGGGATGGATCTGAATTCCGTGACAGAACCGTACCAGCACCACGGGGACAGAGGAAGCATGAGTGTGGGGTCAGGGGAGGCATTCGAGGAAGGTTCAAGTCTGTCCCTTCCACGCAGGAATGGTGGACAGCGTCAAGCCTGGAAACCAACAAATGACAGCGGAAGCGTGTTCTTCAGATACAAGGACGTAAGCAACAGACAAGTACCGCACGGGGTTGGGAGCCATTGCGTTTGGAGAATAAGAGTTCGGGGGCGGGGGCAGGGATTAAACAGTAGTCATAGTTTGGGTTGAAAGTCTGAAGTTTTGCCCTTTTGAATCATGTACATACCACATTGACGAAATACAATATATGTCATTTATCTTTTTTAAGACTTTGTTTACTTGAGAGAGGGCACAGGGGGAGGGGGAGGAGCAGAGGGAGGGGGAGAAACAGACCCCACACTGAGCAAGGATCCTGATGTGGGGTTCGATCCCAGGACCCTGGGGTCATCACCCAAGCCGAAGGCAGACACTTAATGGACTGAGCCCCCCCCCACCAGGGCCCCCTGCCCCAGTGTGTGTCATTTAAAGAAATAGAAGAAGAAGAACTAAGAGCAGGGCCTCCAGCTGTCTGCGTGGGTCAAGACCCTGCTGGACCAGGGGCGGGACGGACGCTGCCAGACCTCAAGACTCGGAAGAAGATGCGGGGATCGATAGATACCTCATGTATTAGGCAAAGCAGAGACAGATCAATGGAACAGAGTGGGGGCCCAAAAGAGACCCGCGTGAATGACGTCTGATCCTTGACAGGGGAGCAAAGACAACACAATGGAGAAGAGCTCACGTCTTCCACAGAGGGCGCTGGGACAGCTGGACGCCCATGTGCAAAGCAGAGACCGTAACACAGGCCTCACGCGCCTCCCGAAGCCGGACCCGGGGCGGACCACGCACTTGCCCGTGCAGGACACAGAACCACAAGCCCCTGGAAAATACAGCAGAAACCCTGTCCGCCGGGGCAGGGGATGACTTTTCAGAGATGACACAAAAGGCATCATGAAAGAAGGTATCGATCGTCGGGACATCATTAAAACTAAACCCTCCTCCCGGGCTGTATGTGGCCTCCTGGTCAGGTTGGGGGTTCCCCTGGCTGCGCGCCAGCTCTCTATTTTGGCGTAGCCCCAGCCGCAGAGAGAGGGCGAGAGTGTGATCGGAGACCAATGAAGGACCGATCTTATGAAACTGCTTTCTAGTTGATAAGGAGTTTCTAGGGTAACCGTAAATAAAATTCAAGACTAAAACAGGAAAGGAGGCATGTCCTGTTTTTCTAACGCAGAACAACCAACAGGGCAAGTGTTTTTTAAAAAAGAGAAAATGAAAATGGTTTCTACACTTGGGCTATTCTGCTTTGGGCTTTAGTAAAACCTACATGAATCTCTTAGGAAGAAGCAACACCATCCCGTGTCCACTTACGTCTCCTCCACGTAAACATGAAACAACCAGCCTTCGCTGTTCAGATCATAAATTATCAGCCGAAGCGTGAAGGACTGTGAGAACATTGAGAGGACAAGCAAGCGACTCACAGGCACGACTTAGAGTAGAAACGCTCCCCAGCCACCGGGTGATGAGAGCGGCTTAGGTATTTCCACCACGCGTGGGGCTCAGTGCACTCGCACTGCCGCGTCCTCCAGGCATTCGGCATAAATGAATTAAATGCTCCGTCGTGATTTTTTCCTTAATTTTGCGCCTCAAAAGACACTCGAGAGAATAAAGAGACAAGCGGTTGACGGGGAGAGACCATCTGGGAATGACTCGTCTCACAAAGGCCTGGTCTCCAGACTATGCGAAGAATTCTCAAGACTCAGCAGTAAGAAAACAAATAAACTGATTACAAAATGGGCCAAAGACCTTAACAGACACCCCACCGGAGAAGGTACGCAGGTGACAAGCAAGCGCGAGAAGAGACTCTCCCACTCACGTGCTCTTGGGGAGACGCAAGTTAAAGCGATAATGACATCATGACACACTGACCCGCACGGCCAGCGTCCGGCACCCCGAGGACGCCGAGCACCGGCAAGGACGCGGAGCGGAAGGAACGCTCGTTCCCTGCCGGGTGGGGTGCAAAGCCGCCACCCGCTCTGGAGGACCGTCTGGCCGTTCCTTACAGAACGAACCATAGTCTTACCCACGACCCCGCAGTCGCGCTCCTCGGCGTTTACGCAAAGGAGCGGACAACTTCCGTCCACACGGAAACCTGCACCCAGCGTCCAGAGCATCATTGTCACCCTGTGGGAGCAACCAAGACGTCCTTCCGCGGGGGGTGCACACAGAAGCCGGGGTCCCTCCCGACAAGGGAATATTATTCGGCTGTAAACACAGGGAGCCTGTGCGCCGGGAGAAGGCACGAAGGAGGCGGAAATCCCATCTCCGAGCAGCAGCAGCTGGGAAGACGGCGTCCTGCAGGCTCCCCGGCCTGTGACGTTCTCAAAAAGGTACCACGGGGACAGCAGTGAGATCGGTGGCAGCCGGGGGCTGGGGAGCCGGGGAAATGGACGGCTGGGCGGGGCACAGTGGTTTGTAGGGTACTGGGAACACTGCATGGGCCGTTGTGACAGTGCACACATGTCCTTGCACAACTGTCGGAAGCAAGAGCAAGCCCGTGGGACCTGTGGACACGTGCCAATGACGACGAGGGCATGTTGGGGCGGGTTCACGAACGTGGCAAGTGTACCCTCTGGCGGGGGACGTTGATAGCGGGGAGACGGCACGTGGAGCAGGGAGTCGATGGGAAATCTCCACGCCTTCCTCTTAAAGTTGCTGGGAATATAAAACAGCTCTAAAAAGACAAAGTCTGTTAAGAAGAAGAAGAAGAAAAGAAAGAAAAAATGAAAAAGAACTATTGACGCATGGACCAGGCTGCATGGAGTCCGGGGCTTCGTGCTGAGTGGGAAAACTCGAGAAACAGGATGAGAGGAGGGAGCAAACGTGGGCAAAGAAGAAAGAAGGAATGATTATCTCCAAAAATGTCTGTAGACCACCTGCACCCATTTGAGTGAGAGGATGCATGTAAGCACGCTCATAAATGAAAATGAAAATTATTCTAGAACTTGAATGCGCAAAAGTTGCCGGCTGCTTGCTCTGACCTGGGGTGCGCAAGTTGGCCCATCCACGCTCTGTCCTGGGCTCCCTTCTGTCCCCAGGCAGGACACCCACCGCTGGGCAGGTGGGCCCTTCCCATTCCCTCCTCCTCGCCTGTACCCGCTGCTCCTTAGTCATATCCTGGACACAGGTATTTCCTTCCCAGAAGAACCTTCTGTGACCAGCTGGCCAAGCAAAGCCGGTCCTTGACTCCCACCCACCCGCCCCTGCCCAGGTGTCTGTCCCCTCCGGGAAGGCAGGAATTCATGGCAACTCTGTTCTGAGCTGGAGCATTGGGGGCCCCAGGTCGTGGCTCATGGAGGGTCCGCCCATCTCCCTGAGCTACCGCCACTGTCAGGGTCTCTGTCCCATCACAGCCCCCAGCAGCAGACGCTCCTGCCAACCCCCCACCCGGACGCCAGGTCCTCCCTCTGGGCCTGGGCCTCTCCCAGTGCTGCCCACCCAAGCAAGGAGACTCCGGCCCCCAGCGGCCAACCTAGCCTGATCTGCCCGGGACGTGGGAGCAGGTGTTCCCAGAACAGTGGTCATTACCAGAGAACCCTCCGGAGCTCTCAGAACAGTTAGCACATCATTATCGATGAAATCCATTTAGAAGTTTCTACTACTGGGGCACCTGGGTGGTTCAGTCAGTTAAGTGTCTGCCTTCAGCTCAGGCATGATCTTGGGGTCTTGGGATAGAGCCCCACATAGGGGTCCCAACTCGGCGAGTAGTCTGCTTCTCCCTCTGCCACTCCCACTGCTTGTGCTCTCTCACTCTCGAATAAATAAATAAAATCTTTTTAAAAAATAAGGGGCAGGGCGCCTGGGTGGCTCAGTGGGTTAAAGCCTCTGCCTTCAGCTCAGATCATGGTCCCAGGGTCCTGGGATCAAGTCCTGCATCGGGCTCTCTGCTCAGCGGGGAGCCTGCTTCCCCTCCTCTCTCTCTGCCTGCCTCTCTGCCTACTTGTGATCTCTGTCTGTCAAATAAATAAATAAAATCTTTATAAATAAATAAATAAATAAGGAGCACTTGGGTGACTCAGTCAGTTGGGCATCTGCCTTCAGCTCAGGTCATGATCCCAGGATCCTGGGATCGAGCCCCGCATCGGGCTGTCTGCTGATCGGGGAGCCTGCTTCTCCCTCTGCCACTCCCCCTGCTTGTGCTCCCTCTCTCACTATGTGTCTCTCTGTGTCAAATAAATAAAATCTTTTTAAAAAATAAAAGTTTCTACTACTCACTATTAATAATTTCAAGTCTTGCCATCCTGGGACATCTGCATTTTAATCCACGCCTTGGCCCCAAGGACCACATCAAGCCCACAGCAAGCCGGATACAGTCCCTTTCCCCATGTGGAGTGAGGACTTCTGGGCCTGGCGCGGTGACCCAAACCAGCAAAACAGCAAATCAACCTCAGGGACATGGCCACGCTCACGGGCCACAGAGGCCCAAAGCCACGCAGACCCAGGCTCTCCCTGGCTGGGCCTTCCCCAGGCCTCCCAGCGACCAAATCAGACCCTCCCAGGCTTTCTGAAGACACGTGGGGCACTGGGGGACCCTGGGCTAAAAGTCAGGAAGGCAGGTCCCCACCTGGCCGCCCAGATCCTGCCACGTCCCCCCACACCGGACCTCTCCCTCTAGTCTTCGAAGCAAGTGGGGCGGGGGAGGGGGGGCGGGGGGGGCGGGGGGGGTGGTAGAGCAGCAGGTCCCACCGGTCCCTGAGGCCCCTCCCACTCCAGTCACCGGAGCCCAGTTTCACCAAGATGTGCCCGTGAAAACAAACTTCAGGGGACCCAGGACAGAAGTCCGGTTCCCTCTAAACGGCAAGACCCTTTTCTTTTCTCCAGGGTTAAAGAAAGCAGCCCGTTTGTCACTGCACCTGGAGGTGTGAGCGCCCTGGGCCGGCCCAGCATCCCCTGCCAACCCCGAGAAAGGAGCTCCGTGTCGCCGGCGCTGGGCCACCAGCAGGGGGCAGCAGAGGCCAGGCCACGACGCAGGCCCCGCTTCCCAGGCTGCGGGCTCCAGGACACTGCCTCTGGGAGGCTAGGGCGTCTGTGCTGGGACAGGGAGCCTGGGACAGGGAAGCTGCGTCCAGGATTCTGTTCCAGAACGCTCACTCTAGGGTGCTGGGGCCGGGATGCTGAGACAAGGCTGTGGGGCTTGGATGCTGGAACAGGGATGCTGGAATAAGGAAGTAGGGACAGAGATGCTGGGTCCAGGATGTGGGGTCCAGGATGCAGGGTCCAGGATGCGGGGTCCTGGATGCTGGAGCTGGGATGCTGGAGCCAGGATGTTGTGTCTGAGATGCTGGGGCCAGGATGCTGGGGTTGAGATACTGGTCCACAATGCTGGGGCCGGGATGCTGGGGCCAGGATGCTGGGGCCGGGATGCTTGTAGCCAAGTATTCAGAACACAGTGCCACGAGGCAGTGTGTTGAAGGTTACACGCATGGTATGAACCCAACATCACCAGGGAAACAGGAGCATTGGTCTGAGAGATATCCTCATACCTGGAACCCTCCTGATGGCCAAATCCAGGGCCAGTCACACCAGGGGACCTCTCGGAGACGTGGAAGCTGGCTGATGACATTATCCTAATGTATCCTATCTCGCGGATTGGCTGGAAATTTCCATTAAAAGAAATTTTTCATTGAACCCCTTGTCCCGCCTCTGCCAGCTGTCAGTGGTCCCATGGCTTTCTGCTAATTGGGATGTCCCAGGTTCATCCTGCACTGGTCCAGCTCTCCCTGGAGTCCCTGCTCCTTGTTATGGGAGGCGGTTTCAAGAGACTGCAAGCCAGGCACAAAGGCAATCAGTGGGTCATGATTCGCCTTCTAGGCCTTCGTGGTGGACAGAGGGAAGACGTGTGTGTTATCAAAGGCTGCCTGTGTTCTTTCAAGAAATGATCAGTCAGGGGCATCACAAGAGGATACACAGAGAAGCTCAGGAAATGGGTTATTGTGCTCTTGGGTCCTGCAGACATGAGACACTGCACGCCACACCGGGCCACGGGGAGGCACCTGCGTGGTCACGTGGCAGAAGTTGGAGGAGGGGAGAGCCCCCGCCAGAGTCTCTATTGGGGTTTCCATGGGAAAGGTGGGCAGGGCATGTTAAACAGCCTAAAACTGGCTACATTGAATAATTCTAGCAGGTTCTAAATGACAAGGGTGTCCCTTAGCTGCCTGGTACCTAGCCTGGGATAATGAAGGCGGAGGTCTTGCCTCTGAGGTCCAGAGGAGTCTGGCTGTGGGCTGACCGGTTTGCATATCAAAGGCTTCCCCTGGGCTCTTCCTTCAGGAACTGGCTAAGCTGGGAGGGTCAGTCTATCCCCAGCTGGAAAGAGTTTTTAAGATGATGAAACACCTGGGCATCTGGGGACTCCGTCGGTGAAGCGTCTGCCTTCGGCTCAGGTCGTGATCCCAGGGTCCTGGGATTGAGCCCCGCATCAGCTCTGTGCTCAGCGGGGAGCCTGCTCAAGGTTCTCTCTCCCCCTCCCACCCCCCCAATAAATAAATAACTTAAAAAAAAAAAAAGACACAGTGTTGGCTCCTGTTAAGTTTACCCAGCATTCCATGCACTGGGTTGCATTTGGTTGAATTTGGTTGAATTTGGACTCCAAGTGCACACAGAACACAAGTCCACAGGGTAACACACCCTGTTTATCATTTCCTACTAACCTCCAGCCTTTCACAAATAAACGTCATGCACAGAATAGGGCCCACAAAAGCTTCAGGGAACACAGCAAGCGAGAAGCACTACTTCTGGATGATAAAACATGGGCAATTTTTGAAAATCTTTCTGAAATCCCTCACACACGATATTCAATGGATAAAGTCCAGTAAGCGCGCACCAAGGCTCTCCTGAATTGTAACTTGCACACATGAAATAATACTGCAGAAGAGAGAAAAAACCGAGCCATATGAACGATTCAGTGATCTCGTTAATGCTGGAGACGCGTGTGGGTTTGAGTTAAAGGCGTGGTGCATGGAAGGGAGCTCCGAGACGCAGGGTCACCCTGAGAGTCTCCAAGAGTCAGGGCACCCCACTCCCAAGAAAGCCTCAGACGTCAAGGCTCCCGGCTGGGTCCCCTGCCCCCCAGCCCAGAGAGTAGAGCCCCAGGATCTGGGGGATGTGGGGCCCTGGGTCCCTGCACCGCTTCACACCCATCGACAGCCACGCCTCCCCACGGGCTGAGTGGCCATCCTAACAGCTAGAAGCCATCGAGACACCACACAGGCCTCCTGACCCCGGGCCTCGCTGCAGGTGTCGTCTTCCCAGACGCCCCTCCCTGCACCTCTGTGTCTAGATCACACGCCAGGTTCTCTCTCCGCAGCCGGCTCAGTTCTGTCCACGGTAGCCCGTCCGTGGGCCCTCCCCCACGGGACCCAGCCGTGGGTCTGTGGCTGGACGTCCGGGAGCCCGTCCCCGTCCGCTGCTGTCTGCTCACCTCCACATCTCTCCGCCCGAAGCAGCTCGTGGGCACTAAGCAGGCATCTGGGAAAGAACTGGAGAAGAGGTTTCGGGAACGCAACCGCGAGCTCCCCATCACCCTGTGTGGTGCCCTGGGCCAGAGAGGCCGTCGTGCCCGTCGGTGTCCAGGGCAGACCCTGTGGCCCCGCCTGGTAATACGGTGATCTTGGCTCCTCCAGTACAAGTCCACGTTGTGACTGTTTTCATCGGTAGAGAGTGACCCCGTGACCTTCACCAAAACCACTGAGCGCAAACTGGCTCCGTAGAACCTTCGCACCTCGCCCCCGGACACGTGAGTGACCCGCTGCTCGAAGAGATGCTAGGGTTAGCGTCCGCGGCGGGCTCCTTCGCTGTCAGGCCCACCAGAACGATCCGCCAAGCCCACGCACCCCCACTGCCCCGGGCCCGAGGAGCAAACAGCTCATCAGCAACAGGTCCCAGCTCGATGGCTCGAGAGGGCCCTCACCCTGGAGGAGGACAGCAGGTCGGCAAAGACGGGGTCCCCCGCAGGCCGCCCACCCTCTCCCTGGTCACCAACCTGCGGACTAGGAGGCCAGCGCTGCCCCACCCCCGCTACGGCCAGGAGCCTGAGAGCAGCCCCCAGCTCCCTCCTGGGGGCTGAGCCCTGAGCAGCCCTTCCAGACCGAAGCCAGCTGGGTCCCTGGGGACAGAGGGCTCGGCAGCCCCCAGCCACCACTAGCCTGACGGAGGATGGTCTGGGTGACCGAGTTCTCCCCGTGAAAGTCAGGAGGAGCCAGCTCTTCTGGGCCCGGGCAGCGCTCCCCACCACGCTGATGCCCCCGGGGCCACCAGTGAGCCTTGCAGACACAGCCGAGTCCTGGTGGACGTTACGGACTGTTCCTCATGAGAGCGTCTCACGTAGGGGCAGTGCACTGCAGGCTGGCCTCCACGAGCCCACGCATGCATGTCCAGGACCCGTTGGGACATGGGAAGAGAGCCTGGCACGCCAGGATGCTTGTGTTTAGATGCATGATGCCATCCTCACGACCCCAGTGGCAGGGTGGCCAGGCTGCTGTGACCTGCGAGCTTCCTCATTCGCGCCAGCGCCAACGACCAGCACTGCAGCTGTGAGGGATTCAATGATGACAGTAACCCAGGATGACTGTCTACCACTGCTGTAGCGGGACGTGGGACCGCGAGTGACACAGTCGCCCGTGCTGCTGACTATACTGCAACCCCCCTGGGGTGCTGAGGACAATAGTCACACCTTTTCTACCACCTCAATCTGGAGCCAACTGAAAACACAGAAGCCAGAGAGATGGAAGATAAATGTGTGTGTGTGTGTGTGTGTGTGTGTGTGTGTGCGCGGGCACGCGCACGCAGCAGATCACCTTCCATCACATGGTGGGCCTCATCCAATCAGTTGAAGGTCTTAAGAGAAAGACTGATGCCCCCCGGGGAGGAGGGGATTCTGGCTCCAGGCTGAGTTCAGACTCCACATACAATGTCAGCTCCTCCCTGCGTCTCCAGCTACACCTGCCCTGCAGCCAGGACTCAGCACCCCTGTGACTGGGGGAGCCACTCCTAGATAGATAGACACATGGATGGATGCATAGATGGACAGATGGACGGATGGATGGATGGATGTTTGGATGGACTGATGGATGGATGGACATACAGACAGGTATACATTCAGACAGACACACACAGAGTGACAGTGAGATGGAAAGACAGACAGAGACAGGGAGCTACAGAAAGAAGAAGGGAAAGGGCGGACAGCAGAGTCCTTCCTGGGAGTCAGGGAAGCAGAACACAGAAAACAGGCAGGAGCAAGGTGGTCGGTCCACAAGGGCCAAGACTTGCCTCTGTGTCCCTGGTCGTTCAAAGGACCCTCAGGCTGGACCTGCAGGGCAGCTCCTGGTGGCCAGGCCCCCACCACTGTCCCCCTCTTCAGGGCAGCCGCCTCACCCCAAAGGCCAGCAGAGTCGTGCACTTCTGCTCCCCGTGGCCAGGACTAGGTGGGTAGGTGTTGAAGTCAGGAGACTTCCTCCCTCCATCTGTCTGTCTTGCCTCTCTGTCGGCCCCCAACCCCAGCCACCACCACTCCCTCTGAAGCTGGAGGCCGCCCTGGACGGGCTCCAGAAGCTGGTTCCTGCCGCACTGGGTGACAAGGCCACCGGGCCCCACACACCCATGCTGTGGCCATGGGTCTCCACGCGCACCCACCCCGCCCCAGCCCAGAGAGGACCGCACTGGAGTGCATCTCAAAGGTGCCCTCCTCACCCGAAGCCTGGGCAAGTCCGTCTGTCCTCCAGAAACAGTTCGTGTGCAGCCAGTTAACAAGGCACACCAGAAGCCGCTCAGACCACCTCCGAACTCACCGTGGCCGCGGACGTACAGGGAAGGAATTTGCGTCTGCAAATGTAAGGAGTGGCAGAACTCAAGACGATCGTGTGATGAACAAAGGGGCCCAAGAAAGAAAAAAAACACAGCACGATTTTCTGTAACGTTTGTGTCATTGTGCAGGTGCACGTCTGCGCTGCTTCTGTCACTAAGTGACGGTGATTGAATTAAATACAGCTTCAGAAGAAGGCCTCCAGTGGCGACTCAGAAGTGCCTGTCCTTTGTCCCTCCAGTGACCAGGGGGTCAAACGGAACATGGTCACACCCCAGCTTCCCTCCTGGACGCTGATGTAACCAAGTAATTGTTAACAACAGATGACATTTTCGGACATCTAATACATAGTAGGAACTACCGCCGTTTCTTATCTCACTTACGAGGGCCACACACATGTTCTTACGGCAATAACAGTTACCATCTGTGGAGGGGCCCCAAGAAACACCCCGGTCCTGTGAGCACGAACACACGGGCTCAGATATGGCCCCGAAGTGTGTAAGTGGGATGCAGCTCATCGGAGAGGGAAGTGGGTCTGCCCAATTTCAAAGCCTGGCTCCTTCGGCTGTCCTTGGGCACATCACGTCAGCTGCCCTCCAGCCCCAGGGACACTCCAACACTCCTTCTGAGCAGAGAGGCCCCGCCACGGCCCCCAGCGCCCGCCCACTCCAGCCACCGCGGGCCTTGATGACGCCCAGATGAACGGGATATCTGCCTTGCACCGAGGAGAATACCCAGGCTAGAAGGACGACTAGGGACAGGCACCTCCTTGGGGGCCAGCGGCCCGACTGGGGCTCCTCCCTGCAGGGCAGCGGCGCAGAACCAGCTGAAGCAGAGGGTGTCACCTGCCAGGGCCGTCCACACACTAGATGCTTATGTCCCCCCGTCAACATTCGTGCGGGACCCGCAAAGGCAAAGCCTGTCCTGTGCCCACATACCTACACGTTCACCCTCAAACACGTCATGGAAATGAGCCGACAGGTGAGTCACCTGGCACCCCCTCCCCACCTCTCCCCTCCCAAAATACGGCACCAAATGCAGCGTCTTGACAACATCTTGAAAGAGAAGTATTTCAAAGCAACTGAAAAAAATCACTTTTGAGCAGTTTTTGCCATTCAGATCTTTTCTCTCAACCTGTTGCTTACCTTTTTATTTTTGTAATGATTTCCTTGGAAGCGCAAGAGTTTTGAACTTTGGTGGAAAGACTGATCTACCACACTTTTTTTCTTCTATGGTCTATGCTCTTGGTGTCACACCCAAGACATCAAGGTCTCGAGGATTTTCTCCCAAGTCTTCTTGTAAGATGTTTCTTTCATTAGCCCTTACCTTTTTAAGTCCATGATACACTTCGAGTGAATTTTGGCAAAAAAATCTGAGCTCATCCTCACCCACGTCTCCAGCAACGTTTTATAATTTTCATTCTCCTTTTTTTGTAATTTCTTGTACTTCTTTTGATAAATTTGTTCCCAAGTATTTTATTCTTTTGTATGCTATTGTGAGAGATAATATATTCTTTAAAAAAAAAAAAAGATTTTAAAGTAATCTTCACTTTAAAGTAAAGCCCAGCATGGGGCTTGAACTCACAACCCTGAGATCCAGAGTCACGTGCTCCGAGAGAGCCCGCTGGGTGCCCGAGGAATTATACTCTTAACTTCACGTTCCTGTGGTTGATTGTCCACGCACAGGAATGCTGGGTCATATGGTAGTCGTCTCTTTAATTTTTTAATTTTAATATTTTCTCTCTTTAATTTTTTGTTCTCTCTTTTATTTTTTTAATTTTTTGCAGTGACACCGTTTTGCACCAACAGTGGGCAAGAGTTCCAATTTCCCCACAACCTTACAACACCTGTTCTTTTTTTCTTTTTCTTTTTTTTGTTTTGTAGTAGCTATCCTGACAAGGGTATGGTGACATCTCGTTGTGGTTCTGATTTACATTTCGCTAATGAATAGTAACACATAAAGTTTTTTATGTACCTGTGGTCCCTTTGTATGTCTTCTTTGTAAAATGTTTCTATAAGTCTTTTTACCATTTTTAACTCAGTTATTACTTATTTTACGGTTGAGTTGTAGATGTTCTTTATGTATTTTGGAGATTAACCCCTTTTTGGATATATGGTTTGCAAAATATCTTCTCCTCTTCCGTAGGTTGGCTTTTCACTATTTGATGGTTTCCCTCACTGGGCAGAGGTTTTTTTCGTTTGATGTGGTCCCACTTGTCTATTTTTTTACCATTGTTGCCTATGCTTTTTGGTGTTATATCCATGAAATTATTGCCTCCCTGAGCCTGCCGCTGCCATTTTGTCACAAGGTATTTACTAATTTCCTTTCTGATTTCTTCTTTGACCTGGTGTTGCTCAAAAGTGTGTTGCTCTGCATCCATACGCTTAGGAATTTTCCAGTTTCCCTCTGGCTATCGATTCCTCGTTTCATTTCATTGTGGTTCAAAAAGATATTTGGGGGGGCACCTGGGTGGCTCAGTGGGTTAAGCCGCTGCCTTTGGCTCAGGTCATGATCTCGGAGTCCTGGGATCGAGCCCCGCATCGGGCTCTCTGCTCAGCAGGGAGCCTGCTTCCTCCTCTCTCTCTGCCTGCCTCTCTGCCTGCTTGTGATCTATCAAATAAATAAATAAAATCAAAAAAAAAGATATTTGGGGGCACCGGGGTGGCTCAGTGGGTTGAGCCTCTGCCTTCGGCTCAGGTCATGGTCTCAGGGTCCTGGGATCGAGTCTCGCATCGGGCTCTCTGCTCAGCGGGGAGCCTGCTTCCCCCTCTCTCTCTCTCTCTCTCTGCCTGCCTCTCTGCCTACTTGTGATCTCTCTCTCTCTCTGTCAAATAAATAAATAAAATCCTTAAAAAAGAAAAAAAAATACAAGGCACTACGAAAATACTGGTGAGAATTTCCAAACAGTAAGGGTACACCTATACAAGCTGTGTCTTCAACCTGAGCCATCCTAGTTTAAATGGTTTTGTGTTTTCAGTGGAACGTGAATCCGGCGTTCAAGATAAAAGGCGCTGTCAGACAAGTCAGAGACATTTGAGGACTTGCCAAGCTGACTCAAAAGGACCTCTTCAAACCTCAAGAGGCTATTACTTCAAGATTTCATCCGTGTGACAAGAGCAGATGCTTACAACAGAAAAACATGCCAGCCAGTGCAACAGCAAATGCAGACCACCAGTGCACCGTGTCTGGCGAAAGCACCAGAATGAAGATCGTGGCACACCTGGTCTAGAACGCCTCTCTTACCAAGAAGTCCAGTGAACGCTCAGTGGAGGCAGCCGCGCCACCTCTCCAAGGCCACTGAGATTAGAAGCGAAGTCCAGAGACAGCCGACTGTCCTTGCTGCTGACACCGTCCACTCCATGTAAGTGCGGAGTCTGGACGCTTCTAAGAGGACGCACGCGTGTGGTCTCCGCAAAGCCCGCTCCCTGCTTTTCCTCGTGCAGGAGGGGGACAGCCCACCTCAAGGAATTCACGCATTTCTGGGACCGATGTCCGTCAGCCGCTGACCCTCTGTCGCCATTTCCAGGAGTCACTTGAAGGGTCATCGGCTCTTGGTCTTGCTCACAGAGGGAAAATCAGCACGATATCCTCCAAGACAAAAGAGGAGCCACAAGCTGAAATTCATCCAGCCAATACGACATCAGGGTCATTCCCGACCGAAGTTGATTGAATGTAGTGTCATCCGGGTAACTCCCTTAACTGCAAGGTTTTGGGGATGTGACCTCCACTCAGCCTGCGGGACTCCTCACGCCACAGCTGCGGACACCGTCAGCATTTCCAACGACGTGTGCGATCTCGCCGCGAACAGGGCGCTGAGCCCTAAAAGCTGTCGTCTCTGTTTCTAGATCCCCATCCCCTCATCTGTTTACACAAACACCGACCATGTGCTTGTGCACATCACAGACCGAGGATACACAACAGGAACGTGGCCAGGGGAGTGCGCCAGGCGTTACAGAAAATGTGACTTCGGGTTTTATTCAAAAATCCCGCACAGTTTCTTCCTTGACTAAATTCCCAAGCGGTGAAAGCTCTACTCAGCCAACATCCCCTCACACCCGCCCCACTGCCGGCACCGCTCAGCCCTGACATTCAGAGCCAGACCCTGTCCAGAGAGCTCAGTGCGCGTGCACGACCGGGGCAGGACGGGAGAGTCATTCCAGGACACCGGGCGGGTTGTGCCATGAGGACAGCGTGCTTCTCTGAGCACAGAGCGCACGCAGCAGGCTCGCGAGCCGGAGGGTTCACTGATAATCTGATTCTCTACATCCAAGCCGCAAACACACACTCACGGGCATGTACACAGCGACACACACACATGCATGCCCACACAGAGAGGCACTCGCACTCACACGCATACACGCACGCACACACACACGAACACACGTGCACAGAGCCGCAGGCGGACTCGCGTGCAAACAGCTGCTGCACATGGCGACACACGTGCGCGAACATGAGAGCACACGGGCATGTGAGTTCACACGGACACGCATGCACACATGTAGACGCACAAGCAGGTGCCTGGACAGAAACGATCGCGCTGAAGGCGCATGTGCGCGCACAGCCAGGCTCACACGAACACACACACAGCACATCGGCCTTGAATCCGCGGAGGAAACCGCACTGGATCCTGGAGCGCCATCTCGGCATGTGCTTCCAAATCCCACTCGCAGGTGTTTTTGCGCCAGAACCACAGGCACGCCAGTCTTCGCTGTCCTTGCTTCCACGCTCCCCGTCCACCTCGGGTGTTACGGTAGCGCTGGCGCATAAACGAATTGGCAAGTGCCCCTCCCTTCTGTTTCCTGGAAAACGGTGTGTCCGACTGGTGCTAATTCTTCAAATGCCTGGTAGAATTTTCCAGTGCGATCCTCTGGGCCTGGACATTTCAATTTGGGGTGTATTTATTTTTTTAATCACAGATTTAATTTTCTTACCAGTGCCAGGGCTCTGCACACCGGGTGGGATGCCGTAGTCGTGCTTCTCAAGAAGTGGTACCATCTCAGTTTGAAGTCTCCGTGGGTCGGGCCGCTTACCGCATCCTCTCCTGCCCCTCCGGGTCTGAGGCTCTGAGGGGCAGCCTGCGAGCCAGTTTGTGTCTGTTTTCTTCGTCAGTTCAAGGGCCACCTACGCCGGGAAGTCCTTCCAGAAGGCTCCCTCCAAAATACACCCTTTTCCTTCCGGCAAGATATGAAAAGATCCTTGGCATGGGAGTGCGGACGGGTGCAGCCGCGAGGGGAAACAGCATGGAGTTTCCTCTAAAAGGGGCCCAGCTGTCCCCCTTGGTGGCGTGAACTGAAAGGACCGAAATCTGGGAGAGACGTGCGCACCCACGTTCACAGCAGCTTCGTTCACAACAGCCAAAAGGTGGAAGCCAGCCAAGCGTCCGCGGACAGAGAAGCGGACACGCAAACCATGGCCCGTCCATGCAGGGGAGTAACGCTCCGTGTGGACGAGGAAGGGAGCTCTGACACCTGCTCCAGCACTAATGAACTTGGCAGCCTGACGCGGAGTGAAACAAACCCGTCACAAATGGACAAAAGGACAAATGCCGTCCAATTCTGCTGCCGTGAGGTCCCCAAGCAACGTCAGGTTTACAGGAACAGAAAGTAGACACTGGGTGCCGGGGGCGGGATGGGGGCCTGGGAAGCTCATTTCACGGGGACAGAGTTTCCGTTTTCGCAAAACACAAAGAATCATGCGATGGAGGCAGTGATGTCTACATGTGTTGCTTCCCTCACCAGAGTTAAAACTATACAGAGGGAGATTTTATGCATTCAAACACAGACTTCATTTCTTTTATCTTGACCAGAAAACCTCCTTCCTTTTGAGACAAAATAGTTTTTATAGATTTGATAGGTAGACAGACAGACAGCCATAGTCCTTGAACTGGTTTCTTCAGACGGTTCCGATGCGGCCCACTTACACTCTCCAGGCTCCAGCGGGCCTGGGCCACTCCATCCCATCAAGCAGCCCCTCGGCCCTAAGTCCCCCTGACCTGCATGTCCCCAGGACTCAGGCCACAGGCTCACACTGCTCTGGACCACCCCCTTCCCCAAGCTGCGAGCTATGCGCAGTGTCCACTAGGCCCGTCGCACTCTCTGCCCGTGACCTCTGTACTCCCCTTGCCACGCAACATCCCGGCGCACGCTCCCTCTTCCCGTGAGCCCCCGCCCTTCACCTGGGCACCGGTGTCCCAGGGACACCCCCCTTTCCTGCCCCACAACTGTTTGTCCCTTGGTCTAGTTTGGTCTCTACTCACCTACTCGAGAAACTCCCGCGGAGCCGCTCCCCTGACACCTGGTGGCAGGCATCCTCCCTCCTGGCCCCAGACCCTGTAGAACCCAGTCCAGCCCCTCCAGCTGACCCTCCTCCGGTCCCATCACACTCAGCTGGGCCCTCAGCTCAAGCATCCCCCCTCAGTGCTCCTCCCCCTCCCCTCTCCTCTTATCACTGAGACACAGGTATCTCCCAGCCCACCGGCTCCTTTGTGCATCTGTCTGGCTAATCCTCTCCCCCCAGTGGTTTGCACATTCCTGGAAAAATGCCACAAAATTAACAGAGCAGCAGAGGCATTTGAGCGAGGGGCCTGGAAACATAAAGCACAAGACTCAGAAATCGCTCCGTGGAGTTTTTGTGTATTTTAGCCATTTTCTTTAAACACAAGGCATTAGGAAACAGGACACTTCATTTTTAATTAAATATGACTACGGAACAAGTAAGGTTTGGATCTTCGAGCAGCTGCCACTCTGGGGCCGGGACAGGAGTCACCAGTGGGGGCAGCCTGAGCTCAGGTCACCACCCCCCACCCCCGACTGACCGTGGTGCCTTAAATAGCGCAGGTGTCTTTGGGAAGTCGTTCGTGGCCGCTCACAAGCATGGATGAGAACATAACTTGTCAACATTCTGAAATTCACTCCTTAAACCATAGAAATGAGGAAACGATCTTGACTTCTAAGGAAGTATGAGTAAAAAAACTACTGACTTCAGAGTCCTTGTCGAAAGAGGAAGGAAGTTTTCTGGTCAGGATAGAAGAAATGGAGTATTTTTCCAGCTGTGCTGGAGCTCAGGGGGTGCTCAGCGCCCGTGTCTGGCAAGTCTGCCTCCATCCCCTGGGCCACAGCCCCCAAACCCTTCCTCGTGGCCCAGTGGCAGGCTCAGGGATGCACCCGGAGCCCAGCCATGACACGACTGCCGAAGCCCTCCGGATAGAAAAATCCACCCATGGAAGTTGCTGGAAGGATAGAGTACAAAGCTGGAGTCGCAGAGGCCACCGCCTCCAGGACAGCAGGCCGTCGCAGGAGCCAAGACGGGCCTGGGAGGCCGCTGGGCTGGTCCTCTCGGGGCTGGCAGCCGCCAGGGGGCCGCTGGGCCCCAAGTTCCCACGGCAGCAAAAGAGGCTGCTCCCTGGGGACTGGCCCCCCTCTCCGCCAAGGTCCCGATGACAGTTCCACACGCCACTCGTCAGCTTTGCAAACACTCAAAGATGGACGTGGGGAAAGGGGAGAGAGAGATGGGAATGACACTGATAAGATCTGAAGAAGGATGCTGAGTGTCACACCCGCGTGAGGCCCGCTCCAGGTCTGCACCTGGTCTTTCGTGCCGACCCCACTGAAATGAAAGTGTCGAACTCCTTAGCAAAATGACTTGAAAAGTAGGCGAGATGGGAGCAGGGTCTGGGGCCCCTGGGTCACTGTTTGCTCATGCTCCTGGCCCCTCGGGGGCACGGCCCTGTGCGCACACACACGCGCACGCACACACGCCCCTCCTGCAGACACAGACTGGATGCCTGGGGGGCTCAGTCGGTGAAGCCTCTGCCTTCAGCTCAGGTCATGATCCTGGGGTCCTGGGATCGAGCCCCATGTCAGGCTCCTCACTCAGCCGGGTTTCTGCTTGAGGCTCTCGCCCTTTCCCTCTGCCTCTCCCCCGCACAGGCCCGCTCTCTCTCACAAATAAATATTAAAAAAAAAAAAAGAAAGAAAGTAGAAGCAATGGATATAGGGCCAGGTTTCGGCTTGGGTGCTTGCCCCCCTGATGCCAGGGCCGATCAGAGCTCAGGTTCCCCGCACACCTGGGGCACTGGCGGTCACGGAAGACGTGCAGGGGAGATCGTACAGAAATGACATGGGTGATTGTCACTCCCGGTAGAATCGGCTGTGGTTCTTCAAAAGACTGACCTGTGTTTATAAAATGTTATATGACGTACATATAATGCTTATTATAAAACATTCAAGAAAGGCGGGGCAGCACAAAGAGAATGATTTTTCTATCCAACGTGTTAGGGACCGAATGTTTTTGTCCCCACACAACTCATCGCCAGGTTTGGAGATGGGGTCTTTTTGGAAGTGACTGAGGTTGAATGAAGTCATAAAGGTGGTGGGACCCTGATCTAATAGGACGAGTGTCGGGGGTGTTTTTAAGATTTATTTGTTTATTTCAGAGAAAGAGAGAGTGTGACCCGAGGAGAGGGGCGGAGGGAGAGAAGCCGATTCTGGGCTGAGCATGGAGCCTGACGTGTTGATCTCACAATCTCAAGATCGCAACCTGAGCCAAAATCAGGAGTTGGACACTTAACCAACTGAGCCACCCTGGGACCCCAGGACTAGTGTTTTTATGAGAGAGTGTGTGTGTATATGTGTGTGTGTCTACCTTGTGAGAACGCAGAGAGAAAACAGCCATCCGCAGCCAGGAAGAGGGTCCTCACCAGGAACCAAATCAACCAGCCCCTTGATCTTGGACTTCCCAGTGTCCTTCCCAGCCTCTATAAGTCGTTCTGTTGTGAAAGCGTGCGGTCTACGGCATTTTATTATGTCAGCCCATAAACTGTAGTCACCACGACTCCAGAATCCACATACACGGGCACAGAGGAAGGCTGGCCAGCTCCAGTGTTACCAAGATAGAAACACGGTACTGTCGCTGGAAGCTGGGAGACACCAGTGGTAGATGATAGATAGACGTCAGATAGATAGAAGGCGGATGGACGGATGGACGGACAGATGGATGGACGGATGGATAACAGATGATGGATGGATGGATGGATGGATGGACAGATGGACGGACGGATGGATAACAGATGATGGATGGATGGATGGATGGATGGACAGATGGACGGGTGGACGGATGGATGGATGGATAAGAGATGATGGATGGATGGATGGATGGATGGACAGATGGGTGGATGGAGGGATGGATAGATACATAGATCGATGATCAAGAAAGAAATTGAATTTTATTCAGATGAAGTTGTCCTAAACATACTAACTTTAATTCAATTTCCTAAAGTTAACTTAACTTGAAATATATTTTTAAAAAGAGCCTATGATGAACCCATTACATGCTGAACCTCTGATAAATGTTTACCCACCAAAAAAGATCATTTCGATTTCTACCAGGAGGCCCTGGGAAAGTTAACCCTTCCTCGACCTTTTAGGCCAGGAACCCCGCCCCCTTCATACCCGTCTGGGAATGTTACGTCTTATACCGGCTTGTGGCGTTTTATGTTCAGTTCAGTCGTCACAGTCCCCACACGGAGCCGTGTGGACTCCTCTGGTTCTCACAGCGTTTCTACCGTCTCAGTGTGTTCTTCCTCTAGTGGCGGGACTCTGTGGGCACCTGTTTCAGGGAATGTTCTGCCTGTGGACTGACTGGGCTCAGACCAGCCTCGCGGGCGGTCCCCGGTGCCCTGGACTGAATGCCCCTGGTCCCCAGGCCCCCAGGACACGCTCTCCACAGCAGATGCCCGGCCCCCGGCCAGCTCTCCCTCGAGCCCTGACCCATCTCCTGCACAAACCACTTCCAGATGCCCTGTTGAGGCGCGCGCTCTCCGTGTGCATGAGCCAGCAGAGCCCGCCGGGCCGGGAGCTGGATGAGGTGGGGGTTACAGGAGGAGGTCCCTGCCTGGAGGTAAGAGGGTTCGTGGCAACTGCAAGGAAGAGGCAGTTCAGAGGGACAAACCTCGGGGTGGGTGTTACCCCGCATGGCCACAGCAGCACCCCAACATCCGACCCCTGAGAAGCAAGAGCCCCCACTCCAAGGAAGGCTGCAGCTCGGGACACAGCGTGACAGACACCCCAAGAGAGAGCAGAGCTCTGGCTCCCGGGCACGGCCTCCAGTGTCTGCTAATGCCCGGCACAGGAGATGTGCCCGGGTCAGAGGCCCAGGCGCTCACGACCAGGTTCGGGGCAGACCCAGGAGACTCGGCTGCAAGCTCGTCCACCCCACACCCGCCCTCATCTGTAAATGCACCAAGCTGGGGCGCAGGGAGTGCTCCAGATGGGCCACAGCCTCGAGCACTGGGGGCACCGTCCAGCGAGGGACGTGAAGTCACCAGGCTTGGGGGCCTCTCCGGGGCCGCCACGGCAAGAGAGGCGTGGCAGGCTCAGGGCCGCTTCCAAGTCCAGCCTGAAGGGGAGGGACGGGTGGGATGTGGACCAGGCTCTCTGTCACAGGAGAGAGGGTATTTGGCCAGGCCATGTGCAGCTGGTCACTCTTTGGTTCCAGAAATTTCCCTCTAAGAGAGGTGACCTTGTGATGGTGCGGTTTGCCTCCAGGAAGCGGTGCTTCAAGACATGGCTCGTGACCTCCTCAAAAATAGCAGAAGTCGGGAGGCAGGCGAGGAAAGGGGGTCGAGACGGGCCCGAGCCCCAGCATGGGCTCCCCCGACGCTGGGCCCTCTCCACTCAGGGGCTTAGCAGGCGGCAGCCCTTGGAACCTGCCGGGTGAGCTCCAATCGCGGTCCTACCCCGACGCTCTGGGCGGACAGGTGACGGATGTGGGGCCCTGAGGCCCCCTGGCCCCCCCCCCTGGGACCAAGGAAGGACACCGAGGGTGTGCAGCCCTGGGACGGCCCAGTCCACACTCTCTCCGCGCATCTGTGTCTCTGTCTGTCTGTGTGTCTCTCCTTTTATTACAGGGAAGAAAACAGAATAAACATCAAGTCAGGATGGAAAACGGAGTAATCGCAAAGCCATACAAAGATGACATTGTGACTTTCCTTTAAGCAAACGAAGGGCTTCTGTCCCCAGGATGATATCCCATTTTCATGTTTTTTTAATTTTCATGCTGCAGGGGCTCGGTGAACGCCAGCTGAACCCAGTGAGTCCCGACGGTGCCCCAGGAAGTGAAGGTTCAGGATGGAGATGTGGGCTGCGTGTCCCCGCGACCTCGCCACTGTCCTATTGATTCCAGCCACTCCACCAAGTGCGCGGTGACGCGTCTCTGTGGCATTGGTGTGTTTCCCTGAACAAGTGAGGTCGGGGTCCTCCCCTGTGTGCCCCTGACACAAGCCATCAAGGTGGGTCCCTAAGACACAGAGCAAGACTCAACGGTCACGTCCATGCCGAGCTCGGCCCCGGACCCTCCAGCTCCGCCAGTCCCTCGAGTTGACATCCCTCCCATCCCCGAGGCGGCCCCCTTCACCCACACAGAGCTGCCCAGACCCCGGGGCCGCGCCACCCCCACCAGACCCAGGGTCTCCAGCCCCATGCCAGGTCCCCCAACAGCCGGTCCTCTGTCCATTCAGTGTCGGGTCTTGTTTCTGCCTGTCTGTCCGGGAGCCAGAGCAGCCCTCACGGACACTGATTTGCTGTGGGATTGTTTATGCCCAATGGGGGCACCCCTGGCTTAGCTGTGGGCACCTGGCCAGCTTCCGAGGCAGGGGGTTCAAGAGCAGGTTGCTGTGGCCGAGTCAGGCCAGTGCCGTCCCCCTCTGGACGGTGTGGAATTCTGTTCCCCCAGACGCAGCCAGAAGCAAATTCATGTGCGTGGCCGGCTCCCGGGGCGGAAGGTGCATGGCCAGAGGCGGCTCCGCACACCCAGGCTCATGGGGCGCTCCGTCTTCTGGATCCCGTGGCCGGCCCGCTTTCGGGGGGTGTTGTAGCCTCCGTGCTCACTTCCCGCGTCACCCCCGAGGGCGCTCGTCTGAACTGCCTGGAGCAAACACCTGCTTCTGACTGCCCGAGAGAACCCGTGAGCCCGCAGGCCCCGACAGTCCCGGGCCCCGTCCACACGCGAACCTCGGACCCACCACCCGCGCGGCCGCCCAGAGCCTCGTCCTGCTGCGTGCAGCCCACCCACCAGCTGGCCTCTGTCCACACGTCAGCCTCCGGGAGGCCGGCCTGCCACCGCCACTGGCACCCAGGAGGCCGCACAGCGACCTTGTAGCAATGGATCGGTCATGCCAAGGGGCCAGGACTCAACCAACAACAGACAGCCCACCCCCCAGTTTCTGTCCCTGCATCCAACCCAGGACCCACCAGAGAAATCCAGGCTCGCTCCCCTCCCCATCACACGGGATGCCCAGCTCCCCTTGGCCCCCTCCAGCCCCCCAGGCCCACGGCCCCCTCCACCGGAAGCCCTCCCCTCCCCTGCCTGCCTCGCAGCCTCTGCCCACCCAAGCAATGGGGACACCCTCTCCATGGACACGCACATATGCCCCTCGCCCAGTGGTCCCCATGTCCCCATAGCTAGCAGGTACCAACACTGTCACCAACACCGTCACCATCTCTGTCATCCCGAGGGGACCCGTTCTGTGGCTGCAAAGCGGCAGATGTAGGACTCCGATGAGGGCCCGGACCTCACGGTCTGTAGTGATAATGTGACAGCAACGTGTCCCACTCAGCCATCCGGGCAAGCGCAACCGGCGTCCTCTCTCCGGACAACAGCAGTGCGTCTGTGCGCCCCCAGCCCCTGACCCTCCAGAGGAGTACCCCGGGGCTCTCCTTCCCTCCATCGGTCCCGAAAGAACAAGAGGGAGATGCCCCCATAGGACGTAGCCCGACACACAGAAACCTGTTCCCACGTGAGATGTGTGGTCGAGTCCCCGGGAGACCACGGAGCCACATCACGAAAGCCAACAAGTTTGCTTCTGTGAACAGTGACCCTCACGTTAAACCAGAGCAATGAACAGCCCACGTCGTCCTCGCCGTCAGGAAGGCTCCGGCGACCTCGGACGTTCAGGCGACGACAGGAATCAAAGTCGCGGCCACGCTGCTGCCCACGGGAGGCTGGGGTTTGCCTTCTCGTTCCATCCAAGGGAAAATGACCCAAAACCAACGCCATCAGTGCTGTTCTTGATGCCACGTCTGCGTTACCAGCCAGGCTCACCGAGGCAGCGGCCAGGAACCACCCGAGGGCTCTGGTCACGGCTGCCACGGTCGACGTCCACCGCCCACAGGGGTGGGTGTTGGCACCACGCAGAGCCACGCAATGGCCCGGGCTGGGAGAGAACGGTGGCCTCTGGTGACACCTAAGCCACAAGGCCATGGGGCAGGAGCCAGGCTGGGCTCAAGGTGGCAAGTGTAGACGGCACTGCGTCCCCAGTGTCACCCTATCACCCTTTCCCCCAACACACTCGTGTGAGCGCAGAGAAGCCACAGGAGAGCCTGGCTCCCTAACTGCAGCCCAGCCGCTGGGGGACACGGGCATTTCCCGCATGCGACGCGACCTAAGAAACCTGCCAAGGGGCCAGACGCCAGCCAGCGACCACCGTCCAGTCAGGCACGCCTGTCACCCCCCCTAAGGTCACTGACCCACACACGGCAACCCCCAAGTGCCTCACGTGTGTGCGCCCCAGGGCCTTGCTGTACAGGGGGCCCGCCGGGTCAGAATGGCCCCGTGTGCCCGGGGAAACCGCGAGCCGCTGGTCGGGGACCCTGAGACGGCCACACGTGCAAATGACGGCATCTGCCAAATCCAGCCTCGCCTGGGGGACCGGCTTCAAAGTAGCTGCCCCCAAGAGGACTATAAGAGAAAATTGCAAACACTGATAATAAAATATTAAGAGGCTGCAATAACTCTCCCCAGGAAAGTGGGCCGTGCAGTGTCATTCTGTGTCTAAGAAACGGTGCTCTCGGAGGTGACCTCGGTGTTGCTGAATCCCAGAGCTCCCCGGCGGGCGGCGGAGGCTCTCACAGCCGGCGAGGCCTGGATCCCAGGGCACCCGCTCTCCGGGGCCTCCTCGGCCTGCAGGGCTGCGGCGGACCCTGCTCTCCCCACCCCTGAGACGCAGCTCTGCCCATCCGCTGCTCCACAGCCTGGCCACGTCTCTGCCACCTCTCCCCGTGGCTCAGCCTCCTAGCATACCCCCCGCCACAGCCTGGGAGGCTCGGTTCGCCCACCCTGCAGTGTGTGGGCCAGACCCCATGTTCTGGCCACGGGGCCACGAGCTGGGATGTGGTTCCAGTCCTGCCCAGCATTTGCTGGGCCTCCCGAGTCCGTGCACCGCAGGCCTCCCAGCTCCCCAGAATCCTCATCCAACGGCAGCTCTACCCCAGTGTGTCTTCCCTCCTCTTCTTCCAGGCAGATTTGAGAGGCCTTTCAGAAGGTCAAGGGGTCCGGCTGACTCAGGACATGGCCGTCTCTGCTTGGGGCAGGTGGTCGAGCTCACCAGAGAGGATGGAGGGTGAAGCCAAGTCAGCTCTGGGCATGGTGACACTAGGACAGTGACACTAGGACAGTGACACTAGGACGGGTCACCGAGCGCCTGGGGGAAAGGGCTAGAAAGGGCCAAAGGGCACAGGACCCACCAAAGCAGGTCGCATTCAGAGAGGATGGGAAGGCTGTTCCTCGTAACCAGGGCACAGGGTCTGCTCACCGGGCAGAATGAGGTATCTGACCGTCTCCAGCCCCAAGGTCACCCAGGGCAACCTCGTCCCTGAGCAGATCAGGACAGTTCCCAAAAGGCAGCCTAGTCTGACCAACCCTCCTCAGCCTCACTCCTACCCCAAAACAACTCAGACTGGAAAAAACTGGCCAGGTCACGGAAATTTTGCCTCTTATCCATCCAACCCGAAAGAGGAAACTCCGAGCAGAACAGCACTCCCAGCCAGCTCTTCGAAGACAGGACCCCTTAGATGGTAAATCGGCCCCGGCACCCAGAGAATTCCACATCATGGACTGTCTTCTGGGCCCTCACCGCAGACAGAGAACGTGCTGTATAAAGCAATCTCACAAGAAGGGCTGGGTCCTTTCCGTCGAGCTCACGTAAACAGGCCCGTGGGTCTGGGTGGGCGCACAGAGAACAATCAGGGCTCTGAGGTTCGTCTCGGGAGGGACGGAGAAGCCCGTGCTGGCGGGAGCTTTGAGTTGAAATACACCAACTCGCTATGAAAAATTCTCAGTGCTCTGGAGGGCAGGCTCCCCTTGAAATGAGCAGCAGGGCCCAGATCCACCTCCAACTTTTGGAAGCTGGTCCTGAGCAGCAGGGCCGGGAGAAACGCAATTTCCAAGAAGAAAGAGGCTCCGAAAGCCTGCGATAGTAAAATGATCACATGAGAGTTGAAGAACATCGGTGTGCTCTGAAAACACACAACTGGGTAAGGACCCCCAAGAAAGGGTTTCATTTCAGAGTCCACGTCACAACCCGTCTGCAGACAACCTGTTCCGACCCCGTTGACAGAGCTGCGCCGCCCCACGTCCCCATGTCGCCACCTTGATGTGGAATTGGGCGAGCTTGTGCTCATTCTCTCGAGAAATCGAGCTCATCTGAACGTCTTGAACTGCTTTCTCTGGTTTTATGCGTCGCTCTCGTTTCCGCGAAACGTTTAACACCATGATCGTGTAACCGTGTGTCCAGCTCATTGGAACTGTAATGACTGACGTGGGTTCTCATACGTGTCCGCCGGGGCCGCAACCGCGGCGGGCTGGGCCAGTTCTCCTGCCAGCGGCGTGCCTGTGACCGATGTCGTCTGACATATGACTTCCAACATGCCCGGCTGGCTCCCAGCCCCTGAGCAGCGAGTGGTCTCTGATTTCCCGGGAATTTTCAGAGGCAGGAAAACTCCGCACAGACCGAGGGAACAAAGCTACCGCGCACTCGCGCGCGTCCAGCTGGGAACAGATCTGTTCCTCTTCAAGCTGGCATTGGGCTGGGAACTCGTGCGCGGGACTGTGCTGGGTGCCGGCGGGTGAGGCCTGCAGTGGGACGCGGGCCCGTCTGCCGGCTGCGTGACCGAGCACCGCCGACGGAGCACCGGGAAGTGCATCCAGACTGCCCTCCTCTCCTGAGGACACCTCACTGCCCTGGGGCCCCCTCTGCAGGATAACTCGTCCTGACAGGCCTCATCTCTGCATCGGCTGTCCTGGGTCTGGGGAAACACCCCTGACAAACGGCACCCAGCACGCGGGAGCAGGGCTGTGCCCCAGGCGGCATCCGAGCCCCCTGCGTCCCTTGGAGGCCAGTGGCCATGCTCCCAGGCTTTCGGGGCCGGCATCACGCGGGGTGAGGAAGGTCCCTCTCGCGGGCAGGGAGGTTGAACACAGAGCTCGATCCTCCCGTAGAAGCTGGCAGCCACAGACAGCACGGGCTTGGTGGAGGGGAGGTAATCTGTTCATTAAAAACAAGTTCCACGTGGGAACGTGGCTGACTTCGGGGGCAGGTGGACTGCGGGCAGGGCTGGGTCAGCCTACACCTTCAGCCTCGGGGGGCCGCGGGCACCACATCCCTGGGCAGGCGTGTGAAATGCCAGGGTGAGTGCCTTAGAAGCTCCTCCTCGGGTCGGGAAGCAGCCAGCCACGGTGACCGAGAATGTGGGGCAGCAGGGACACCAAGGTCCGGTTTCCTGGACAGGAAGGGACTGAGTCACGGGCTCATTCACGGGCGCGGCCCACGAGCACAGGGAGGCCGGGGCCTCAGTCGGGGTCAGACCTCTCCAGAGACAGCCCACATTCAGGAGTCTTTAAGGAAAACTTTCTCCGAACTTGGAAAAGAGCCCTCTGAGTCCTCGGCAGGTTTCCTGGAAAGTTAGAGAGACTTTGGCTGTGACCGTTGTTGTGACCAAGTCTCCTTAACCCGGAGACTGGACCAGATCCAGCAGGACCTCACAAGAGGAAGAAGACTTTCTTCGAGGACGCGCCCCCCCCCCAACCGTGGCCCTACTCAGGGGTCTAGGTGAGGAGGGGCCCCCAGAGGAGGGGGCCGGGTGCTGAGAGCACAGCGACAGCCCATGGGACGCTGTCCGCAGCAACCAGCTCCAGAGCAGGAGGGGTGAGGCCCGGCTAGGGCAGGAGCTTCTGCAGAAACAGACAGACAGCCAGGGAGGCAGGAAGGCCGGTCCTCGGGACACGACGACCTTCCCGGCCGGCCGCTGAAGCTTCTCTCCCTACGCGCCCTTCCTGGCCCTGGGAAGACGGCCCCCTCCTGCCCTGCAGGTGTCACTTGTCCCGCCCAGCCCCGGGGGTCCTGACTAAAACCCCCTTCTTTGTCAAAGGAGCCCCAACTTAACTTGGGGTGCCCACAGGCCCTGATGCAAATGCCCACCCCCAGACGCCCTTGCAGCCGGGAGTGGCCGTGAACAGGGCGTGGACCCTGAGACGCCGGCGGACGTCGGCTGGGCTGGACCTCCTGAGAAAGGAGGCAGGTCCAGGTGTGCACAACCCACCGCCTTGCTGGGACACTGCTGGTGTAGACTCCCCATCCTGCCCAGAAGCTGGGATCTCGCGCCCAGGACGGGCCGGACGCCAGCAGCAGGGCCGCGAGCTGCGAGCCAGCGCGGCTGCCTCTCCCAGACTTCCCACGGCCGCCCGAGGCCCAGGCATGCCTGCGCCCCACGGGACCGGTGCCCAGAACATGGTGGGTGTGGGTGTTTGCTGTGGGATGGACAAGTGGGGGCGTCTCCCAGTCAGGGGTGGGGGAGATGGAGGAAGAGAAGGTAAGCCACTCTGGGGGTCTCCTCACTCCAAAAGGCAAACCCAGTTTGTAAGGTCAGAGGAGAGAGCCCACAGCGACTTCCGTCTTCGCCCACTGGGACAGTCACAGTTTATGTGTGACCGGCTTCCTCGCAGAGTAACCCGATCCGTCCACGGGTTCCTGGGTTGTGCGGACCCAGAGACACCGTCTGAACTGACTTCGTCCTGTCTTATTTCGTGACATTCAGCACAGAGCAAAGACGGAGAGGAGCCTTTGACCAAAGCCCACCTCAGGGGTCCTGAGGAACAGGGCCAGCATCGCTGCAGGCTGGAGAGAGGCTCCCCACTCAGCTACGTGCCCCCTAAACCAGCCCCTAACCCCGACCCTGCCCTGCGTGACCCGTGGGCCAGCTCCTGACCCCTCCCCCATGCTGTGTGGCCCTGACGGCTGCCATCTGCCCCTGACGTCCAAAGCCCCATATTCCAGGATATTTTTAAAGCCTGGGGAACAAGGATGCTTTTGCTCTGCTTATGTGAACAATTTGGCCAATCACCACCTTCTGTTTGTTGGTGCAGACACAGATCAGACCTCCTCACCTGAGCGGAAACCCCGTCCCCAGACCCAGGGCTGGGCCTCCCGGAGTGGGACTTAGAGAGCTCTAAGAGTCCCACCATGACCCCCCGCAGCCCCCACTGGTCCACAGCTCAGAGACCAGGCTGACGACGGGCTGGGTGAGCCCTCCAGATGCCAGCTGCGGGAACACCAGCCCTTCTGTCCTGACGGAGGCCTTTGCAGCCATGCACAGAGCAGGCTCGGCCTACCTGTGGGGGTCACGGGGGGCCCCGCCACAAACACCCCCCGCCGCTCCCTCAGCGTTGCGGGCACCGCCTCCCAGCAGGCAGAGAGGTGGAGACTGAATGACTGAAGGAGACTTCCCAGACTCCCCCCGCACCCCCGCACCCCCACCCCCACCCCCCACCCCGCACAGAAGGCCCCGCCCTGCCGACCTGCGCGCACCTGACCTGGAGCCCAGGCTCCTCACCGCTGCCCGCCAAGCAGACGGTTCTCGGCCTCGGGGACACATCGCCCAGAGAGCAGGCGCGGAGCTCCCGGGAAGGACAATGGGGAGCCGGATGTCAGAGGAATGAGGACACTCGGGGGCACAGTGGACCCTTGAACAGCACAGGGTTGGGGGCACAAAGCCCCACCGTGTGGTTGAAAATTCACACATTACTGTCGACTCCCCGAAACTTAACCGCCGGGCCCTCGAAATGCACATGCCGGGGGGCTGGCCATCCCCGGGCCACCGATGGGGGGGAGGTTTCCGCATGCCGTGCGACCGTCCAGGCCTCCGAGCTGGGATTCCACAGAGGGGATTCTGTCTCAGGCCCACGGGAAGGAGGGTCAAGGGCAGGCTGCAGGCGGGGAGAGACCACCTCCCCACTTCCAGCCTGAGGGCAGCCCTGAGCTCTGTCCGGCTGCATCAGAACTGACAGCGCCATCACCGTCTCGTGGAAAAGTGTTGGCCACGTCACCTGGCTAAGGTCCATCGTGGGCACCGCACACCATGCGTCAGGGAGCACACTCCCACCCCCTCCGACACCACTACGTCAGGCCGTCCGCGGTCTGGGTGGAGGCCGGGCCAGAGCCTCTGGGGGACCCGGGAAGTCCAGGGACTGCTCCCCCTGCAGCGCACTTGGCGGGGGGGCTCCAGGGGCTCTGCATATCACCGCCCGCTGGGAGAGCACCGGACAAAGAGACAAGCGCAGTCCTCTCGTGTCGCCGGCCACGCCCCTTCCCCTGTCCCCCCTTGAGGCCCCTGCCAGGACAGCCTGCCTAGTGGAGCCCACCTCCCACCAGGGCTGGGAGAGGTCAGGAGGGAGGGGGCTGTGCCTGTGGGGACTCCGTGTGCGCCCAGCCTGCAGCCCAGGGACCTCCTGCGCTCAGGAGAGGGGGCGCTGGAGAGCACGTGCTTTCCCTGGGAAACAACGCATGTCCTGGGAGTGCACAGGCCGCCCCACGGCCACCCTCCTGCAGCCACGAAGAGGCCCCATCGTGACCCCAACCCAAGAGACCCCAAAGTGAGCCCGGCGAGGCTGACCTCCGGTGCAGGGGTGACCCTCAGGTGTGTGGGTGTGACCCTGGGCGTGAAGGAAGATGTGTGCTTCTGGGCTTCTGGGTTCCTGGCTCACTGGGCAGCATGTCATGGTAGGCAAGCTGGGGGCAAAGGAGGCTCTAGGCAGGAGCCCTGCCCCCACCCCGTGGGGACCCCCTTACACAAGGCTGTCACGCACTTCCAAACTTTCTCTGTTCCCGGAAAAGCGACAGCCTGTCCCGTAGAAACGTGCATCACCAGTGTGGTCCAGGAGGAAGAGCCACAGGTGCCACTCGGTGACCACAGCCCAAGCACTACCCCCCGGGACGCCCCATGCTCCCAGCCCCTGTGGTGTTACGGCACCCCGCAAGCCAGGACGGTCATCACCTTCCACAGGGGTGGAAACCCAGCCTCCAGGTCACGCAGCAGAGCCCGGAGCCCACCCTCCTGGATCCTTTGAGCCATCGGCGAGCCACTGCCCTGAGAAGTGTCGGGTCCTAAAACGGCTTTCCCTGGAGAGCTAATTCAGACCGTGCTCTTCCCATGCCACAGGCAGGACTTCCTAAAAAACAATGGACTTGAAGATGGGATGTTGGCAAAGCCCTGGCCTTTCCCGGACTCAGTTTCTGGCTCCCCACTGATGGCTTCTGGGGCGGGGTTGAACCAGCAGCACTCACCAAAACCACCCGCCTGCCCAGCCTCAAGTACATGGGGTTCTTTGACAACCGTGGAAAAGCAGCAGGCCGCCTTCCAGGTGGCTCCCAGGTGGGCGATCGCGGACCACTGAGGGGGTCCGCTTGAAGTGAGAAGACCCGGGACGGGCTGGGGGACAGAGGGCAGCCCATCGCTCCCAGGCTCTGTCCTGAGGGTGTGGTCACAGCCTCCCAGGAGACAGAGCGGTCCCCGTCGGAAGCTCAGGCGTGCACCCTGTAACCCCCAAAGTCCATGAATATTTTGCTCTGAGCTAAACACAAAAATTATCTGAGTTTTCTCTTCCTCCCAGGAGCTCCTAACCCAGTGTGTCCTGGTTTCACCCTTGAGAGCTGACAGACAGGCGCCGAGCCCAGGCCCCACGCGCAGGTTTCTCTGCAGCAAGACGCGGGCCTGCTATAGCCGTTTCCCGCCCCGAAGGCCGGCACGCCCGTGCTGAGGGGAATGTCCGGCCAGGAAGTGGACACTGTGCTCTGCAAGGGTGAGGGGAAGTGAGAGGCCAAGTCCAAGGAAGGGTGGGCCGGAGCGCCGGCCAAGGTCCAGGAGCAACTGCCCCCAGGACAGGCCCGTTGAGCGGGTGCCTCTGGGGAACCTCTGATCCCCACCATGGGGAGGTTCTGCTCTGTTTCTAGTCATGGACGCTCCTTACCACGAACTCCAGTTGAATTTTGTTTCCCACACCCATGTGAATTCTCTGCTTTATTCTGCGAATGTGATTTCCATTCATTTTGTTAAATATTTTATTTATTTATTTGACATAGAGAGAGAGAGAGCGTGTGCAGGAGAAGGGGGGCGCGGCAGAGGGAGAAGGAGAAGCAGGCTCCCTGCTGATCAGGGACTCCCCCCACCCCATGCGGGACTCGATCCCAGGACCCTGCGATCCTGACCTGAGCCGAAGGCAGACACAACCGAAGGCAGACACAACCGAAGGCAGGCACAACCGACTGAGCCCCCCAGGCACCCCCTTTCCATTCATTTTGTAATGTAAAATCAACCTCGCATCCCTGGGGTCAGACCCACCTGGTGAAAATGTTGCCCCTGCTCTGTAGAGCTGAACGTGATCTGCTGACGCTTCCTTAACAACGTGTGCATCCACGGGGGACACTGGTCTGTAACTTTCTGATAGTCCCTTGCTGTGAGCGAGTCCTCCGTAAATGAGCTCCGCAGCACTCCTGACACACACCGTTTTAGTTTAACACCACTGTTGTCCCTTCCTTAAGTATTTGACAGAATTTACCAATGAAGCGATCTGGCTCTAGAGTTTTTCTTTCTAGAAATGTTTTTTATTAAGAATTCCATGGCTCAGTCGTTAAGCCTCTGCCTTTGGCTCAGGTCATTATCTGAGGGTCCTGGGATCGAGCCCCGCATCGGGCTCCCTGCTCAGCGGGAAGCCTGCTTCTCCCTCTCCCACTCCCCCTGCTTGTGCTCTCTCTCTCGCTGTGTTTCTCTCTGGCAAATAAATAAATCAAATCTTTGGGGCGGGGGGAGAATTCCATTTTGGGGCACCTGGCTGACTCCATGGAAAGAGCGTATGGCTCTTGATCTTGGGGTCATGAGTTAGTTCAAGCCCCATGTTGGATGCAGAGATGACTAAAGAAATAAACTTTTTAAAAAAAGAATCCCATTTCTTGAGTAGCTATGGAGTATTCAGATTGGCCAGTATCCTGCGCCTGTTTTCACGAACTATTTTTTTTTCAAAGAATTTGTTCTGGGATCTTACTTGTCAAACTTATTGCCACCAACTTGCCTGCACGGTTTTCCTTATCATCCTTCCAACGTCTGCAGGATCTAGTATGAGAGCCCCTCTCCCCTTGATACCCATAATTTCTAGATTCCTTCTCTCCTTCTTCATCAGTCTTGCTGGGATTTTGCCGACGTTAGGAATCTCTTCGGAGAGTCAGCTCTTGGTTCTGCCGATTCCCCTGTGGGTCCGCTGCCCTCCGTCTCTCCGATTCCCATTCTTGTCGTTGGTATTTCCTGCCTTAGACTTAGTTGGGGTTTAATTTGCCCTTTATTCCCTGGCTGCTTCAGATGGAATCATGTCATTAATTTAGAATTGTGCTTCTTTTCTTTTCTTTTTTTAAAGATTGTATTCATTTATTTGAGAGAGAGAGAGCACGAATCAGGGAGAGCGCAGAGGTAGAGTGCAAAGCAGACTCCCCACTGAGCAGGGAGCCCCACAGGGGACTCGATCCCGGAACCCTGGGGCCATGACCTGAGCCGAAGGTGGGTGCTTCACCGACGGAGCCCCCTGGGCGCCCAGAATTGCACTTCTCTAATGTGCGCAGTCGAGGCTATGACTTTCTGCTCAACACCGCTTTGGCACATCTCACAAACTCTGATGTGTTTATGTTAGGCTGAGACATTTCTTAACAATTGCCCTGGGGTTTTGTTGTTTTTTTTTTTTTCTATGACCCATGCATTCTTTAAAGGAGTTTTGCTTAATTTCCAGATATCTTGGGGATTTTCTAGATATCTGACTGGTTTCTGATTTAATTTTGTGGTAGCAACAAAATATACTATGTGTGATTACGAACGTTTGACTCTTACGGAGGCTTGTTTCCAAGCTCAGGGAGGAGGACTGTCTCGAGAGGAAGCCATACGGCCCTTCCAAGCATCTGTTCCTGCATTCATGGTTCTGCAAATACCGCTTAGGTCACGTTGACCAACAGTGCTACCCAACCTTCTACAGTTTCCGATTTGTCGGCCTGGGTGGTGTGTCCGTGAAAGAAAGCAGGACTCCAAATGCCTCTCCCTGAATAATCCAGAGTACCTTTAAAATTTCTATGCAAAACCCTCCATGTTCCTTGGGAAAAAACTTGCCAACGTGGCAAAATATTAACTATACTGGAATTAAAACATAAATAAATAAAAATAAAGGACTGAAAAATGTGTGTCAGAAGAGAAAAATCTACAAGCCTCAGCTCCAGGCCCTGCCCGCGGCCCCCAGCCCGACCACGGGAGGCGTGGCCATGGGGACCCCCGAAAACCTGTCCTCTCTGGCCAGCAGCACATCGGGGGAAGCAGGACTGGAAGGATCTCTCCCCCTGAAAGCCTAACGGGAGGAAAGAAGGTCCCCCGGGATTCGGGCGAGGGAAGGAGTGGTGTGGGAGTAGGCGGCCCACAGAGGGTCCACAGCCCCCTCCAAAGCAAACCCTCCCCCGAGGGACGGTCCCCAGACTGATAGGAAGGCTGAGGTCTCACTGCGAACCTGGGGCAGAAAATAGACGAGGTGGGTCTGGAGCCCACAGACAACGCTCCAGAGCATCAGGAAAGGAACGGAGGGACGTCCGCTCCTCCCGAAACACGGAAGAAGGAAACTGTACGTCCACACTGCGAACAGAACCAACTACGCCCCAACAAGCGTCTGAGGACGTGAAACCCACCCTGAATCAGACATCCACATCTCCTGAAGGGAAATGGACCAAACCAGGGAGAAGAGGGAGGAAAAGCATCGATCAACGTCAGAAAAGAAATAGAAGAATGAGACAGAATCATCCTGGAACCAAAGAAAAGAGCACTGGAGCCCTAGAGAGAAGCAACTCACAGCAAATTTGACATAAAGACGTTTGGCCAAAGAAAGTCGGCAAAACAAGGCAGAGGATGGAGAGAAAGGGGAGGCGAAGGACACACGCAGTGCTCCCAGGGAAAACAGCGCCCCAGAACCAACGTTCCAAAGCAGATCCAAGAGAACATTCTAGAAACAGAGACTCGAGTGTGTGCCTCACAAAGGGCCCACGGGGAGCCTGAGAAAAATTACCCCAGAACGACCATTTCCCAGGCATGCGTTAGAAAAACTCTGAGTCATCAAAAAGGAAGACAATCCTCAAGGCCTCTCGCATAAAGAAAATATAAGTTAAAAAGACAAAGAATTAGATTAAACCTTTCCGCCACGGCCAGAGTAAATGAGACAGCGATGGGACAACGTGTCTCCAAAACCCAAGGAGCAAAAGAGCGAGAATTCAGATCCAGCCCGGCCGTCCTTCGGGCAGCGTTGGAAATCCCGTCTCAGCACACGGGAGCTTAGGGGACCCTTCGCCCTTCCAGGGAAAGCCCAGCTAGTCCCTCTTTCTCCTGAGTTGAAAACAAAAGTTTAAAATCCCCGACATGCAGAAGAAAGGGCTTCCCTGCCGTTAGCACCACTCGCCTTCCCAACTGGACACAAGATTAGGAGCTGACCCTCTGGGGACCTGGAGACCCCTGGTCGCGCCCACGTGGGGGATGGGTGGGGGTTAAGAGTGAAATGGGAGAACGGCGTCTGTCAAAGAGACACACAGAAACCCTTCATCCCCAGCCGACTCCGAAGACAGCGCAGCTTCCGGAAAGGGCTGGTGTGCAGGTTGAGGGTCCGGAGACTGGGTCCCTCAGCCTGTGTGCACGCACGTCTCATGGAAGGTCTTTGCGAGTCTCCACGTGACGCACGCCCCAGACCCAGGTGACGGCACACGGGACCCTTCCTCAGAGGGCCCCGAGAAGGAACTAACCTCTTCCCACCAAGCCCCAAGCAGCCTGGAGGACGCCGGTCACCTGCAGGCTCGCCCATGGTTATGATCACACGGGTGCTGGGGTGCGGGCTTGCTGGAGACTTCGACACAGTGGGTTCTGGGGTGCGTGAGTAACGGGGTGCAGGCTCGCCGCCGGCTCAGGGTGCAGAGGTCCAGACCTCCTCGTAGTACTCCAGCAAGTCCCCATAAAGATGGTCTCTCGGCCACAAGGGGGAGGATTTGGAGCTACAGGGGGTACGTGGTTGCTGTGAACCGGGGCGCCATCCCTCACAGCCGGCCAAGGTCAGGGTGGAGGGTGTCCCTCTGTGAGGGCGCTGCCCCCCCCTTACGCAGAGAGTCCTGCAGACAGATTGGCCCCCAAGAGCCTACCTCATGCCCCAATCATAAATGAGACAGCATGAGGCACGGAGCGGGGGAGGTGACTGCCCAGGGTTGGGGGGCAGGCTAGAGCCCACCGTGCCCCTGAGACTCCGGCTAACTGTCTAGGACCAGCTTAGAGTTGGAGCTCAGTACCCCGTGGCCCCTGGTGCCGGACACCCCACGGAGGGGAAGAGGAGCCCTTCTCCACAAAGAAACATGTGCCTCTCTGTGCTCAAGTCAGTCCAGGGGTGGTGAATGCATTTGGGATCACAGAAACCGGGGTTTAAGCTTGTCTCCACCTCCAATGGGGCTGTGGGGCCTCAGGAGCGCTACCCGACCACACTGGGCTCCCGGTTTCCTTATCTGTAAAAGAGAATTACAAACAGAATCTGCCCCGAGGGTCACGGGGGGACCACAGAGTGCCAGGCACTTGGGCACCATTCCCGGAACGCAGGAACCCTGCGGAAAGGATGTGCTATTATTGTTCCAGGAAACCCAGGTCCCACGTTTCTCCTCCAGCACCTTTGTCGTTGGAAACTTTTTCATTTCCGGCTAAAGGAGCCGCCAAGATCCCTGCCCTCTTCTGCCCCCTCCCTCCCTCTTCCTCCCTTCCCGACCGCTCCCATCCCCTGGGCCACCTCACTTTCTCCCCGGAGCCCTCTCGCCGCCCCCGCCACCAAACCTGGTGTACCCCAAACGTGCCCTGTGAATTGAAGACTCACTGTCAGAAAACAGGCAAGGAGAAGAGGAAAAGGAGGAGTCGGGAGTCCAGAACCTCCCAGGTCCCTCCGCCTTCGTGCTGGAGCCCCATGAGGCCATCCTGCCTGTGAGTGACAAGAACCCGGGTTCTTACCCTGTCTCAGCAGCTCAGCTCTTGGGAAGAAGGCGTCTCTGCCCCCTTGGTCTGCACTCATACCCACTGCGTTAGTCACTTACCCTTTCAAAAAATATTACTGAGCACCTTTCTTCCTGAAGCTTCCACATCAGTCTCCACATGCCACACATGTGGTTCCTTCCCTGTCCCATGAAGTTACGGGACATAGAGGGGCAGGGGGTAGCGAGTGACGGGGCCTCAGGACCACTGCCCGGACCCCGCTGCTCTTGTCCAGAATTGCTGTGGTTCATCTGTCCCATCCTGTCCCTGAAGAAGGAAAACCAGAGCCGTGGCATCTTGTCCCCAGGGACCCTGTAAGTTAGGGGTGAGGCAAGGTCTGCCCTTCCCTAAGCCAGAGTCTGCGGAGGGCCTCCCAGAACCAAACACCGCAAACCAGGCGGCTCGAGCAACAGAAATGAATTTCTTCCTCGCAGTCTTGGAAGCTGAAGCCCAAGACCCAGGTGTGGCAGGGCTGCTTCCTTCCAGGACCCCTCTCCTGGGCGAGTAGACGGCCATCCTGTTCCCAGATCCTTGCGCGGTCTTCCCTCTCGGTGCTTGCTTCTGGGGAAGGGATGGGAAGCCATGGGGGAAAGCACACAGGTTCGGAGGAACTGGAAACCTGATTTCTCAGCCTGGTGTACTTGGCTTTGTGTTTTCGTGTGGACATGATCTGTCACTTCTTGTCCCATAAGAAGCTCTAAGAGCCTTTCTCGGATGCCCTGGTGCAGACAGGGCTCACAGGGGAGCTGGGCTGCCATGCATTTTCTGGGGCCCCCTGGAGCCCCTCCAGGTGTGCCTTCCTCCTCAGGGCCCTGAGCCTTCCTGCCAGCCCACTGACCCCTCTGACCTCAGATTTCCCACCCCAGTCCACAAAGATGCAGCTCAGATTCCTGCTCCAAGACAGCACCCAGATGCAGACAAGCCTCAGTACCTAGGAAAGGCTCCTGCCCCCACTGGCGCTCTCCAGCTAGCCCCAGCTCTGAGCAGGTGGTGGGGGGGCTGGCAGTGCAGGGAACGGGGACAGTCCCTAGAAGCCACAGAGATGACTCGGGAACTCAGACCCTGAGCAGCTTGGAAACCCTCCCCAACCCCCACACTGGGGGAGGGACACCTAACACTCAGCGGGTCCACTGGCTTCCTGCTAACAGGCTCTGGGGACACCTGTGCAAGCCAGCTGGCGAACCCACACACGACATGTGGATGTGACGAAGGGCAGAGACAAATGCCGTTTAGCTGCCTCGACCACGGACCCTCCCGGACGACCCAGATTTTCTGGACAGCAGGGTCTTGTCCTGGGGACATGTCATAAATGTGTCATTTTAAAGCCGTGTCATTTGCTACCACTACAGTCCGCTCTTCCCCGAATCATGGGAACTTGCCAATAAATGTTCTGGGTTTTTTTCCCAGAAATCTTTTTATAGCTTTGACACCAAAACAAGGCCCATCGCTGTAGTCCTGGCCCAGGCATTCTGGAACGGGGTGTGCCCAGGTAGAAGGCAGAGAGGGCAGGGGCCCAGCCTTTCTTCCCCAACAGCTGGGGCGAGCCTGGTGTCCTCAGGGCTTCACCCATGACGCAGCCCGGGGCAGTCCCTGTTCAACAGGTGTAACAAACCCATGGCCGCCAGGATAATCCTGACCGCAGACCAGGGTGGAGGTCCCAGGCCACACGCGCCCCCCCCCAAGCCTCATGCACTCACCATCACAGAAGCCCCAGCACGCACACAGCCTTTCCCCTGTTCTGTTTTGCCAGAAGTGTCACGCCCCATTGAAACCGTTTAGTGAGGTCAGCGCATAAAGTCAACAGCTCTGCCCTCCCCCATCTCCTCCCTCTTGCTTTGACCCCTTGAACAAAGCTGGTATTTTCCCAGCTTTACTGATACAATTGACATGTAACGCTGCGAAAGGTAGAAGCGTACAATGTAACAGCTCTGAGTGTGGTACCCTTCATGTACCAAGTATACTTTCTATGTCCTCTTTGTGCTGTATGTATACGATACCTTGTGAACTGACCCATCACCCCACATTACAATGTCTTTATGGTGCAGAATTTTAAGATCTACTCTCTTAACAACTTTCAAGTATATAATACAGAGTTATTAACTACACTCACCCCTGCAGTACGTACATTAGATCCCCAGAACTCATTCATCTCAGAACTGGAAGCTCCTTCCCTTTGACCGACCTCTCCCCACTATACTCCCCCCAAGCCCCAGGGAACCACCATTCTACTCTCTCTCTGAACTCACTTCTCTTAGATTCCACAGGGAAGTGAGATCATATGGTATTTGTCTCTCTCTGACTTGTTTCCCTGAGCTCTAGCCATGTTCTTGGGCACAGCAGGATGTCCTTCCTTCTATAGCTGGATCTCCTCCATCTCCCTAAATACCACATTTTGTTCAGTATGCATGGACTTCTCACCATAAAGGAGGAAGATTTGGCTCATTTTGGCACTCATAGTCCCAACACCCACGTCCCCACCAGATCTCCTCCTCCTTTGGACTTCATCATACTCAACCGAAACTGGAGGCCCGGACCCCGTGCTGAGAGCCCTGTGGAGCCAGGTACAAACTGGGGTGGACCCCCCTTTCCTGCCCCCACCCGGCCCTCACACACACACACACACACACTCAGCACAGTTCACCGATGGCCTTCACCACCTCTGAAACCAAGCACCTTCCAGGAGCCACAGATCCCAAGGCTCTGGTCAGGCACATCTACCAAGGACGCCCTGGCCCATGGGCCCACTGTCTTGTGTGCTCCCTCATACCCACAGTTGGACTCGGGTACTTTGGTGGCTGTGTCCCTGTCGGACTGATGACAGCAGTGGGGGCAGAGCTTTGCCAAGAAGCAAGCTGGTGGGTTTGGGGGCTTCTGCAGAGCAGCCTGAAAGTCCGTCCAAGAAATCCCCGCCAGGTACTGATCTCCTTCCCCGAACGTGGGCCCGACAGTGCCCTCCCCAGCCCACTTCTCATGTCTCTGCCTGGCAAACTGAGATCAGCACCCGTCCTGTGAAGCCTTTCTCCCCTCCTCGAGCCCTCATCTCCGCTGTCAGCACCTGCCCAGCCCCATCTGGCAGGAGCCCTGTCAGAGTCTCCCACTCCATGGGTCGATTGAGTCTGGTGATTGTGTCCTTGGATGCGTGCGAGTTTCAAATGTTGATGCAGTCTGGTTCCTCTCTGCTTTTTTCCTTTTGCTGCTTGTGCTTTTGGTGTCCTGTCCAAGGAAGCGTCTCAAACCACACATCAGGAAGCTCTTCCTGCATCTTCTCTTCTAAGACTGCACCCTCAGCTCTTACCTTGAGAACTTGGATCTAGTTTGAGTCGGTTTGTGTGTATAGTGTGAGGTAGGGGCCAGCTTCCTCTTTTGCCTGTTGGAAGCTCAGCTTCCCAGCACGGTCGTGGAAGTCATGCTGTTTTACAGGTCCACACTCCTCAAATGGCCTTGAGAGCAAAGTGGCAAGAGGAATAAGGCAAAGACACCAGCGATCCCACCCTCTTCCACAAAAATGGCCCCTTTCCCTCTTCCTCTGGTCAGAGACACAGCGTGGGAGCCAGCTTCCAGGACGGCTCCTAATTATCCCACATCCCTGCAGTCTCACCCCTGTGTCCTCCCCTACCTTGCCTTGTACCCAGATTGGCCCGTATAACCAGCAGAACATGGCAGAATTCTCTTCTTTGGTGCCAGGATCCATTATTAAAGACACCACAGCTTGGGGTGCCTGGGTGGCTCAGGGGGTTAAGCGTCTGTCTTCAGCTCAGGTCATGATCCCGGGGTCCTGGGGTCGAGCCCCACATCGGGCTTCCTCCTCAGCAGGGAGTCTGTTTTCCTTCTGTCCCTCTTCCCCACTTGCGCTCGCTCTCGCTCTCTTTCATTAAAATAATAAATAAAATCTGTAAAAAAAAAAAAAAGAAGAAGAAGAAGAGATAAAAAGGCACCGCAGTCTGCATGCTGGGTGTGCCGTGACGCTCTCCCGCTCTCGCTTCAGCAGCTCCAGAGGAAGAGGTGCGTGTGGCGAGGTGCCCGGGTCTCCCGATGAGCACCGCGTCAGTAGCTCCCCGGTCAAGGCTTCAGATGAGCCACGACCATGCAGCTGAGCCACTCCCAGGTCCCTGACTCAGAAACCCTACGAGATAACCAGCATCTGCTTCACTCTGCTCGGGGGCTACCCAGCAATGGGTGCCTAATGCAGATCTGCCTTCTAAAGGGTTGAGACCCACCCAGCAGCTCAGCTCTGCAAATGAGGCTCATGCCGTGGCAGGGCTGGAAGCAAACGAAGAGGAAGAAAGACCAGGGATGCCCCCCCTCCCCGCATGTGGGGCCCCCTTCCACTGATGCTCTGTCTCCAAAGGAGGAGTCTCTCCTGGAGGGCAGCCATCCATCTGGCAGAGTCCCTGGGATCAGCTCACGCTCCATCCAAAGCCAGAGGCAGAGGAAGATGAAGGAAGCACAGATGTCGGCTGTTGCTGGCATTCACTCCTCGGAGCTCCCGGGTCATGACTATCGGGATCCGTGCAGGGTCTCTCGCTGTCCTCAGCGAGAGACTTCAGTCCAGTGGCTCACTCCGCTTCTGTCTTATCCAGTCCCAATTCCGCGACGTGTACCCGGCCCACTGTCCCGCCATCTCTAGTTGAAGGACATTCATATCGGGAGCGATCTGTCACTGCCGAAACAAGGCTACAGGACGTGCTTCCCAGGTCTCTTACGCTCAAGAACACAAGTATTTGTCCAGGACTGCCACTCGGGGGGGAGGAATGCCCCCTCCTTCCACGAAGACCACGAAGCCACCCACCAAAAATGATGCATTGGTTTATTGTCAAACCAGGGCCCTGTCAACACACCCTGCCAACACTTGATGTTACCCATCTTTGTCATTTTCAAATAAATATTAATATCTCGTTGCTCTAATTCAATTTCTCTGGGACTTCGCTCCTCTCGTGTCCTTAGGGGCCGTGCATAAACCTGCTCGTAGCTCCTTCTATCCACTGCCCATTGAAATATCGGGTTATCTTTTTTCAATTGATTTGTAGAAGCTCTTTATATATGTATACGTATTAGATTCGTAGTGTCTGCCCTATTTGGTTTATTCCTGGATATTTTATAGCTTATGACTATTGTATATAGGGTAACCCTTACATTAATTTATAATTGAATATTGCTGTTTTGTAGGTAGATTATTGATTTTGTGTGCAGATCTGTTTCATGCCACCATGAAACCTCACTGGTTCCGATTATTTTAATTGATTTTCATGGATTTTCTAGGTAGACGACCATACATCTGCACGTAAGGGCAGTTTTGACCTTGCTTTTTCAATCAATGCCCCTTTCATTTCGTAGTCTTACCACATGGACGAGGGTCCCCTCCATAAGACTGAGTACCAGCCTCAAATGTGAGCCCCTCTGTTTTGTTCCTGGCGCTGAGAGGGATGTGTCTGACGTTTCGCTGCTGGGACACAGGACCAGCAGGTACCTGAGGGGCCGCCTATCTGTGCTCACCCAGGGCCCCCGTCCTGCTCTGCTGAGGTGGCCCAGGTGTGAGCTGCTCATTCCCTCCCATCTGTCCTCCGCTTCTCCTCTGGGAGCTGAGAGGTGATACGCTTCATTCCCAGCCTCTCCTGCAGCTAGATGGGGACTGTGAGACCAGCCTGGCCAAGAGTCACAGGGAGAAGCCCTAGAAGAGCTAGATTTCCTGGAGAAAAGGTAGAATCCCAAGAAGACAATGTCTTTGCCCTTCACCTTACCCCCAGCTGCATGCCCCTGGATGCAGGTGGAATGCTTTGAGCTGTATGGGCAGGCAAGCTCCAGGAAGGATGTAATGAGGCTGGTTTCTTCACGACGTCTCTGGATCCCGGCCCCAGCCAGGGGACAGTCTGTTGGGTGTGTGCCACGGAGGACTCACAGGAGAGGCTCAGGAAACAGAGGCGATTGGATCTAGAGGGCCCAGAGACAGGAGGCACAGCACACCCCGGGGGCGGGGGGGGGGGGGCATCTTGGTGGTCACGTGGCAGAAGTCGGAGGAGGGGAGAGCCCCAGCCAGAGTCTCTACTGGGGTTTCCATGGGAAAGGCAGGGCAGGGCAGGGTGAACAGCTTAAAACTGGCTACTTTAAGTAATTCTAGCAGGTTCTAAATGACAAGGGTGTCCCTTAGCTGCCTGGTCCCTGGCCTGGGATGATGAAGGCAGAGGTCTTGCCTCTGTGGTCCAGGTGGAGTCTGGCTCTGGGCTGACCTGTTTGCATAGCAAAGGCTTCCCCTGGGCTCTTCCTCCAAGAACAGGCTAAGCCTGGAAGGTCAGTCTCTTCCCAGCCGGAAAGAGTTTTTAAGATGTTGAAACATCTGGGTACCGGCACCTGCTGCCTTCAGCTCAGGTCATGATCCCAGAGTCCTGGGATGGAGCCCTGAATCAGGCTTCCTGCTCAATGGGGAGTCTGCTTCTCCCTCTCCTTCTGGGCACTCGCTCTCTCTCTTTCTCACTAATAAATAAATAAAATCTTCTTTAAAAAAGTTGAAACATCATAATACACAGAAAATTAAAAATATATGCAATACAAACACAAACTTTTTTAAGCCACTTCTTGTTGGTCATGCTCGGGCTGTCACCTTCGGCAGGACGCGTCCTAGTGGGTCAAGGTGACCGTGGCCGTGTACCATTACTTAGGGAAGGTGCTGTCTTTGTCTATGATCTGGGACAGCTCATACATCACATGGGAACAGAGGATGGAGATCCTCGTAAACACGCACCCAGGGCCCACTGTCGTACCCTGTAAGTTAACATCTGGTAACTTCGAAACTTCTTCCGTGGGGATTATTCTGTCCGGGGTTTCTACCTCACCCGTCTTCAGAACAAATGTGCCAGTTTACTGATCAAGTCGTCTCTAACTTCTCGGTCTCGTTAGCTCTGTTCCCATAATTATTCATTCCTTCCTTCTATACTTTACGTGCTTTCTTTGGTATGGTTACTAGCATATTGAGTTGAATGCTCAGAAAATTTTATTTCAATCTTTCCTATTTTCTGGAAAGCGCATCTAAGGTTACACGCCGCTGTGGCCACGCAGGGATCTGGGGCCCATCCACACCCCCAGCACTAACCCCCCCATGCTGGGCCGTCGGCCGGTGGCAGGAGGGATGCCGGCCCCTACTGTGGTCAGTCACACTGAGCGCCAGACACCTTGCATGGCCCCCACCACCCAGCACAGATGTGTCTCGTGTGCGTTGGTGTGCCAACTGTGCTTTTCATCCTTATTGACTTTAAAGCGGTCGTGATTTCCATTTTTCTTGACTCTTGAATCCAAAATTATACAGAAAGTTTTTTTGCACTTTCCAAGTGAAAAAACTCTTTCTTTTGCCTCTCAAGTACTTTCAACCCAAGAATGTGGCCAAAATCATTTCACTTTTATCAGTTCCCCATGGGTGTTGGAAAAGAATGGATATTTCCATTTGGGAAGGACAGACAGGTAGGTGACCAACAGATGGTAAACAGTACACGTATGTTGTATCAGGCTTCGCTGGTATACATTCCCCACTCTTAATGTGTGTGGGTTTGTTTTTTTAAGATTTTGTTTATTTATTTGACAGACAGAGATCACAAGTAGGCAGAGAGGCAGGAAGAGAGAGAGAAAGGGAAGCAGGCTCCCCGCTGAGCAGAGAGCCTGAAGCGGGGATCGATCCCAGGACCCTGAGATCATGACCTGAGCCGAAGGCAGAGGCTTAACCCACTGAGCCACCCAGGCGCCCCTTAATGTGTGTGTTTACTTGATCTTATTTCTGAAAGCCTCCAGGTGTGGGTGAGGTTCCTGGACCCCAGAGTGCTGACCGCAACCCAGCTGCCCCAGACCCCCCCACCCCGGCTGGCTGCCAGGCCAGCCATACCCCTGAGACAGAGCTCCCTGCAGCCTCCTCCCATTTCCCAGACTCACAGACTGGGAGCTCTCCAAGGGCAAATGCTGTCTGCACGGACCCCAGCCCTCACAGCATTGCCACCTAGTTAATTAGGGCTGGATAACTGAGATGGCACGTGTGCTTCCCCGATATCTTCTTGATCCTCACGAATATCTGGTTGGTGTCGATCCCACGATGGGGAGCTCAGTCCTCCAACAGTACAATTAAAACCACCCTCTTGCAGGGAAGCAAATCCCCGAGGGACTCCCGTGAATGCAGCCTATGTGAGCACAGCCACCGGCTGAACCTGCGAAAGCAATGATGTCATGGCTTTGTCTCGCCCTAACTGTCCCCCAGCAGGAATCGGGGCCACTGAGGGGGACAGGGTCCCTTTCACATCTGCTGAGGTCAAGATGTTTGTGTCCTCCCCAAATTCATGTGCTGAGTTCCTAAGTCCCGGCGTTCACAAATGGGATCGGCACCTCATGAAAGAGCTCCCTCCCCCCTCCCCTGAGAAGGGACAGCGCGAGGACATCTGTGACCCAGACATGGGCCCTCAGCAGACACCTCACAAATCTGCCCTCCGGAATCTTGGACTTTCCAGCCCTTGGAACCATGAGAAATAACTTTCTGTTGTTTACAAGCCCCCCGGGGTGCGGTGTGTGCTGCAGCCGCCCAGAGGGACCCAGACGACATCCTTCTAAACAGCCCAGATGCTGGAAACAAAACATGGGGAGCTCAGGAGCTAAAGCCGAAGGAAGCGGCTTCTGCAGCCCTGGTCTACCTTCATCTCCGGTGACATCCGTCCACCACATAGGGATGAGGGACCGCAGCCACCCCAGGGAGGTCAAGTCAGGGGGCAGAAGGCTGAGCCAGGCCGAGTGTGAGGATGGACGCAGAGCCCAGGCCAGCAAGGTCCCCGACTGCACGCAGCCGCACGGGGACGTAAATTACAAACACAACACACCTGGGAGACCCTAGCGCGTCCTGGGCAGCCCGGGGCTGGCACCACCCAGGACCACCTCATCCTGGCCCCTCGGCCCTGTCCACCCACAGCAGGCATGCCACGTTCTCTCCTGCAGTCACCCTCCGCAAACCTGGGACTCGGAGGATCCCCCCAGCTGCTCTGTGCCCTGTTACCCCTGCAAAGCTGAGTAGAAGACACTCATTCCCCACCTCCAGCCAGAGATGATTTTCAGCACGATGGCAGACAGAGGACGACTCCCCCTGGGAGGGAAGGGACCCAGCCATGGAGACTCAGTCCTGAAGTACCAAGAGCAGGTAGCCTCTGGCGGGCCAGGTGACAGGCGGCAGAGATCCCTGTGTGTGACCGCCGCATCCCAGCGGGACAGGGTTCTGGAGAACCAGCAGTAGCCGGCTCCATTCTGCTCAGACCCTCACGAGGGAAGGTCATCGGGAGCTGGGCTGTCGAGAGGAGCAGGGCCTCTGAAGGGCATGGAACCTGCCTGCCGGTTCTCTCCGGCCTCCCCCAGAGCCCAGCCCCACTGCTGGTTGCAGCAAGGGGGCACTGGAGCCCACAGCCCACATCCGAAAGGCCGCCTGGAACTGGACAGGGACAGCAGCCAGCGGCAGGCCTCGGCCCGCTGCTCCACGGGAAGCCTCCATGACCAGCATCAGCCCCTCCCCCTGAAAACCCGCCAGGTGGTCCTGAAATGCACCCAGAAGGCCAGGCTGCCAGCACCTGCCGGCATCCCTCCATCAGCCCATACCCCTCCCCCTCGCCGCTTGAAAGCCTCAGAACTCTGACATTTTAGGGTTCTGGGGCGTCCCTCAGTGACTTAATATCTGGAAAACCAGCGTGAGGACTTGTCAGCCCCAAGAGACAGCCTGTCTCCGAACACCCCGAAATAAACCAGGGAAGCCAGAAGCGATGACTCTTTACTCAGAGAAAGCACACACAGCAGACAGAGCCAGCCAGCGCGCAGCTCACGGGACCCCAGCCCCGAGGGGCCTGACTCACGGGGGCCTGGGAAGGAGGCCTGCGCCGGGGACACAGACGGGGGTCTCAGGCGGTGCCTGGCCGCCAGGGAACCCAGGCCTGACTCTCAGTCTGTCGGGGTTTTCCGTCCTCAGGCCGTGTGTGGGCTCCCCGCCAGGAGGGCTCAGACACCGCGCAGCAAGATCCCACAGACCCCAAGGGCACATCTAGCCGACCCCTGCCGGGGTGTGAGCGGACTGGCCAGGCCAGGGAGGGCCAGGCGGCGCCAGAGGGGGTGGCGCCAGCCCGGGGGTGGAGCCAGGGTCAGCGCAGGAGGCGGGGTCAGGGCAGGGGGTGGGGTCAGAGCTGGGGGTGGGTCAGGGCAGGGGGTGGGGGTCAGAGCCAGGCCGGGGGTGGGGTCAGGGCAGGAGATGGGGTCAGGGCGGGGGGTAGGGTCAGTGTAGGCGGTAGGGTCAGGGCAGGAGGTGGGGTCAGGGCAGGAGGTGGGGTCAGGGCAGGGGGTGGGGTCAGGGTAGGAGGTGGGGTCAGGGCAGGGGTGGAGTGGGGT